>NC_071087.1:48633992-48956242 GCF_027358695.1 Spea bombifrons
TAAGAGGAAGAAGCATTTATGTTATATACCTCCAAGAGACGCATCGTCTTAAAAGGCCCTGTTGTCTGGACAACTTGTTTTTTTGACTATGGACTATGGTCTATGGACTTTTACTGGGAATGTCTCCTCCATATATTATCTTGGGGGTGATTTCAATTTAGTGACAAATTCTACCTTGGATATCTCTGGGACATCTGCTCGTTCAACTGAGTTGTCCTCCCTGCCTATGTTGGAACACTTTTCTTTAGAGGGATGGGTGGAGGTATTTTCATCCGATTGACAGACAGTATACCTTCTACTCTCACCCCCAGGACTCGTTTTCCAGAATTGACTGTTTTCTTTTTTAGTTTTATAGCGAAATGCTTCTGAAAATTCTGCATAAGGCCTATGTCACCCCCAAACTTCAGTTTTCTATATGCTTTGCTGAACACGGTGGATGTTGCCTCTCTGTATACAGCCATTAGACATGATCAGGGAATAGAAGCGATGAATAAAACACTCACACAAGACAAAAATATGACCAGAATACAAAAAACTTTATTTTAGACCGCATTGATTTTATTCTTAAATATAATTATTTTTGGTTTGAGAACAGTTTTTATTTGAAACTATGTGGTATGGCTATGGGCACCAGGTTCGCACCTAGTAATGCAAATGTATTCGTAGCAGAGTGGGAGAACAAATTCATATGGAGGAATAACCCGTTTGGTGTGGACCTGGCCCTATGGAAGCGCTATATAGATTATGCTGTCATTATATGGAGAGGGACTCCAGATAATTTAAACTTATTTATAAACTATATAAACAAGAATCAATATAATCTTAAATTTACTTCCAACATACAGGAAGAATGTATAGAATTTTTTGATGTGGAATTGTTCATAGATAATAACAAAATATGCTCAAGGAACTACACAAAACCCACTTGGTTAGAACTCACCTGTATATGGTGAGATATATAAACTAACACAAACGTTACTACGTAGAGGAGATGGAGGTACGAGTGACGCGTACAGAAGTCCCACATAAGGACCAGATAAAAGGGAGGAAGAATGGAGCGAACAACCTACCTCCTGATGAAGCCACTATAGACCATTGGGTCTAGGCGAAACGCGTTGAGGATTTGCAAGAGAGGACTTATTTCTTTTGGGACTTTATTATTTATGTATTTATTTATTTTGTTTATTTATTAGTTCTGTATCTATCCATCTATTTTTATAAACACAATCAGATTTTAAATACCTTTTAGGGATATGTCCCCAGTAAATGGGATAAACCACTGAAGCATTTTTTTATGGAAACCAATACCACCTGAGGATTGTTTTGATTCAATCAAGATCACTCAGAAGCCTTGGAAGCCGTCTGATCCACAGCCTGATCTAAAGCTCATTAGCATACAGTTAAGTGTGCTTAAGATCTTGTAAGAGAAACCTTATTTTCATACTATTATACTGGTGAAAAATACTGGTCTGTTTTTCTTTTGTTACTTTACTCAGATCTAAAGATATTGAGAAGAGTCTGAATATCACAGAATAACTGTAAGTGCAATATTCACCACACGTAAAGATACACATTTGTTGTTACTGGCTACACTATTGTTGTTTTTTTTTTTTCTTTTTTCCTTTTTCTCCATTAAACATGAGCGCCCCTAAGTGGAAGTGGTTTTTGTTACCAACATCTGGAGAATGTTGTTCTAGGTTTGCAGCTGTGAACAAGACAAGGGGAAGTATTGATTTGATAGATCTGTCACGTTCACTACACTTATTACAACACTATATTGTTGACACTGATACCCTTATTACTTCTTTTTTTTTTTTTTAAAAACATATGAAATTAAATCCTGTGGATAGTAAACATTTCCTCAGCAAAAAAAATTGCAAAGTAAATTGCTTTCCTTTACAAAAACACAAGCTGTTGCTTAGACAAAATTGAAAGCAAAAAGTGAGATATGGATATATTATTTACATTGTATAAATGTCATCAAGTTATGATCATCATCATATTCACAAAAAAAGAAAAAGAACATTGTGTTCTGTGAGTTGCCGTCATTTCTATAACATCTGTAGGAAATAGGTACTTTGCTCCCACTTCAACAAGAACAATAAACAGAAGAGTTAGCTGAAGGTTTCCTCCTCCGGAATCCTACGGTAAGCATTTTAGATAATTTAACAACATCATTCAAGCACGTCAATTACTGTAGAAAATGCGTAACAATGTTTATTGCAGCATCAGGATGACTTCAATATTCTACTAGAAGGAATCATGTATTGCTCTAAAGCAATCAAATCCCAAAAATGAAAGTAAAGAGGCGGGGCTATCCATCAATAACATAGAATTGTAAATTAGTGATGGGGTATTGGTCAGGGAGTAGGCATGACCAACTCCACCCTTGCACCCCAGACAAATAGCAAAGCAACTACGTAAATTTGTGTCTCTATTGTATATACATACTTGGTGTTTTTTTAAAATTATTTATAAATAAAGAATACAATTTTCTGTATTCTACAACTTTTATTATATTAAAAGATGATTTTAGTTATTAACAAATGAATACACTTCAGATTTACAGTATACAGTTGTACACACTCTTTGAATTCTATGGTTTTACATACACCGATAACATTATGACCACCTGCCTAATATTGTGTAGGTCCCCCTTTTGCCATCAAAACAGCCCTGACCTGACGAGGCATGGACTCCTCTAGACCTCTGAAGGTTTGCTGTGGTATCTGACACCAAGTCAGATCGTTTAAGTCATGTAGGTTGCGAGGTGGGGCCTCCATGGATGCATCCTGGTGCTCTGTGTTCTCCAGGTAAGTGGCGCGCACACACACCTGGCAATCCACGTGATGTAAAAGAAAACGATATTCATCAGACCAGCCCATCTCATTACATTGCTCTGTGGTCCATTGTAGGCACTTTTGGCAGTGGACAGGGGTCAGGATGGGGACCCTGACTGGTCTGCGGCTATGCAGCCTCATACACAACAAATTGTGATGATTCTATCAGAACTAGCATTAAAGTTTTCAGCAATTTCAGCTACAGTAGCTCGTCTGTTAGATTTGACCACATGGGCCAGCCTTCACACCCCATGTGCATCAATAAGCCTTGGCCGCCCATGACCCTGTTACCGATTCATTGCTTTTTCTTCCTTGAACAAATGCAGACCGGGAACACCCCACAAGAACTGCAGATTTGGAGGTGGTCTGACCCAGTCATCTAGCCATCACAATTTAGCCCTTGTCAAAGATGCTCAGATCCATACGCTTGCCCATTTTTCCTACTCAACCTTGAGTACAAATTGTTCACTTGCTGCGTAATATATACCACCCAATGACAGGTGTCATTATAACAACATTATCTGTATGATTTACCTGTTCGTGGTCATAATGTTATGGCTGATCGGTCAGGACATTATAACAATGATCTGTTCCATAACAGGTAAAAAAATTGGTTAAATACAATCTGAGATGATCAACAACACATAACATATTACACTGTGTCATGATTTATTCAACAATAGTAAAGCCAAAATGGAGAAGCCATGTGCGGAAAACTAAGTACACCTTATGATTCAACAGCTTGTACAACCACCTTTAGCAGCAATAACTTGAAGTAATCGTTTTCTGTATGACTTTATCAGTCTCTCACATTGTTGTGTAAGGAATTTTGTTTCACTCTTCTTTACAATGTTGCTTCTGTTCATTGAGGTTTGCAGGCGTTTGTTTATGCACAGGTCCCGTCAAAGCATTTCAATCAGGTGGAGGTCTAGACTTTGACTGGACCATTGCAACACCTTGACAATTTTCTTTTTCAGCCATTCTGTTGTAGATTTGCTGGTGTGCTTGGGATCATTGTCCTGTAGCATGATCCAATTACGGCCATTGACTCTAGAATACTTTGGTATTGAGTTCATAGTCGACTCAATGACTTCAAGGTTCCCAGGTCCTGTGGCTGCAAAATACGCCCAAACCATCGCCCCTTGACCTCCCTGCTTGACAGTTGGTATGAGGTGTTGATGTGGTGCTGATATGCTGTGTTTGGTGGGGCGCAGTGCATTATATCCAAACATCCTACTTTTGGTCTTGTCTGTCTAAAGGACATTGTTCCAGAAGCCTTGTGGTTTGATCAGACCCAACTTTGCAAACCTAAGCCATGTTCTTTTTTTGTACTGTCATCAACTTTAAGATTTAACATGCTGTATAGTCTCAGATGTAACTGGAGTATTGCATGGTCTGATGTTGGTGTGGATTTGCTGGGACGTCCACTCATGGGACGATTGGCCACTGTCTTGAATGTGTGACACTTTTAAATAATCTTTCTCACTGTAGAATGATGAACTTGGCCTTATAACCCTTCCCAGATTGATAAGAAGCAAAAATTGCTTCTCTAAGATCATTGATGATGTCTTTCTTCCTTGGCAAACTGATAAGTGGTCACACTTGCTGATGATCAATGAATCAAGGGCATTTGATTAGCATTTACATTTGATTAACTTGTCTGCTACTTAGCATCTTAATTCCTATGGAATCATAAAGTATACTTAGTTTTTCACACATGGCTTCTTCAAAAATTCAAAGGGTGTGTACTTTATTTTTCACATCACTATATACTTTACCATCACTCACAATATCAACTTCAACTACTTGAAGCAGACAATTGGCAAGAAAGCACTCTAATTAAAATCAATGATAGTGCTTTATGTGCATACATAGGGGGGGCTGAATAGCCCATAATGCTCCCTAAACCAGTGCTGGAGTTGACAGGAGATGAGTGTATGATATAGTATAATGCATATGAGGGATTGTGCAGAATCTCCCATGAATTTGCAAAAAAAACCCACAGAACTTTAAATAGGGCCATGTGTCAAAGTACATAGGATGGCTGCAGTGTCCTTTGTGAGCACATTAATAATAAGGAAGGTAAACTCAGAGTATGCCTCCCTTACTTACCAAGTGCCTACTTGCCAAAGTTTCCTCCAGCTGTATCAGGACAAAGGGGGTGGGAACAAATTTCAAAATTGAGGCCAAAATAGCAGTTGGGAAAAAATCATTTCAGATGTTATTCCAACTCTGCTATTTTGGTTCCAGTTTTGCAATTCTTTAGCATGCCCCTTGAAAAACCCACCAATTCTTTGCTTAGTGAATAGACCCTTCAATGATTTATGTTTTCAAGCTTATGACTAGAAAAATGTAATAAAAAAACTCTAACTCATAATTTGTGAGTTTGTTACAAATCATAACTATTATATACAGGAAAATAAAACATCTTCATGTAATATTTTAAAACTATCACTTATTAATACATTTGTTAATCTATGCGTCAAAACCGTTAAGTCTGCTTAAGTGCAACACTTCTGAATCTGAAATGCCATGTTTATCAGACTTTGGATTGCATTTGGATTCATACAAACTTTCAATGAAATTGGCAAGTTTCCTGTAGGAAGGAGTGTCAGGCCGGATTCTCAATGTATGTCCTTATGATGAAGTACCTTATTTATATAACACTATTTTTTTTCTATCCTCAAATGCTGATGGACTGCCTCCTTGCAAGAACAGATGATTTTGCTTGCTGACTGCTGGTTTCCTGTACTTTTATCTAATTGTTAATCTGCTTCTATACTTATATAGCTTATCTTAAGTTTATTTTTCTCTTTCTTTATTGCTCTGCCTCATTCTCTACATAGACAAAATTCCCGTACTGCAGTATGGCACACGATTAACACTACGGCACTGATGTAGCAATGCAGTTATAGTGTGCAGTATAACTAGGCAAAATATTTTATTATTCCCATGTATTTTCTTTAAATGATGCCAAAATAAGGTGATGTTTTCAAAACAAAAAGAATTCCTTCATTTACAATAATTCTTATAGTATTCATTTTATTTATTATAAACAAAACTTTCATGCTTGGCGATCCTTGAATCCTTTGAAAAGTATGAAAATACATTCATTTCCCACTTTTATAAATAGTAATGAATATGTTGACAATGTATCATATTCATGTCACAAAGAATAATGACACAGTATGTTTTTTATGCTGTAAGCAAATACATAGTATTCTATCTGATGCCAAGTGTTTACAACAGTGGAAGGGTCTACTTTGTAGAGTGTAGATACAAGTGTTCTTTAAATGACAAACGATCATCCTTCCATCCCATTTGTGTCATATATATATATATATATATATATATATATATATGTGTGTGTGTGTGTGTGTGTGTATATATATAGATATATATTTGTGGTAAGGGTAAAACAAGGCGCAAAATGCCCAGTGGTTCTGAATAGGTATAAAACATGTGCGAAACTTCCAGTGGGTTTGGATAGGTGCCTAGACCCCGAAAATGCCCCCTTAGGGGCCTACCTCACGGAAAGGAGAAGGAAGAGGAAAAGGAAAGAGAATATAGAAACTGAGGGTGGGCTGAGGTTGGACAGAACACAAATATAAGAAGAGGATGCTGACGACCCCTCCCACAAATACTGTAAACAGCCTTTACATATACTGTATGTATATATATATATATATATATATATATATATATATGCCCCCCAACTGTCCCGATTTAGGGTCTCTGTCCCGCCTATCCCTTCCTCTGTCCTGCTTTGCAGGTGCAGAGGAAGGGTGAGGCGAGATAAGTAATCACCTCAGGTGCAGCGGCGGGGGGCGCACAGCTGCCCGATCCCCGATCAGCAGCTGCAGCCTGCCACTAGTTGGCTCAACATTAGGGAGTGTGAGGTCTATCACTTCAGACCTTGCTTTACTGCTCCCTCATCACTACATATGATGTCAACCCTGAAGTGACAGACCTCACGCTCCCTCCACAGGATACAGGATGGAGGCAGAAGGAAGAAGGATGTAGGATGGTGGAAGAGGTAAGAGATGGGGAGAAGGGGTGTAAGGGCAGTGTATGTGTTTGTAAGCTTGTGTGTGTAAGCTTGTGTGTGTGTAAGAGCAGTATAGGTATTTTTTAGCTGGTGTGTAAGTGTATGTGTATATATATGTGTGTAAGGGCAGTGTATATGTGTGTGTTTAAGGGCATTGTACGTGTATATATGTGTGTGTGTGTGTAAGGGCAGTATACATGTATGTGTGTGTGAGGGCAGTGTACATGTATATGTGTGTGTAAGGGCAGTGTATGTGTATATGAGTGTGTAAGGGCACTGATGTAGCAATGCAGTTATAGTGTGCAGTATAACTAGGCAAAACTGTCCCAGTTAAGCTATCCTATCCTTGCTTAAAGGAGAAGTATCTGAGGATCTCGGCTCCTTACTCCATCCCTTGTGTTCCTTGTTCCCTGTCCTTTCTTGTGTCCTGTACCATTTATGTATTGTCTGGTTGTGTTTCCTGCTTGGTCTCCCTGTCCCTTGCTTGCTATGTTTCAGCTGTTACTCTGCTTAGCTTTCCTACTCCCTGCCTGCAGCATCCTGCACATTTGTTTGGAGAGCTATGTCTCATGCCTGCAGGTGTGTGTAAAGGCAGTGTGTAAGGGTCCTGGGAGGGAGGCTAACATTAGCCTGTTTTAATTTTAAAAAATCTCTGTTGCTGTTGACTGCTCTTCCAATGATACTCAGTCAGCATTATGGTGGACACCTGGCTGGCTGAGAATCATGGGAATTTTAGTTCACAGCTAGCATCTGCAGCTGCACTTCCCACAATGCTCAGCCAGCATCATGGAAGTAGTATGTCTGGCTGAGCCTCATGGCAATTCAATTCAATGTGTTGCTTATTTTTAATATGCATGACTGTGCTGACAAAAAGGAAGCGTGTTTTAAGTGGCAATGCAAGCGCGACATTGTAAAGGGCAATTGCTTGTATCGGTGAGTTCCGCAAGATTTTTTTTCAAAAAAGTGTCCTTCTTTCACATTTTGAAATGTTGGGAGGTATGCATAAATACATACATACAGTATATACACTGTGTATATATATATATATATATATATATATTGTGGTAAAGTGTATGGGAGAGTGGTTGATGGGATATATATCTCACCTGGTTACCTCAGCCAGGCATGGTAGCAAACCCAGGTGCTCTCAGGTGAGGCTTCCTAAGCTCGTTACTGGGGAGGAAGCCTTAAAAGAGAGGGCTGTTAGGTTTGCAGAGAGAGGAGAAACTGGGGGAAGGAGCAGCTACAGCCAGCGCTGCAGCCGACCAGGTATGAGGCTTTACCCATGCAAAACCTTTTACTTTGCTTTGTGCCAGACCTTGGCTTGTAGAGAGGTATCCGGATGTTTAGTTAGAGCCGGACAGGCTTAGAGTTTGTTTTGTTTATAAGGTGCTCTGTGCCTACAGCATCTAAATAAACCCGCTTTACGTTTGAAACCGGTGTGAAGACTGTCATTGCCGCCCCATGCGTGAGCTGTTCCCTACAATTGGTGGAGAATGTGGGCACAGTTGTGCTAGGAGCAACGGCATGACAAAACACTGCATCTGAAATTTGTGGACATTTAAAGGGCCGGAAGCATATGTCCTGAGTGAAGGCTGCAGCACTGTATGGCCCATCCGGCACAATGGAGGAGGTGATAAAACAGCTGATACAGGCTAACCTGAGACATGAGCAGGCTTTTGAATCCCTGCAACATGCGCAACAGCAGACTATGGCCCAACAACAGGAAACAAATCGCCTGTTAATGGAGCAGATTGCTGCGCTCAGAGAGACTGTTGTGGCTCAGCCCCAACGAGTGGAGGCAAGCCCCCTTGAGACTGTTGATGTGAGGAGGGCCGTTCAGCGGGGCTTACAAAAAATGACGCCCGACGATGACGTTGAGGCCTACCTCACCGTATTTGAGAGAGTGGCGGAGAGAGAGAGACTGCCAGTTGCAGAGTGGGCAGAAGTGATTGCACCCTTTCTGACTGGTGAACCGCAAAAGGCCTACTATGACCTCGGGGAGCAGGATGTCCGGGACTTTACAAAACTAAAAATGGAGATCCTTGCTCGCCTGGGTGTTACGCCCGCTGTTCGGGCCAAGAGAGTCCACTGTTGGAAATACACCATGGACAAGCCTGCCAGGTCCCAAATGTATGATCTTATTCATCTTGTACGTAAGTGGCTGGAACCAGAATCCACTGCACCAGCCCAGATGGTGGAAAAGGTGGTAGTGGACCACTACTTCCGCGCCCTCCCGGCAGAGCTACAACGGTGGGTTGGGCATGGAGACCCCAGGACTGCTGAGCAGCTTGTCAACATGGTGGAAAGGTTCATAGCAACCGAGGACTTCCTCCGTGAGGTCTCTGCAGCACCAACACCTTCCAAGACCGTCAGACCCGCGACATCTTTGGGTAAGAGAGTTCCAGCTGGAGGTGTATGGAAAAATGTGAGCGAGAGCAGGGCTCTAGAGTTTGGGCGAGGGCAAAAGACTGATCCTGAACCCCTGGGGCCCCACAGTCCTAGAAAGGACTCCCTACTAAAGAGGCCAGGGACCCCCCAGTGCTGGAGGTGCCACGAGTGGGGACACATAGCCACCTATTGCCCTCTTAACTCAGAACCCATGGTGTGTGACGCTAGTCGGCGTCAGTCCCTATTTGCAGAACCTGTTTGTGCAGCCATTCCAGAGTCAGAGACTGAGCCACATTTTTGTATGGTGACAATAAATGACTGCTCCGTGAAGGCACTTTTGGACTCGGGTAGCCTGGTGACTTTGGTTCGGGCCGGCCTTGTGGCTATGGACTACGTGCCGAACAAGCACATAAGAGTGCTATGCATCCACGGGGATATTGTCGCTTACCCTGTGGCCCCCATTAAGTTGGTGACCCCATCTGGAACTGTGACCTACGAAGTCGGAGTGGTAAAAAGACTTATGCATCCGGTTATATTAGGCCGCGATTTCCCATTGTTCTGGGAGTTGTGGAAAAGGGGGAACGTTTCTGCAGCGGGGGAACAAACTCCGGCAGAGTCTGTACCCTTCCCTGTAAATAATGGGTCATGTGAGATGGCCATTGGAAACAATGATACCAGTAAGGGGCATGATGAAAAGGATGTAGGCCCACCTGAAATGTATAGTGAAGATTCTTTCCCCTTGCAGGTGTTAGCTGGGGAGGAAGAAGAAGAAACTTCCCTACCCGGCCAACAGGTCTTAGATTTAGAAATGTCTCGGGGTAACTTCGGGACCGAGCAAGTGAGAGACCCCACTCTGGGAACTGCACGGGCAAATGTCACCGTAGTAAATGGGGTACCACAGGAACCCGAAGCTGACCAAAAATTTCCACATTTTGCCATGAATGGGGATCTAGTGTACCGGGTCACCAAAGTTAACACAGAAATTGTGGAACAGCTTCTGGTGCCGAAACCATACCGACACCTGGTGCTGGACATAGCTCATAACCATGTGTTTGGGGGGCACTTGGGGACTAATAAAACGCAAGAGAGGGTCCTCCAAAGGTTTTATTGGCCTGGGGTGTATGAAGAAGTAAAAAGTTATTGTGAGTCATGCCCCACATGCCAGAAAAGTGCCCCAACACCACACTTCCGTAGCCCCTTGGTGCCACTTCCCATCATCGAAGTACCATTTGAGAGAGTTGCCATGGATTTGGTAGGGCCCATTGTCAAATCTGCTAGGGGACACCAATACATTTTGGTTGTATTGGATTATGCTACCCGGTACCCAGAGGCGGTACCCTTAAGAAACATGGCCTCCAAAAATATTGCTAGGGAGTTGTTTTACATGTTCTCTCGCACGGGGATCCCTAAAGAAATTCTTACTGACCAGGGTACGCCCTTTATGTCACGGGTCATGAAAGACCTGTGTAAGTTGTTTAAAATCACTCACCTCCGTACCTCAGTGTACCACCCTCAAACAGACGGGTTAGTTGAGAGGTTTAACAAAACCCTCAAGCATATGCTAAAAAAGGTGGTAGAAAGGGATGGTCGGGATTGGGACTGTCTATTACCCTACCTCATGTTCTCTATCCGGGAGGTGCCTCAAGCGTCTACAGGGTTTTCCCCCTTTGAGTTAGTCTATGGCCGACATCCAAGGGGTTTGTTAGATATTGCCAAAGAAACTTGGGAGACCGAGGCCACCCCATATAAAAGTGTTATTGAACATGTGGCTCAGATGCAGGACCGAATAGCGACAGTGATGCCTATAGTTAAAACGCATCTGCAAAGAGCACAGGAGGCCCAGAGCAGAATTTATAACAGATCTGCCAGGTTGAGGGCCTTTAATCCTGGGGACAGGGTCCTGGTTTTAGTGCCCACCGTTGAAAGTAAGTTTTTAGCCAAGTGGCAGGGTCCCTATGAGGTTGTAGAGAAGATGAGTGAGGTGAACTACAAGGTCCATCAACCAGGCAGGAGAAAACCCTTCCAGGTTTACCACGTAAACCTGATCAAGCCGTGGAAAGATCGGGAGTCTTTGGGGGCAACCCAGGCAGGGGTCAAAGAAGTGGGGCAACCCGTTCCCCCAGTAACAATTGGAGAGGCACTGTCAGTGCCCCAGAAGCAGGAGGTGAGGGAGTTCCTGCAGGAAAACAGACGCAAGTTTTCGGACCTACCTGGCCGTACCCACCTCATAAAACACCATATTAAAACTGAGCCTCACAGTAAAGTGAACCTGAAGCCATACAGGATACCAGAAGCACGTAGGGAGGCGGTATCCTCTGAGGTCAGGCGCATGCTTGAATTAGGTGTAATTGAGGAATCCACTAGTGAATGGTCAAGCCCCATTGTGCTAATCCCAAAGCCCAATGGGACGTGGAGGTTCTGTAATGACTTCAGGAGATTAAATGAGGTCTCAAAGTTTGATGCGTACCCCATGCCCCGAGTGGATGAACTGGTTGAGAGGCTTGGGAAGGCAAGGTACATCACAACACTTGACCTTACAAAGGGCTATTGGCAGATACCGTTGACTGAGGAGGCTAAAGAGAAGACTGCCTTTTCCACTCCAGAGGGCCTGTTCCAGTATGTTGTAATGCCATTTGGGTTACATGGGGCCCCTGCTACCTTCCAGAGGCTGATGGATCTGATTTTGAGACCGCATCGTGATTATGCCGCTGCTTACCTGGACGATGTGGTAATTTTTTCGTCTGACTGGAAAAGTCACCTCTGTAAGGTACAGGGCGTGTTAGACTCCATTAGTGATGCAGGCCTAACCATAAACCCTGAAAAATGTGCAGTGGGTCTGGAGGAAGCAAGATACCTGGGTTATATCATTGGTAGGGGGCTGGTTAAACCCCAGATCAATAAGATTGAGGCGATACAGAACTGGCCTAGGCCAGTAACAAAGAAACAAGTGAGGGCTTTCCTTGGCATAACCGGGTACTACCGTCGGTTCGTGCCCAACTTTGCCTCAATGGCAACACCATTGACAGACTTAACGAAGGGTGATAAGTCAGTGATGGTAAAGTGGAACCCCGAGGCAAAGAAGGCTTTTCAGAGTCTGAAGTCTGCCCTATGTGACCAGCCAGTGCTCGTTTCTCCAGATTTTAGGAAACAGTTTCTGGTTCAGACAGACGCGTCTGCTAGAGGTTTGGGAGCAGTTTTGTCGCAAGTGGTTAGTGGGGAAGAACACCCAGTGCTGTACCTGAGTAGGAAACTGACCCCAGCAGAGGCAAATTATGCCATAGTGGAAAGGGAGTGTCTCGCCATCAAGTGGGCGTTGGAGTCCCTGAGATATTACCTGCTGGGCCGGGAATTCGTGTTGGTGACTGACCATGCTCCTTTGGCATGGATGAAACAGAATAAGGAGAGAAATGCAAGAGTGACCAGATGGTTTCTCTCCTTGCAAAATTTTAGATTTACAGTGGAGCATAGACCAGGGAAGTTACATGGGAATGCGGATGCGTTGTCCAGGGTGTACTGTATGGTTGCTGACGCTGTCCAGACCTCTGGTCTGGAGTCGACGGGGGGGATATGTGGTAAAGTGTATGGGAGAGTGGTTGATGGGATATATATCTCACCTGGTTACCTCAGCCAGGCATGGTAGCAAACCCAGGTGCTCTCAGGTGAGGCTTCCTAAGCTCGTTACTGGGGAGGAAGCCTTAAAAGAGAGGGCTGTTAGGTTTGCAGAGAGAGAAGAAACTGGGGGAAGGAGCAGCTACAGCCAGCGCTGCAGCCGACCAGGTATGAGGCTTTACCCATGCAAAACCTTTTACTTTGCTTTGTGCCAGACCTTGGCTTGTAGAGAGGTATCCGGATGTTTAGTTAGAGCCGGACAGGCTTAGAGTTTGTTTTGTTTATAAGGTGCTCTGTGCCTACAGCATCTAAATAAACCCGCTTTACGTTTGAAACCGGTGTGAAGACTGTCATTGCCGCCCCATGCGTGAGCTGTTCCCTACAATATATATATATATATATATATATATATATATATATATATATATATATATATATACACACATGCATACATACTGAAAGGACATATGGGAGAAAAAGAGACAAAACACCAATGCAAAGTGGCTGCAGGACCTGAAAGCAGACCACAGTAATCTCACAGAACAGTTGTCTTTTTAAAAGACATATGATGGTTATGCATTATTATGATGTTCTTGTAATAGGAAACATAGAATGCTAGACCGATGATGAAAGCTTGGTTTTATTAGGATATCAATTTTGTCAGCATATTTTTACTGCAATGTATTTAAGTTAGGGATGACTGCTTAAAATGCATTTTTATTCTTGCAGTCCATGGTTTGTGCTCTCTCTACATTTCAAACAGTATGATGATTACTTAAGGATAAGTTACAATTTGTTTTATTTTGCTGAATATCTTGGAAACCTATCATAATCAATTTTTTTGTTTAGCGACTTTTATTACATTTTTAGTAATAATACTTGGTCCATTACAAGAAATAGTTTTACGGGTATGACAGCTTAAATATGCGAATATGTCAACATGTTATACTATATTTGTTTGTAAAAATAAAGACATATCAAGGTTTTGCACTTCCAGCTAGTTATGGTGTATCTCTGTTATGCCACTAATTATGTGTCTAGTTTGGCTTCTCAAGGTAGCTGTCAACCAATGCCTTGTGCGACTGCATGTAAAACACTGTGAGAACGATATTAGAACTGGAACCATTCTACTGGTCCAATAAGAAGTAAACCAATACAAAATGATCACACTTCAGCATGATAAGGATTAATTTAACATTCGGTGTTATCTAGGATCTAGCGTGGTCTCCTCTCAAATTTGTTTGCTAATCATGCTGTATTGTCTTGCATTGTGCGACTCAACCAGCCGCTGGGTTCCTGGGCGGAACAAGAGAAGAGACGCTGTGAGGGAGCAATGCGAAGGCAGCCTTGCAAGAGTGCGTGGGAAATCTGCAGTTCAGGTAAGGAGGTGGGCGGGATTGATCACATATGTTGCAGGAGCGGAACACTCACATTGCGGGAGGGGGCAGTAATGTTCACAAAATCAACGGGAGCTGGATTAAAAAAAACTGTCCCTCACTGGGCTCTACCCCAGAGCTGCAGGGTCAGTGGCCCTGCCCCATTTAGGCCCTGCCTCCTTCATCCCGGGATGCTGGATGAAAATGTTGGTGAGTATGTATAAAATATGTAAGCTTATGTAATATCTGAAATATAAATGATAGGACTGGATACTCAAATCTTTGCAGATTTGTAAAAGATATCAAAATGAAACATGTCAATTCACTAAATGGAGAATTCTGAAGGTGTTGTAAACGTTAACATGAGGATGGTTTGAAAACATTGTTCAAGGAAAAAACTTTATTAACCTTGTCAGGCAAATTATAACATGTCTAGGTTTTCTCCAGACAAATCTTGTGGCCGTGCACATACAGAATGAGAACAAAACATGGAAAATAATCATGTAATTTCATATAGGCAGACTGCATCTTCATTCCCTACTGTGTTTTGCTTTCTAGTGGACAGAAGTTACAACCTTATGTTCTAGCACCAACTGCTTCTTGTACACATCAGAAAGATCTTGGCCAATGTATCATGTAAAGTGCTATAAATGTTGACAGCAAGCAAATGTGAAATTGCTTTAGCCAACTGAACATTTCAAATTCAAGAGTAATAGGGGATTTCAACCCTATTATAAAATGTGTGTTGTTGTTAATGTTTAATTAAATAATGGCCATCCATTTCTTAGCTCTTTAAAGCAAAAAGTTCACATAAATGACTGTATAAGTACCGTATTTGCTCGATTATAAGACGACCCTGATTATAAGACGACCCCCCAAAATCAAAATATTAATTTAGGAAAAAAACAAAAAGCCTGAATATAAGACTACCCTATAGGAAAAACGTTTTACTAGTAAATATTAATTAATGGAAACTATTTTTTCATATTTAATAAAAGCTATGATTGAGAAAAATATATATTTTTTTATTTCCTTTTATTTGCCAACCTGCCCCCCCCAGTTATGCACATCTGCCCCCAGAAATGCCTTATACCCCCCTATTTGCCACTCTGCCCCTTGATGTGCCTTTTAACCCTCTATATGCCACTCTGCCTCCAGAAATGTCTTCTACCCTCCTATATGCCACTGTGCCCCATGATATGCCTTTTAACCCCCTATATGTCCCTCTGCCCCATGATATGCCTTATACCCAGGGCCGGATTGACTTAGGGGCTGATGGAGCTGCAGCTCCAGGCTCCTACCTTAAAATAGGCCCAGTCAGGACCGGACTGACTGGGCCTATGCGGCCTCATTAACGCAGGGCATAAGGGGCGCCTGCCCCTTAAGCCCGCCGCAACTGCGACCGGGTCTGCCACTCTAAGGGGGCCGGGAAGCCCCCACCAGGGCCGGCCTTACGGGTGTGCGGGCTTAAATTAAAACATCGGTTAACTTTAAAACATTTGTTAACTTTATTTAACATGGAGGATGTTAAATAAAGTTAAAAAAAACCAAACCCCGATGTTTTAAATAAAAATGGGCTGCTCTGGCTTAAATGCCCGGGCCTATTTTTTGTCCCAGTCCGGGCCTGCTTATACCCCTATATGCCACTCTGGCATATAGGGGGTTAAAAGGCATATCATGGGGCTGAGTGGCATATAGGGGGTTAAAATGCATATCATGGGGCTGAGTGGCATATAGGGGGTTAAAATGCATTTCTGGAGGTATATATATAATATATATATATATATATATATATATATATAACTGCTAACAGCAATCACACTCCTATCAAGCCAAGGCAGCCAGTACATGCTGGAACCTGGGGATGATAGTAGTGGGATTACAGCCTTCCTATGCCATGCTACCACCACCACCCCCTTACACATCCATGCTATCACACACACACACACTCATTCACAAACATTTAAATACTCATTCATTCCATCAATCACACATACTTCACACATTAATCACAAAAACCCTCCCCCACCCCCTTACCTGAACTGCAGATCTCCCACTCGCAGACTTCTGCTGGGGCCCGGCTGTGCGAGCAACTTCTCTGGCCTCGCCCCCAGAGGAAGGAGGGGGAGGCAGAGTTATGTGAGGACTCTGCTAGCTTCCTGTTCTCCTGCGAGGCTACTCGCGACCAAAGCCCGGTAAGCAGCCTGGCCCCAGCAGAATGAGGTCTGATTAGAAGACGACCTCGATTATAAGACGAGGGGTATTTTTCAGAGCATTTGCTCTGGAAAAAACCTCGTCTTATAATCGAGCAAATACAGTATATAACAGTAAAAAGTGAACATTTTTGTTTCTAATATTGCAGTTTTTATTAATTATAACATGAAAGTAGAAACTCTGTTTATCCACCCAAACATATTATGGCACTTAAATAGATTGTAAGCTTGCAGGAGCGGGGCTCTCTTGTCCTTTTGTACAAGTATGCCTTAATGCTTTTGTTAAAAATGTTCACTCTCCCCTATTTTAACGGTGCTATAGAATCTATTGACACTTTAAAACTAAATGTAATTTATTTTAACCGACAAGGGCAAAAAAGCATTGAAGGCATTTAATAAAGCCATTATATTGTGGGCCACAGGACATTGATGTCTGGTGGGTCTAACTTCCTTTTGGCATTACACTACAAAGTGAGTGTACAGTAGCTACAACGCCCTGCCACATACTGTCTATGCCCTCAAATATGCCAGCCCTATAATTAAATCTCATATGCAATAAAAGGAGTAGCAAAAACAAGCAAACCATTATGTTGTAGAACAAAATACACTAAAATGAGGGTCATCACCTATCCACTATACACAACGATCTTATGAATGATGTTTGAAAACAAAAGCAGATGCAAATATGTCCCTATAAAAATAACCCCAGTTTAGCAAATCCTAATCCATATGGTGCCTCATTAGAGACTTGGTTAAACATTTAATTAAGATATTGGGGAGAACATTGCGTACCAAGCACATTCATGGACCATAATATACTTATTTACCAAAATAAATTACATCTAAATTGAGGACAAAGGCAAGTTTGTCAGGTCAAGATGGTGTTGTCATAGAAACTGTTTCAGTCAAACTTACTTCTTTCAGACCTGGCAAAGGAAAAATGAGAATAACAGTAATCATTTTAACCCAGACTTCCTCTAATGTATGCTTCCAGTGGAATGATAAGAAACAAAGAAATTTAATTATAAGTGACAATATTTTCTGAAGACTCAAAGCAACATTACCAGCATCTTCCAAATGTCTAAAAACATCTCTTCAATTGGTGGGATTTTAAAATAAGCATGACACTTTTATTGGAATAGAACTGGACTCGGAAGGGTAACTCTGAATTTGCATAGCGGTTTAGATAATAGGTGCTATACTGAATTATTGCCAGCGGAGTGACAGAAAACGCTACATCTCTGATGGATGTGCTTTCTCTTCATCTTGTGAAATCATTAACATATGGAGGGGACACCAAGTATTCACAAACACTAGCAAAACAACTGTAACTTTTGTAAAACATTTAATACGATTTGAAATAAATAAGTTCGCTTTTTAAACCACACATAAGTAATAAGTAAGACAAATCATATATATATATGTATATTATACCCTAATATAACTACTCTCAATCCGCCCATATGCTAGTTGGCGATAGCTTGAAATATCTTAAGGGATGCATCAAGGTACAAACATAATAAAACCAATAAAGCTAGAGAATGTACCTCCAGGTAAATACTAAATGGGTACATTTCATTGATCCTGAACATACATGCTAGTGATTGATATAAGTGTGTTATACAAAAAACATTATCTCAGGCTAGGAAAATAATAATTTTGTACAATGTCAGCTATACTTACCCATCACACCCACATTTTTCTCCCTCTGGCAACCTCCTTACCACCAAAACACAGAGGAGAATACAAATGGGGAGAGGGGAGTTATACTGTAAAAAGTAAAAGCAAGAAACAAGGGTTGGAGAAGACATACAAAAACCCTGATGCAGGAGTCTGTTTGAATTAAAGGTTTAGGACCATTACATTTTTCAAATAGAGGTCTGACTATAAGACTAAGATCCAGATCTCCCGCTGCGCTGCTGGGGACCTGGGTCCTCCTCTCTGGCAGCCAGTGGACGCCTTTGCGATGCGCGCAGACAACCTCTGCTGCTGGGTCTTCTATGATGGAGCGCAGGCGTGACATGACCTTCCGGTGCTCCGACATAGAAGCCCCAGCGGAAGTTCTGGGTAGCTGCAGAAGTTGTCCATCCGTATGGCACAGACGTTCACCGGCTGCCAGAGAGGCGGATCCCCCGCAGAGATGCAGGGGGCCTGGATCTTCCTCTCTAGCAGCTGTTGACATCTCCCCCTCATCTTCATTTACATATGTTATACATGTCCAGTCCAATCTGTATTCGGAAACTCCAATGATTCCTATAGATAGTCCTCTTCTGTCAAGTTCTTTACTTCCCTAATACATCTTTTGTCAACACCAACTGTCCAGTTTACGTTATACTTCTTTCTTCGTGGATATTGATTAAACACATGACATAATATCGTGTTTTAATCCTCAGACGATCCAGACAACTTGGTGCCACCACAGACAACTTTGAATGTTCATTTTAGTTATGGCCTTTAAGAGCATTCTAAATCATTGATACAGGAGATACAAGTGTCACATTGCAAAGTCACATTCCTATAGGCCACTGCAGGGTGATAATCAATGGGATTATAGAAAGCAATTCTGGTGAAAATTGATGGTGATAGGTCTACTTTTACAAAATTTTACCAGAATATATTGGGAGTACTGTAACCTGTTGGTCCGCCACAAATTCCACACAGACCTGGTGTAAGTTTTTTCTGAAGTTTAAATTGCTGGGAAGAAACCTAAGATAACAAATATTAAGGTGTTGTGTGTTGTAAATAAATATTTAGATTGATTTTTCTAAGCTAAAGTAATTGCATAAATTAAATGACAACTAATATTTTCTGATGCAGGAGTCTGTTTGAATTAAAGGTTTAGGACCATTACATTTTTCAAATAGAGGTCTGACTATAAGACTAAGATCCAGATCTCCCGCTGCGCTGCTGGGGACCTGGGTCCTCCTCTCTGGCAGCCAGTGGACGCCTTTGCGATGCGCGCAGACAACCTCTGCTGCTGGGTCTTCTATGATGGAGCGCAGGCGTGACATGACCTTCCGGTGCTCCGACATAGAAGCCCCAGCGGAAGTTCTGGGTAGCTGCAGAAGTTGTCCATCCGTATGGCACAGACGTTCACCGGCTGCCAGAGAGGCGGATCCCCCGCAGAGATGCAGGGGGCCTGGATCTTCCTCTCTAGCAGCTGTTGACATCTCCCCCTCATCTTCATTTACATATGTTATACATGTCCAGTCCAATCTGTATTCGGAAACTCCAATGATTCCTATAGATAGTCCTCTTCTGTCAAGTTCTTTACTTCCCTAATACATCTTTTGTCAACACCAACTGTCCAGTTTACGTTATACTTCTTTCTTCGTGGATATTGATTAAACACATGACATAATATCGTGTTTTAATCCTCAGACGATCCAGACAACTTGGTGCCACCACAGACAACTTTGAATGTTCATTTTAGTTATGGCCTTTAAGAGCATTCTAAATCATTGATACAGGAGATACAAGTGTCACATTGCAAAGTCACATTCCTATAGGCCACTGCAGGGTGATAATCAATGGGATTATAGAAAGCAATTCTGGTGAAAATTGATGGTGATAGGTCTACTTTTACAAAATTTTACCAGAATATATTGGGAGTACTGTAACCTGTTGGTCCGCCACAAATTCCACACAGACCTGGTGTAAGTTTTTTCTGAAGTTTAAATTGCTGGGAAGAAACCTAAGATAACAAATATTAAAGTGTTGTGTGTTGTAAATAAATATTTAGATCAGTAGCGTACCTAGCGGGGGGCGGGGGGGGCGGTCCGCACCGGGTGCCGCTCATCAGGGGGGTGCCAACTTGCCGGCACCCGGCACCCCTCCAGAGACGGACAGTAATGTCCGCCGCTGGAGGAGCAGGCTCGCAAGAGAGCGGTATCGGAGGTCTTTAACAGACCTCCGGCTCCCTTGAGTGATTTTAAGCCGGTTCCCTTGAACCGGCTTAAAATCACTCAAGGGAGCCGGAGGTCTGTTAAAGACCTCCGATTCTGCTCCCTTGCGATCCGCGCGGCAACTGCTGCTGTGCAGAGGGTACTGTGGGCGCGGCTTCAGTGCCGCCGGGATCTGACAACAAACCCCGGTGGCACTGAAGCCGCGCCCACAGTGCCCTCTGACCCGGAAGAAGACAGAAGAAGAGGAGCGAAGAGGAAGACTGCTGTAAGAAGAAAAGAAGTAGAAAAGAAGGTAGGAAATCATTCATTAAGACTGAGTGACAGTGAGAGTGGATTGGTATGTGTGGAATCTGTGGATTGGTATATGTGTGGCTTGGTATATGTGTGGAATCTGTGGCTTGGTATGTGTGGAATCTGTGGATTGGTATGTGTGGAATCTGTGGATTGGTATGTGTGGAATCTGTGGATTGGTATGTGTGGAATCTGTGGATTGGTATGTGTGGAATCTGTGGATTGGTATGTGAGTGGATTAGTATGTGTGGAATCTGTGGATTGGTATGTGTGGAATCTGTGGATTGGTATGTGTGGAATCTGTGGATTGGTAAGTGTTGATTGGTAAGTGTGTGAGAGTGATGGGTGTTATGCTGTACCATTTCCAATGTCTTTTTCATTATAATTATGCTCTAAAGTACATCATAACTCCCATCACTCTATACTGTTCCGTACAGTGGCAGAGCTGGGAGACAGAGGCCTTGCACCCCCACCGCAGGGTGCTGGTCAGGTTCTATGTGGGCAATGTGGACGCTGGCTTTGGGGTGTGCAATCTGTGATCTATGCCTGTAATTTAGGGTGTTTTATCTATAACTTTAATGCTGAGTTTTTATGTGAATTCCAATTGATCAATACCTGAAAAGCTGGGTTTGTGTGTTAATGTGTTGGTCTATATCTGCTATGCTATGTTTCTATACATTATTTATGTTTACCAGCAAATACAGGATTTGTATGTCTTATTCAGTTGATCAACACCTGGGGTGCTGTTTCCATGTGTTGTTTATTTGATCTATACCTTCAGTGCTGAGTGATTTCCAGTTGATCTATACCTGCAATGCTGGGTTTGTGTGTTCTGTTGATTTATACCTGCAATGCTATGTTTCCATACATTATTTATGTATACCTGTAAATACAGGATATTTATGTCTTATTCAGTTGCACGTGCTGTTTCCATGTGTTGTTTATTTGATCTATACCTGAACTACAGGGAGTAATTAAAAGAGAGTTGTGGTTTAGTGACGTAGGGGACAAATGGACTTTGGGGATGATTACGGGGAGAGGACCTCCCAATGTCACGGTGCAGTCAGAAGAAGGGAAGGCTGTACTGACTCTCACAGTCTTCCCCTGATCTGCAGTTGAGGGCAGTACAACATAATCCCTATCACTATACATCGATCTAGACATTTACCATAATGCAGCATAACCCCTACCACTATATACTAAGCCAGACACTGAAGTGGTAGGCCTACACCACATCAATGGCTTTGTATATAGTGATATGGGTTATGCTGCATTATTGTAAATGTCAGGCTCAATGTATAGTGATATGGATTACGCTGCCCCACCGTCAATGTGTGCTCAGTATAAAGTGATAGGTGTTATCCTGTATCACCGGCAATGTGGGCCTCAGTATATATTAACAGTTTTGTTGTACCACCGTCAGCGCGTGCCTCAGTATATAATGGAAACAGTTATGTTGTACTACTGTCAGCGCGTGTCTCAGTATATAATGATAGTTGTGCAGCACAACTGCTGTCAATGTCTGCCTCAGTGTATAATGATAGTTATGTTGTACTACTATAAGTGTCTAGCTCAGTATATAAAGATAGCGGTTATGCTGTACCACCATCAATATCTGGCTCAGTTATAGTGATAGGTGTTATGCTGTTCCACTGTAGTATCTGGCTCAGTGTATAGTGATAGGAGTTATGCTGTTTCACTGTAATGTTTGCCTCAATATATAATGAAATTACTTAAGCTGCACCACCGTCAATGTCTGTCTCAGTATAGAGTGATAGGCATTATGCTGTACCACCGTCACTGCCTGGCTCAGTATATAGTGATAGGTGTCATGCTATACCACAGTCAGTGTCTGGTTCATATGGTATATATAATCATGAGTCGACATGGCAACACCACTATATATGCAAATGCTTAAATAAAAAGAGAACAATGTTATGGTGACTCCTGATTATAATATCAGAATT
This sequence comes from Spea bombifrons, assembly GCF_027358695.1. Taxonomy (NCBI): domain Eukaryota; kingdom Metazoa; phylum Chordata; class Amphibia; order Anura; family Pelobatidae; genus Spea; species Spea bombifrons. Next base: position 48,656,633 of record NC_071087.1, read on the forward strand.
TTTTTTAGTTTATAGTGTCTTTAGCTGCTTAGCCAGTACTTAATTTGTAATGTTTGTCACTCATTTGTTAGGTCTTCTTAGAAACTTGTTGTGTTTGTTGTTTTTTTGGGGGGGTTATTAAAGAAAGCACTATTATATGTTCAGTAAATGTTATTTAAACATATTTATTTTACTTATAAGTTATTAATTTATTTTTTCAGATTTCTTGTTGTTTACAGTTGACATACAGTTTACAAATTGGTGCAATAAATATTCTTGCCAACATAATTTTGTAGATGTCTTTACATTTGGGGGGGGGGTGCCACTTACAGGATCCGCCCCAGGTGCCAAATACTCTAGGTACGCCCCTGATTTAGATTGATTTTTCTAAGCTAAAGTAATTGCATAAATTAAATGACAACTAATATTTTCTGTATATTAGGTTTTACATAACATTACTGCATAAAGATAAACTATTATAGCATTTAGAATAAGTTCTATAATATACCAGAGCTTGATGCTTAATGAAGAGACTTTGCCAGAGACAGGCAATGATTTGAAAAGTAAATTGTTAAGGAGCGTAAGATTTATGAAACGTTACATTGGTTGACCTTTCATTTGCAGTTTACCCAAATATTAATTAATTGCAAACACCAATTGCTATTCAACCCATGCATGGAATAAGTGAGTTAAAAAGCATTTTATTAATTGTGTGAAACAATCTGCATTTTTTGAGATGGTGCTCTTTGAAAGTCCCAGGCAGGGCAACCATAATGAATGTTTGGATATCATCTTAAGGCACAGGCCCCAACTTCATTGTAACCCATCATGTTAATCTCCACCCACCCAGCCACACTGGCTATACAACCCTGATGGTAACTCTGGGGCCAGATGGCCTCAGGCCTTATGTTACCCACCTATGAAAGCTCCTAACAACACCAAATTATGGCTTGCAAAGGAGGATTTGAAAGTGAGAATATTAATGAGCTCTGAGCTGGATTTACATCTAATTGACCCCTATGTACCGTGACAGCATTCCCTATTGATATCCATGGTAAAGTTGTCACAACAGGGAATTTATAATTCATCAAAAAATGCTAGATGTATATATGTTTGTGGTCATCAAATTAGGTGCAGTATATATTAAATACTAAAACAGCTACATAATTGCTGGACAAAATATATGTTGTATTATATTTCTGGCCAGTGTAAGCATTAAAACTGGTCGACCAATAACTAACTTTTGTTTACAATGTGTTGATCGACCATTAATGATAACTGAAATGTCAAGCCATGTCTCTGGTAATAAAGATCTGGAATTATAACGACTCAATTCACTGTATACACACATCATTAAAATAACTAGACGTTGTATTCTTTAGGAATAAGGATAAATATTCATATCTGCCTGAAATGCATAGTTACAAATATTCCAGCCATGGGTTCTGGGAAGTATGACTCATTTAGTGTTGTGTTGTTGTTTTCTAAATGTAAATTAATTTACCAAAAGGTCATTTGAAAAAAAATATTTTGTATTACCAAAGCCAAGCAACTGATTTTTAAAGGGGTCATAAGATTGAATACAAAGAAATCATTTTGACATTAATTCATTTTTCATTAATATGCATGAGGATATTCAATACATCTTACATTACATGATAATATATACTGCCTAGATATATATATATTCCTAATTTTGCATGGCCTTACTTTTTGGTGCTGTTCCACCCACTCTGCAAAAATTAGCACTTTTATATTTAAATGCAAAAATAGAAATTATGCCAGCATTTCTATGGATGCTCAAAATAATGATTTATTTGTAATAATATTTAATTATTTAATTATTAATTATTAAAAAAATGCCTCATTCATAATGTTTCAGTGAATAATTAAAGGTGCTGCCACACCTACTCTTTTTAATTGAACTCCTTTGTAACTAAATGCAACATGGGGAACTCATTCCCAGTTCCCATTTCAAATAAATAATTCTCTGAATACTGTTTTTTTGTTTGACATACTTGTCACAAAAGCTGACACTGATAGTTGCCATAGAAGGTGAAGAAGCTTCTTAGAAGTTTGGGTGATTACATTTTCAGAGAATAAATACTAAATTTAAAGATCTGCTATGGTTTATTCATTTACTGTAGCATACGAGAGAGAGTAATTGATGTTTATTATTTTAAAAGAATTTTACAAAAAAACAGAAGAAAGGAAAATGAATACTGTTTCAACAGATGAAAGTGTTTACAGGAAAATGGTGCATTAAAAATATATGAGGGCCTATTATTAAGTTATGCCAACTCAAAGAGAAGAGTGGTCATCAGTTTATTAGTACACTGTGTGGGGAATCTGATCATGAGGGTAGGGCAACCTTCGTCTTTCTGTCCAGTGGTGTAACTACCTGTGTCAGAACTGTACCCCAAGGGCCTGCAGCTTACCTCTCTGGTGTTCGAACGCTTTGCAAGCAGTCTTTTACCACTGTTTTACTGCTTCATTCCTGCTTCCCCCACTGCTGGTCCAAAATTATTCACAAAGGCCTGGTCTGACCTGACCGAACCTGTCTAGGTCCAACTGCCTCTTTGTGAACAATCTTGGATGTTGGTGCAGGAATGCCCCGGGGCCACATTACAGCTGTTTGGAGGGAAACATGGCACTGACAAGCTGTTTGGAGGGAATCATGGCACAGACAAGCTGTTTGGAGGGAAACATGGCACAGACAAGCTGTTTGGAGGGAAACATGGCACAGACAAGCTGCTTGGGGGAAAGATGGCACAAGCAGGCTGTTTGGGGCAAATATGGGAAGGGCAGGCTGTTTGGTGGCAAAGATGTCACAGATGTCATCTTAAGTAGGCTGCTTGGAGCACAAAGCTGTTTGGTGGCCAACATGACACTGGCAAGCTAGTTGAGGGTAACGATTGCACTCATGGCTATTTTGGGGGCAAAGGTGGCACTCACAGCTTTTTGGGGGTACTTTGGGACTTGTTGCTCCGGGGCAATTTTTTGCACTGGGGCCCTGTGGTTTCTAGTTACGCTCCTGTTTCTGTCTATCTTTTGTAAAATTACAAAAAATGTTTAGATACCATAACAAATTGACTTTCTTGTCAGCTACAGTGAGTTTGCCCTGTAAGAAGGGCTGAGTTGATTTTTTATGATTCAAAATCAATGCAGTGTGATAATAAATCTCAGTTATATTTGTACCCATCTGAATAACTGTATTTTCAAATTATATATATATATATATATATATATATATATATATATATATATATATATTTATATATATATACTTTAATTCAAGATAGAATATCCACTAATGTCACAACATACAACATATTAATACAGCAATAAACTTAAATGGAACAGCAAGTCATCGCAAATCTATGTTCCCCGTTAAATATTAGTAGCAGAAATCATAAAGTCCCAGGAACAAAAACTTAATAAAAACTGTAACTCATACAGCCATGCCTAGCTGCTGTCAAAAAAGTAAACTTATATATGAAGAAGCAGTGCCAAGGAGCTAAATGTACAGTCTTTCCATAAAGCTAGTTTAAAAGATTATTATTTAATTAGTGATAATGTTGAGCAAATGTAAATGGGTACTTTATTACAGATAAGTATATTAACACAAAGGTTCCTGATTGGAACACTGATACCAGTGTTTTATGTCACTGACAAACCATGAGGAATATTTCAGCTTTATCTAAGGTTATGTAGAGGGAACTGGGAAATTGAGCAGGTATGATCTGGATAAAGGTCACCACTGGTGACTGTATAGCTGTGGTTTAAACAACCACATCCCAGTGACCACAGTGAGATGTTTTCCTTTTAATAATTATTGTGAACTAAAAATGTTGCTATGTTAGTAAAAGGGGAAACTTGCTCCCCCTCCAAGATTCATTAACATTAATATCTTCAAATATTAGCCTTTTAACATTCCATGTCAAATATTGTACTCACTAATTGTGGCAATCAAATGTTTCTGGTGATCATTAGAAAAAGCAGATTTCATTTGTGAAATGCTAGTATGAAACACCCAACTGGGAGCCTCATATTAAATAATACAACATTATAGAGCCAGCTCTGGACAGGCTAGGAATCTGTTTTACCCTGTGCACATCTGGACCTTCTTTAATGATAATGCAGCCTGTGTAACTGCATTACTGTAAGTGTTGTCTATGGTGTGCTTGAAGAGTAGATCAAATCACAATGTATTATGCCAGGTAACACAACTTCTAATTAAATAATAAGGCCTTGGGCAAGACTTCCTTAAGTGCCCCCAAACCCAGTCATTCTTCTCCACAGCCCCTCCTGCAGGCCAACTATTGGTGGAGCTTCATGCCTGGAGATACAATGAAATAGAGGTGGAAGTTTGTACAGCTCCTAGCAAAGACCTCTTCACTAGCAATACCTCAAATTCTATGCACTAACCTATTCAGCACTCATGGAAACATAGAAAGTGACGGCAGATAAGAACCATTAGGGCCATCCAGTCTGCCCAGTCTTCAGCAGGTTGCACTGCAACATGATAGAATAAACATTAATATTTTACCTTATTTTGGATCAAAATCAGAAAGGTTGGGTAGAAAGGTTTATCTTGATGGACTTAGGTCTTTTTTTCAACCTAAATGACTATGTTACTGTGTAACATCAGTTGGTGTAAAGATAATGGAGGTGTGCCCATGGAAAAGTTGATGTGGACATATGCCAAGTCTGGCCTGAGCACCAGGAACAGCCAAGCAGGGATACCAGAACTACTTGCTCTCTCACCTGAAAATGCAGATTGGGTCCCATTTCTTAGCAGCAGGGGTGCACTAAGGCGGTGGGAGTGGAAACTGGGTCACATAAGACATGTTACATGTGACCACGTAGTAGAGAGGCAACAGCGTGGCAGCTGGAGACAAGTCTCTGCAAGAAAAGAATAAGATAGAGGGGAAGTAAAGTGTATGTATGTGTACTATACTCTACTGTAGTTTTAAAGTTAGAGTGCATGTAAAGTGCTGGAGCAAGTGTGTATATTTTATATATATGTGGTGTTATATGTGTGTTTGCTACTGTATTATGTTAGATTGTGTATGTTATTGTATAATGTGAACATGAGTGTGTATCTATTAGCATTCGGTGTTAGTATCTGTGGGTGGATGTCAGCTTGTGGTGTTGGAGTGTCAAGGGTGAGCCTAGTGTTAATGGCACTTAGGAGATTGAGAGTAAAAACAGGAGAACAAATGTATGTGTTTATGTAACCTAGTCTAGGGTTAGGGGCACCTGGGTCCCGTATTCCCAATTCCCAATAACTAACATGCATACCTACTAACACACAAACTCAGTCTATCGCCACACACGCTCTCATAAAGTGTACTTAAGGGAGGATCATAAGGCGGAGTGATGGGTGGATCATAGGTGTAGCACTTGGCTGGACAACAGGATGGATATTGGGGATTAAGGCTGATGGAAGGGGCATGGGGGCCCAGGCTTCATGACTGTACTGGGTCCCAAGATTTCTTACGGTTGCACTGGAAACAACTAATAAGGATATGAGATGTTTCACTTATTAAACACAAATGGTTCCAACAGGGAACTTTAACTGTACTTTGTGCATTAGCATTTGCCTGCTATACAATAAATAATTCTAAGAAAAGATTTTAGATTTAAGGGTTCATAGAGTTCATGCAATTAGAGAATATACCTTTCACCTTACAATAGATTCAATGCTTCAGTTTTTAGGAAATCATTATATCAAGACTAAAACCTATAGAAACATTTGTCATCTAATAAGGTAAAACTGCAGGGTATAAGAAATGACTGACACTTTGCAAAATGAAAAATCTTCTATAGTTTGTGTGTACAGAGAATGAGTCACGAAGTAGCGGTTTCAAGAACTTCTACCGACAAAATATGTTTTCAAAAGGCGGAAGAAATATGCTGTTATGTAACCTGTACTGGGGTAAATTAAAAGAAACACGTGATTCAGTTGAGATAAAGGATAGGAGGTCATGGCCTATTATAATGCCAGCGGTTTTGGGGCTACTATCTCAACATGTAATTGGCATATGCAACATTTTAATAATTTCTATTTCATGATTTCCACACTCAATAGGTCCATGTGAGCAGCCCCAGGTTCCCCATCAAATGCATCAGGAAAATGCTAAATGGACTGAGATACAATTGTACCTTATATCTTATGCAATAAGGCTGCCAGTCAGTTATTACTTGTTTTCTTTTGACTGCCTATATAACACTATATGACTATATTTTTATGTAACATTGCTAAAATGACTAGATTATTCTAATTCTATGCTTTGCCCTATAGCAGGGGTAGGCAACCTTCGGCACTCCAGATGTTGTGAACTACATTTCTCTTGATGCTTTGCCAGCATCAGTGGCGTCGGCAGGGGGGGGGCAGAGGGGGCCAGGGCCCCCCCTACAGGGCCCCCCGGTGTGCCTCCCCAATTGAAACGCCGTCTTTTTTTTTTTTTTAATAGATCCGGAGGAGAGAGAGAGGCGCGGAGCGGTCGCTGAGGAATAAGTCCTCAGCGACCGTTCGGCGCCTCTCACTCTTCTCCGCGACCGCGAGGCCTCTGCCTTGGTCGCAGTGCCGGCATTTCAAGCCAAGCGCCGGTATATGATGTCATATCCGGCGCTCAGCAATGAAGCCGCGCACACTGAGGCAGAACCAGGAAGACAGAGACCTCGCGATCCCGCCGCTGGACTTCTACAAGCCCAAGGTAAGTGAAATTCAAGGGGGGGGGTTAGAGAGTGAAAAAGAGGTAGATAGGAAGTGAGAAGAGGTAGATTGGGAGGGAGAGAGGGGGTAGTTAGGATAGATTGGGAGGGAGAGGGGGTAGTTAGGATAGATTGGGAGGGAGAGTGGCTAGTTAGGATAGATTGGGAGGGAGAGGGGGTAGATAGGATAGATTGGGAGGGAGAGGGGATAGATAGGATAGATTGGGAGGGAGAGGGATAATGTTTATGTATATCGGCAGCAGGGTATAATATCAATATATATCCGCAGCAGGGGTTAATATTAATATATATATCAGGAGCAGGGTGTAATATTTCTATATATCGGCAGCAGGGTCTAATATTTATATATATTGTCAGCAGGGGCTAATATTAAAGAATGAGAAATAACTGCCTAACGTGTGTGTATATGTGTGTGTATATATATATATATATATATATATATATATATATATATAGTGTATGTACCGTTTTATAATTGGCCCCCCTTCTTTGGTCCCTGGCCCCCCATGTGCCCCCCCTAAATATGAAAGCTGGAGACGCCACTGGCCAGCATTATGACTGTAAGAGCATTATGGGAGATGTAGTCCACAACATCAGGAGTGCCAAAGGTTGCCTACCCCTGCCCTATAGTAAAAGCAGGTATGACTCAGTCTCTGTTGCCTAGATAGTGACTCTTAAGATATTCTGTATGATAAAAAGTATTACTGGAGCACTGTAGAATAGATACGTGCATTCGGATTTGTATCAACTTGTTTTTGTTAACGAAAACTTCCCTGGCGAAAATGACAAAGCGAATTCCAAAAGTGCTGAAATTTCGTTAGGATTTGTCCTTTTGTTGTCGTGTGTAGCAATCGCTATTACAAACCGTTTTGACGCTCATTGATGAGGTAAAGGGCGAAGGGACTGTGTGAAGGAGGATATATATTAATGTGTGCCTACTCCATTTATATAATTTTTCCTAATGCTGATTCAGTCTTAAGGCAGACCTATCAGCTGTGAATTTTTAAATGATGTAGTCCATTTCAGGCAAAAAAAACAACATTTCCCCCTATATGTTTTGCTAGCTAACTCACCAGCACATTAACAGATAAAAACAAATGCTTGAAGTGGGCTATCAGCTTCTGTGTTCATAATGCACTCTGCCTTCACCAATTTTTCAATAGACATGGATGGACTTGGTGGTTATAGTTGTAGTTTATACGTAAATAAATATTGCTAGCAAGAGTACTGTACCTGAAACATAGTTCACCTAATATGCCAGGAATCCTAGAGATTGCTGTCATAAACAGAATATATGTGGCAATATATATTATTTGGGTGGCATATTTACCGTGTGTGTATGGTAAAGTTCAATTGAGGCTTTTTGTCACCTGAGACCATAGCAAGCAAGCCAGTTAAATCACTCCAAGGGCATACAACACGATAGATAGATAGATAGATAGATAGATAGATAGATAGATAGAATAAGTATAATAATGTAAAATATAAATCAACAGTGTAATATCCATGGGTTAAAGAACATTAATGTATATACCGTACCCTTTTTAGCCCTTGACTATAAGTTGTTCCTCAAGACAGTTGAATTTTCCTGTTTAAACTAGTTTGCATTGTTTCCGGCACTGATAGATTCTATCATTCTTTTTGTCACTTTATATACACAAAGGCCCAGAAGTGTCTACCCACATATTGGAGATTGAATTGTTCTTCTTTTTTGTATGTTCCACTAAGGCTTTTTGTAGTCATCTAAAAATAAGTGACACTCTGGCATGATACTGTCATCAGCTGGCCTTGGGAATACATAAATACTATGTTCCCTTCTTTTATAAAATATATTGACATTCTCTTGTCTTATACTGCTTACTATAACAAATTATGTCAATTTTTCATGTATGTCTCCTGTAATGGGTTTATATTTTGCACATCCTCACAGACCTGGACTACATCTCTAAGCCTGTGCAGCAAATTTAGCTAATTGCTAAATTAATGCTGATCTGCAGCCTTCTTAATGAGTTTAACAACAGTATTAAATCTATAAATGAGACATATACTGTCATCTCACGTGTTATCTGTTGTCTTGGAGAGTAACAGGTGAGTCGGGCAATTTGCACCCATCTAAGTCCACAAACAATGCAGAATTGTTACATCTCAAAAATGAAACATATGCATATACATACGGATGTATGTGCACATGCCTGCCTTTTTCGTACTTTTTGTAATTTCTCACCCTTTTATTTCCCCTCAGTCCCCTTATCTCAAAGTGTAGCCAACATTATCATGAATATCAACAATGCATCGACATAACTCTGGAAAGAGGTTGTGGAAATGCAACAGGACTGGGTTAAAAAGAACCCCAAATATGAACATCTCAGGAGCTCAGCTAAATGTTAAAATAATATGGAAGATAACAGTGACTGCAGAAGTATATCCATAAAGAAAAACTGTGACTAGGTACACGGCACCAGGAAAACAAACATGAAGCAGCTGCTTCACAGTTGAGGTGGGAAAACTTACCAGTGGACAACTACATTCTATCACCGTATACCTAATTTGCAGGAAACTGTTTAAAGGTCTGTTAATTGAGATCTCTAAAATGCTATACAAATAAACTAGAGCAGATCTTTTAATTTAGACATTCCACTGGTAGCTTAATCTTATAAATCCAACCCCACTAAGAGTGATTTTATGACTTTGTAACGCATTTGATAAGATCACCATACCTGGTAAGGTTAGCCACACGCGGGACAGGGCTAGCCATGGATCCTAGTGGGAGTGGGATTTGGGTGGGGAGTTGGTATGTACCAGAGAAATAAGAGAGTGACGCAGAGTTGCCAGGTATGTTCACTACAAACAAAATTACCGTTGGCCAGCAAAACAGTGGTTGGACCACTTTAACATTCAAAGTAATAGCTTTTTTCTTAAGGATTTAATTCAAAAACTCTAAAAAAAATCTTGTAAAAATATATACCGGTATATTGGCCACACCAAATACAATGTAACTTTCAAGAAAGATGTATGACTTATGATGGGCCTGTCATATTGTATAGTTTAATCTGTGATATGAAATGTTTTCACTGTATTGTGTATAACTCAGTTTGAGGCAAAGAAGTGTTGATGTGTAGATGCAGATGGCTGCCTGTTGTAGCCTTAGACAAACTGGTAAGAACAGGTGGTCTGTGGAATGAGCAGATGGTAACAAAGTCCGTGCAGTGGACAGACAACAGCACAGTCTGTGGAACGGGCAATGGTATTGTACCAAAGGAAAATTCAAACAGGTAATCAAAGTCCACGCCAACGGTTATAGTACAAAGGGCAAGCCAGGATCATTGTCAGAGTCCACACCAGGGGCAAAACCAGAGAATCAGCTATGCTACAGAAATCCATGGAATCAACAAACAGGGCCAGGAACTGCAGTGCCCTTGCAAGGAAGCTAGGAGAATGCCTAGGTTATATAGGCCATTGACTTCAGGAAACAGGTAGGGCACGAGCAAGATCTTATGTCCATGGGAAGACAGAGAGTGCAGCGACCCAAAAGCTACCTGATGGTGTAAAGGTTAATTGTAGTACCTACCATACACAGGGTAGCTGATTCAAACCCCCATGGCTTCTGATGGGTACTGTCACTTTTCAGATCTCACGTAGAGTATTGTGTACAGTTCTGGAGGCTAAACTCTGGGGTTTTATTTAGTCCTCTGATATTACATTCTGGGATATCTTACACACACTAATTCTTTGTAACGACTAAGGGATCTTCTAAAGTTTATTTCCAAGGAACAGAAATGTTAGAGCAAACTAAAACTTGATGGAGGTATAGATGTAATGTAAGGAAGTATAACTTATTACCAAGAAGGTGTTAACCCACTTGTTTGTACCTTAAACAGTCAGTGTCTCAATGTATGAATGGTCTTCTAGTTAACTCACTTAATACTTAATAATCAAATGTAACACATAACTTTGTTCACTGGAGCTCTGCCAATATTCTTTGCTATTCTGTATTCTAGATGTCTAGAAACACAAATTAATTAAAAGCAAATATTTCTGGTTTTAATATGTGTGTGTGACACAGTTAAGACTAAGTGGTAACACGTAATTATAACACTAATTATGTTTCAGAGCTTCCTGCTTTTTATTTTTTGCATAATTTTCCTTTAATAAATATACAGCTCTACTATGGAGAAATGCTTAATTAGAATCTTCAGGTAGATTTTAAGTTTACCATTTGATTAAGTGTAATGCCAATGTGAAATGCCACACTCTCAGAAGTAATTAAGGCTTTTTCTTGCAGTGAACAGATGTCATTACTCATTTAGCATCTTGAGCAAAAGATATCTACTAGGGGCTTCAACATCATGGCGAGGCAAAAGTCCAAGAGGTTCCCTCAAGGGCTCTGTACTGATTTTAACATAAAATATAAAACAAATTATTTATCAAAGATTCTATTGACATTTTTACATCTAAGGACTGAACAGAAAAGGTATCCATTAGAGACATTAGTTATGGGCCAGTACTTCTGCTGATTTAGATGTGTTCTATATATAGTAAGCATGAGTGAAAAACACAGATGTGACCCACACACATATTTATTTACTCATTCATCTAGTTACATGGACATTTATTATATGTACATGAAACTGAATTTAAAAATGATTTTACTAAACAGTAGTAATTTAACGTCAGCTGACCATATGAACATTAATGACCTTTCGGATGGGCTTGTGGTGTTTTTTAAGTGTTGGTTATATGAGAGGATCTTAGTTTCATACTTTCAGTGAAACATTGCAGCTGCTTCGCTGTCATGTAAACAGAACCAGTTCTCTGTACACAGTTTCACAGTTAAATGCGTCTGTTAGTGTCTTGTCAGCACAGTATCTTATACAGATAAAGCAGATGTATGTTTCAACATAGTGCTTGTACCTGGGGGCTTCAGTGTCTTATGAAACCAGAAAGAAAAGTAATCTTTTAGAGTACAGGAATCAGTGGTGAGTATTCCCATTTCTATGATCAAATTGATCACATAGCAAGATTTTTGCAGTAATCGGGAGAGCATAACATGTCTACTGTTTTAACATTTATAGTGTGTTCTCGGGAGTTTACATATGCTGAAGAAATCAAGGCAATGTTCTGAGACCTCTTGTCATTGTGTGTTCATTGGCAGCTAAGTAGAAAAGTAAATGCGATTTTATGTTGTTCTGGTTAAAGTGCATTTTCATCCAGAAATATGTGTATGGCTGGGTATAATTTGGGTAAGGTATAATCAAGCAAAATCACTAACCAATAGAGAGATAGATATAGAGATATGCCACAAGGTTATCACTGCCATCGTGTAATGCAGTGTGCTTAGTCAACCACCATGCATTCTGCACACATTTGTGGGACGTATTAGTTTGCAGGAGAACTAAACGTTTCTGTTCATTGAATTCATAGGTCATTATAAGGGCAATCCCCAGGGAGAAATATTAAACTGGCATGGCATTATGCATAGTCAATGGGGGTTATTTCTTGAAGGTCATCTCAAAGGCTTAATTATGCAATTTTACGAGGCCAACTTGTAGAAACAGCTCATTTGTGGTGGCCCTTTAATGATGCATATTGATATCAGGGATTTGAAATGTTCAGTTGTTGAGCAACACAAGCAGATCGCTAAAATTCACAAAATTATATATGGTCAATAAATTAACTATTGTTAAAATTATTGTGGTGTTTACCAAATTCACAAAACCATTTATCATTTGGTAATTAACTGTTAGTTAATTGTTGTGGTGTGTAACTTGCATGGCTATGCGGACAGTGCACTTTATTACACTATGCATCTCCATTACAAGATTGGAAATAAGGTAAATACAATCTGAACATTAAAGGAAATGTTCATGGGTATTCAGTGTCTTAGAGCTTTGTCAAGAATGACCTGTTGACTGTTCAGCTTATATCTGCCCCCCACCCACGGCACACTGCTTTGAATAATCACTCTGTGTGCTGTCGCACATATACATGGAGCACATTTACATATATTGGATTTGTTCATGTTGAAAATGCTTTTGTGAAAGTGTCTTAATTATGTATGCTTAGTAATTACTGGTCAAAAGTATATATGAATTTACAGTATATTGACAATCTTAGTGTGAGAAGTAATATGTTTTATAATAACGTTTTCTACTCAGTAGTACCAAACATTCTATTGTATAACAGTTTCATGGTTCCAAAGTTATGAGTGCCATTCTTGAGTAATAAGTAATAAGTTTGACTAATAAGTACCCGCATCCATTATCTCTGATGTCCTAACACATGTGCATATTTCTTTGTAGGCACTAGCCACATGGACCATTTTTCCACAGAACCTAATCTTCATGAAGCACTGTGCATGGTAAGAACCTGCCATTTGATTACAATGCTGGAGGATTGCCTGTACAAAGCAAAACGTCACAAGCTTCACTGCTCAAAAGTACTTGTTCCAAAAGAGCTAACAGTAAGAGTTGCTCAAGAAGTCTTAAAGCTCTCTTCAAATGAGCCTTGTGGACTACGTGGTTGTGTTCTGTACGTGAACTTAGAAGCTCAAAATAAGAAGATAAATCTAGGCAAATTGGTTTACGATTCTGCAGTTGAGCCAACTTTTGAACTTTCGCTGTTATTAAAGCAGGATATTCAGACATGGGACTATTTTAGAGATCTCATCAACAGAACATGTTTTCCCAATTTTTTTCAAAATATCTTAAAATTAAGTCCCAAGTTCATGCTTGCCAAGAAAAGATTATATTTTTCAGTTGCAGAAACAGGAACTGATGATTTTTAGCTCCTAGCTTGTTAATATACATCAATATGTGCATGTTAACAGACTTGCCACTTTTACATATTCTACATTTAGGGCTGGACTTGGGAAGAAAAGTAGCACCCAAATGACAAATTAAAATATATGGCTGCACATTTTAAGACTAGAACTGTTGCATGAGTGGCGATAAGGTAAGACAAAATCACAAAGGATGGAATCAGCGCACACCAATCTGAGGCACAAATATTGGGGATTCTGTCACACTATATGGCCATATATTGCTTAGCCTGCCACTACGAAGCGGACACCTGATATTCTGTCTACTTAAAAAACCTAATAAGGAAAATGGTTATAGTCATATCGGTCCAAGAGTAGATGGACTCTTTTATTGGGATAAACATACAAAAGATCTTGCATCAGTTAGGATTTTGGGACCTCAGAATGATTATATCACCATTAAAAGACGTTAAAGGGAATTTTAACCCACTTGACGACAATTGATATGACAGACACATCACGAAAAAAGAGTCAGTTAACGACAATTGACGTGCCTGGCAGGTAATTAGTTTAAACAGGTGTAGGAATCGATCCCTTCCCCCGATGTCAATGTCCGCCATATATTGTATGCCGGTGGGCCCCTTGTTTAAAAGAGCTTAGGAGGTCTATGGTCCTTGATACTGAGGCATTCAGCGACACCAAAAACCCACCCCAGGATGCACTGTGACCACTCCGGAGCTCAGTCACAAGCACAACTGTGAGAGATTTTGCCTCTCGCAAGATGGTGGTGTCCTTTAAAAAAATGAACATGGGAAAATGGTACCATCAGGGGAACCTTCCAGTTCCAACAAAATGTAAAAAATAAATAAATGTCCAAAAATAAATAAATTAATAATAATGAAAAAAAATATAGGTTTATTTTTATGAGCAAGTCCTAAAATGAGAGCTTTATCTTCACAACAATCTTTCACATGTATTTAAAGTTATGTGAAAATTAAAATACTTGCACGTTAAATGCCCATGGGATGTCTATTTTTAAAAATGATATGATTTGATGGGGTAAATCAAATTGACCCGGTTCAAAGATGTCCTGAAAATAGGACATGGGCACAGACTGACCAGATGTCCAAATTCCAAAAAAATGCACACTTCTTAAAAGTGGCCTTTTACCTCCCAAATAACCTGACAAAGCCATGCATGAGGGTTATCACTGTACTCAGGAGATGCTGATGAATACATATTGTAGTGTTGTTTGACAGTGACACATACCAGGAGTCGCAAATGTGTACCTAAAAAAGCACACAAAAAATACTACTGCAAACTTTGATGAAGGCTGGTAAAATGTGTGCATGGAAAGAGTTGAAATACCAGCATTTGAAATACCCTGGGGTGTCTAGCTTTCAAATATACATGATTTAATTAGGTAAATTGAACTGACTGGCTTCAAAGATCTTCCACATGTCAAAATTCCAATTTGAAAAATGCACATTTCCCAAATGTGGCCTTTTTGATCCGAAACAACTCGACAGACCCATGCATGGGTGGTATCATTGTACTCAGGAGATGTTGCTGAACACATATTTTGTTTTTTGACAGTGACAAGGTTGAGCAAGTTTGTCCTTAGTGTCAGTTATAAAACACAATGGCAAAACTCAAAGCTTAGTGAACTAAGCTTATGACTGGCTTTCTTGATTTGATTTCCCAATAGAATCATGACCTTCCAAATGCCTTCATTAAAACCTAATCAGGAACCTAATGCTGTGTACGAACCATACAATTTAAAATATTAAACACACAAACAAAAATAACCTTTAATCTTTCATAACTATCAAAATCATTGTGTGGTCTACGGTTTTCTCATATATGTGGCTAATATTGAATGTTAAGAATGCATTTAAATAATATACCAGCATACCTCGGTATCTATCTATCTATCTATCTATCTATCTATCTAATCTATCTATCAGCTTTGTGTTCTAAATATACTCCTACGTTGGCAAAGATCATGATAACCGTCAATGCTTTGTACCTATTGATGCCATAAACATTTTGTTTTTCTTCATTCACGTGTTGCTGGGTATTCTTTAGTGGCAATTAGCATGAAATCATAAAACCTTGCGAGGAAAGCATAAAACTTGAAAGAAAATTTATGTAAGCCAGGAATTTGAAAGCAGAACAAGTGTTGTTTAGCATGATAAAACAATATAGAACTAACTATAATTTACATATGTGACTTGCATTTTTGCAAGAACTGTAAAGGTCTTATTGGACATTAATAGATTACTTTTGTATTTCTTCATTTGTCTTTAAATGCGTATTTGAATAACAATGATGCATTATATTTTGTTTGTACATAAATAAGTCATGAAAAGCAAATCAGGTAATTAAGTTAATGGGGTTTTGTTTTCCATCAGAAAATGAAAACTGAACTAATTTTCAAGTGCAAATAAATGGGTTACACACCTCAAAGCATGGCACATAAAAGAACCAGACTGTTCGAGAAATGTTTCCAACTTCAAAGCGAGCCAATACTTTTTTTTCGAATTGGTGATTTGAAGAAATGAAATGTATATTTGACTGAATGCAAGTATATGAATACTCAGCATTGAAAAAAGGGTATTACTCATAGTCATAACCTATCCAAACCGGTCTCTGATTACTATGATCACGTTGTGCAATTAAAAATAATAGTTCTTAGTATAACATAGCCTACCCTAATTAAATCCAACATCATTAGGTCATGCAGAGCACACAAGGATATAAAACTAAGTACTCTACTGTACACTCTAAAATACGGTCTCTGTAGTGGCCATAACATAACGAAAAATAGAAAGAAAAAACACTCGACTGAGGTAGAGCCTAGTACGGCATCCCTTTACCCCAAACAAAATAATGTGCTTTTCACCTTGCAGCTCTGCCCCATGACACTGAACATATACTTAAACACTGTTGTAAACAGTTAACATGATGGTACACATGTAACATATAACTAACCATTACATGAGCTGGAACCCAGCCAATCCATATATTTACCAACCATAACACTTGTCGTTGGGCAACAAGCTGAGGTCACCAGCCTGGTGGACCTGGTGTGGGCTTACCTAATGGGTGATGTCCCTGGGGAGTGTGTGTCCACCATTGCTGTGCTTGGAGTAAAACAGCAGGTAATTTCAATGGGCAAGATCTCAAGCATGTCTAGGGCGGTTTACCATGGGCTTAGTTGATTATTTGTTTTCAGAATGTTACTAAGTTTTATTGTTTGTATTGGTTTTAATAATTTATGAGAAGCACCTTTCGAGAAACACCATTGCGCCATCTCATTCTTTAGGCCAGAAAACACAGGACTTGACTGTACCTGGCCAGGATACCAATGGAGGATGCAATATACATGCATGGTAAAGTATACAAATATGCTCCTGCACACACTTTTATTTTTTTGGATGGCCCCTTTGTGTAGGTCTAAAATTGAGGATTGGTGGGTCATCACTACTTGGGCTCTCAAAAGATATATATATATATATATTTTCTTTCCATACATGTGGTGTCAACCTCATGGCAAAGGGTGATTTGATGGATCCCATACGTCAAACCAGGGTGACTTAGGGGAGTGGATGGGTAGGTAGGGCAGATTACAGAATTTTTACAACTCGCACTGTTAGTGTTTCTGAATTTGTCCAACTCGTGTAAGTTTGCTGCTGCACTTTTTTTGCAAACTCACAATACTTGCATTCTGAACTAAATTCATATTGCTGAGGTGCACTCATAGCATACCATAGTGGTCTATGACCATTCTTCAGTTTTTTTGGCTATGTAAGTATTCCAAAAATGCCAAACAAGTATGGGTTATTTTAAAGTTATAGATTTTTACAGTATTATATAGATTCCTCTAGCAGCATATATTGGTAGACCCATTTCTCAGTGGGAATTTATGAGTCAGTAGTGTTGTTTAAAATTCAAGCATATTGGGTCTGAAAAGAATTAAATATTAAACAGGGCACCAACAGGTGTCATAACAATGAAATGACCAGATGCAGCTGGTAGTTCAAGCTATACATGTGATAAAGCAAAAATGGTAATGATGAAAGATTAGAGATAGAAATTGAATGCACTAAAATTAACTACATATTAACTAATTCAAAGTAGACAAAATGTACCATAAACTTACAGTAACTAATAATAAAAAAAATAATACACTAGATAGATTGTGGCGTGTTTGTATTGACACAGATAATTTAGTTAATAGTAGTAGTATAAATGCTTTATAAATGAAAAGTTTTATCTTTTATTATTAAAGGGAAATTATACGTGGGAAGGTGAGGCAGCTGCCCTGCTGAAGTCCTTATAGAAAATGAATACAGCTTTTAACGTAGAGCACCCTAGACAAACTATTATGAAAAGGAAACACAGAAATAAAAAACACCACTAGAAAAACACTCCAATTGTTGATTGAGAATATAGTAATATGAATCCAATAAGCTTCATAAACAAAAGTAAATTCAAAGTAGCACACATAAAAAAGAATATCCTGGAGTCCTTGGCGCAAGAGGGAATTTATCGGCACTGCAGGAGGGTCACCCACGAACAGTTCATAGTAGTCATAGTAAAGGGTTAACTTAAAAAGGAAGGATGGGATGTAAAGGGAGTTGTGGGGGCTTTGACTGGGGTGGGGGGCTAGGGGCATTAAGAGAGAGAGAGGATAAATAGCCCAGGCACGGATAGTGAGGGTATCTCTTGGAAAACTGAAGCAAGTTGCTTGTTTTTCTTGTGATTGGTGTTCTTTTTTCATTTCCAGTGCCAAGCTCTAAGTATTGATCCATAGGGAGAGTTTGAAAACTATGCTGGTAGTGGCATGTAATGTTGTATGGTTAGAGTTTAGAGTTGGTGCCCTTCTAAAAGTTAAAGAGTTGATGGCGGATCTGTCCCAACGTCCCATGGTTCTCCAGCTGACCGGTGGTACTCTGCGGGGGGGGGCAGTGTTGCCACCTGTTGGTTAAATAATGGGAACCCCTGTTGGGTTCAGTTATGCTGACTTTACATCATGTCACATGACTCCGCTCCATTCCTGCTTTCCCGGGTGGTACAAGAGAAGAACGCAGAGGGATGCAGCGGCTCCTGCAGAAGTCTGCGAGTGGCATAGAGTGATCTGCAGTTCAAGTAAGGGGGTGGGGGAGGTGGTATGAATGAGTATGCGTGATTGAGGAAATGAATGTGTATCTGTCAATAGGTGAATGAATGAGTATCTGTAAATGATTAGTATCTGTAAATGAGGAAATGAATATATTTATGAGTGATTTAATGTTTGTGAATAACAAATGAATGAATGAATGAATATGTGTGTGATTGCATGGATGTGTAAGTTTGAGAATACCACAGACAGGTTGTTAGGGGACAAAGGTAGGAAGTCCTATGCTTCCATTCTGGGTGTTGGTCAGATCCTGTGAGTGAAATCTTGGTGCTAAGGTGGGGGGGGCATTGATTCACGAGAGGGTGGTAACATAGTAACATAGTTCATAAGGTTGAGAAAAGACCAAAGTCCATCAAGTTCAACCTATATACATATTGTGTCCCTACTGAACCTACTGAAAACCCTTATGAAGCAGATGCCAATTGCCCCATACCAGGGGGAAAATTCCTTTCCGACTCCAAATATGGCAATCAGAATAAATCCCTGGATCAACGTTCTGTCCCTAATATCCATAACTTGTAATATTATTGCTTTCAAGAAACACGTCCAGGCTCCTTTTGAACTCTTTTATTGAGTTTACCATTACCGCTTCCTCTGGCAGAGAGTTCCATAATCTCACCGCTCTTACTGTAAAGAACCCCCGTCTGTGCTGGTGTAGAAACCTTCTTTCCTCCAGCCGTAGAGGATGTCCCCTTGTTATAGATACAGTCCTGGGTATAAATAGGTCCTGGGAGTGATCTCTGTACTGCCCCCTTATATATTTATACATAGTTATTAAGTCCCCCCCTAAGCCGTCTTTTTTCCAAACTAAATAACCATAATTCTGATAATCTTTCTGGGTACTGTAGTCCTCCCGTTCCCCTTATTACTCTGGTTGCCCGTCTTTGAACCCTCTCCAGCTCCACTATATCTTTCTTGTACACTGGTGCCCAGTACTGTACACAGTATCCCTTGTGTGGTCTGACTAGTGACTTGTACAGTGGTAGAATTATTTCCTTGTCATGGGCATCTATGCCCCTTTTGATGCACCCCATGATTTTATTTGCCTTAGCAGCAGCTGCCTGACACTGGTCGCTACAGGTAAATTTACTGTTAACTAAAACTCCTAAGTCCTTTTCCATGTCAGTCGTGCCCAGTGTTTTCCCATTTAATACATATTCCCAGCCTGGATTTTTCTTCCCCATGTGCATAACCTTACATTTATCTGTGTTGAACCTCATCTGCCACATCCCAGTCCAAGCCTCCAACCTATGCAGATCCATTTGTAATCAAGATATACGACATCCAGCGATTCACCCCGTAATGTCTGTCTATTACATTACTTAACTCCCTTAGAACGCGGGGTTGAAGGCCATCTGGACCTGGTGATCTGTCTATTTTGATTTTTTTAGGCGGCACTGCACTTCTTCCTGGGTTAGACAGGCGACATGTACTGGGGCATCCTGCTGTATATTACCTGGCATTTCATTTTCCTCTGTGAATACAGCAGAGAAGAATATATTTAATAGATTAGCTTTTTCCTGATCCCCGTCTATAACGTCTCCCTCATTACTTTTTAAGGGGCCAACGCTTTTATTTTTAACCTTTTTACTATTGGCTGGGGGCATCACATAAATCAATACTAAAGGGGGGACTGGGCTGTGGGATAAATATACAATGTGGGGCTAGCTGGGGGCAATACATTAGGGTGACTGCATTGGCCATGTTTTACATTCTGCTTAATAGACTCATGGAAGGAACAAACTAGTCAAATATATATCCCCCATACTTCAGGGCAGCGTTTTATCTATGCTGGCAGCAGCAATACACAACTGGGGCCATTACACAAAAGGGGGAAAAAACACTAAAAGGGGGGGTCAACGACAAAGCAGTGTGGAAAATACTTTTCTTTTTTATTATTGTTGTAGCTTAGCATGTCTGGTGGGTGTCAGAGCCTGTCCTGGTGTGTTTTTGAGTGTCAGTGTGGCAGAGCCTGTCCTGTTGTGTGTGTTTGGGTGTCAGTGTGGCAGAGCCTGTCCTGGTGTGTGTGTTTGGGTGTCGGTGTGGCAGAGCCTGTCCTGGTGTGTGTGTGTGTGTGTGTGTGTTTGGGTGTCAGTGTGGCAGAGCCTGTCCTGGTGTGTGTGTTTGGTGTTTCGGTGTCACAGAGCCTGTGTCGGTGTGGCAGAGTCTGTCCTGGTGTGAATCTGATCATCTGTTTCCTGGCACTTTACTTTCTGTAGGAATAAATTTAACTATAGTCACTTTAAAGGATAACATTTTTTAGGCCCAGAAATCAGTGAGCAGAAAAGTGAAGGTTTTGTGTTATTTAATCTATTTCAATCTGCATATTTTATTAAAAAAGATTAGTTGTGTTAAATTATGGCTTCAGGCATCCCGTGTATGATGACTTTTGATGATAACGTACTCCCAATCCCATCACATTACATCAACATGTGTTAGAAAATCAGGAAAAGATGGGGATGGATGGTGGGCTGATCCGGTGGCGCAATGGGCCACTTGACTAGACTTGTCCCCCAGCCGGTAGCCAGCCAGCCTTCCCCTGGTGTCTACACAAAATATTGACACTTTGGGCCCAATTTGGACAATTTCACTTAGGGGTATACTCACTTTTGTTGCCGAGGTTTAGACATTAATGGCTGTGTGTTGTGTTATTTTAAGGGGACAGCACATTTACACTTTTATACAGGCTGTACACTCACTACTTTACATTGTAACAGAGTGTCATTTCTTCAGTGTTGTCACATGAAAAGATATAATAAAATATTTACAAAAATATGAGGGGTGTACTCACTTTTGTGAGATACTGTATACGAACTTGTTGGACATCTCATTCCAAAACCATGGGCATGAATACGGAGTTTCCCACCTCCCTTTGCTTTTCGGGCAAAAGAACATCTGTAAGGTTAGGTACAGATGTTGGACGAGAAGGCCTGGCTGACAATTGGAATTCCAATTAATCTCAAAGATGTTCAATGGAAACTCAAGTTCCTCCACACCAAACTCATCAAACCATATCTATAGATCTTGCTTTGTACACAGGGGCATACTCATGCTGGAACAGGGTCTTCACCAAACTTATGACACAAAGTTGGAAGCATACAATTGTCTAAAATGTCTCTTTTTGTGACATTAACATTACCCTTACTAGAACAAAGGGGCCTAGTCCAAACCTGGAAAAATATCCCCAGACCATTACCCATCCTCTACAAAACTCTATAGTAGGCACTATGCATTCTGGTAGGTAGCTTTCTTCTGGCATCCACCAAAATCACATTTTACTATCAGACTGCCAGATAATAAAGCATGATAACTCCAGATAAGGAGTACACATAGTCCAGATACAAATACACACTGCCTTTACACACACATCTGCCCATTAACACACATATACTGTCCTTACACACACCTTCCATAAACACCTATATACACATACACTGCCCTTACACACATCTACCCATAAACACGCATATACGCATACACTGCCCTTACACCAGACTGCCCTTAGACACTGCCTTTACACACACCTGCCCATTATGACGCATATACACATACACTGCCCTTACACAACCCTGCCTTTCACACACACCAGCTTACAAACATACAAATACCTACACTGCTCTTACACACAAACTGCGCATACACACTGCCTTTACACACACACATGTGCCCATAAACACACGTATGCACATACACCGCCTTTACACAAGCCTGTCCATACACACATGTATACACATACACCGCCCTCATACTCCCCTGCCTTCACACACACATAAAAACACACTAGCTTACAAACACTGCCCTTACACACACACTGCCCACACACACACTAGGGTGACCACCGACCACCTCCTAAACTTCAATGGTGTCGCTGAAATGCCTCGATCAGGAGGCATTCAGCGAAACCAAACACTTACCCCAGGACGGGCCAGTCTTCGCAATCCGCAAGATGGCCGCCGGCCGGTTAAAAAAAAAAAAAAAGTTGAAAAAGTTCGCTAGATGGTCTCCAGACCCTCTAAAGAACTCTGGCTCCACTTACAGGTTGAATACAGGTACTGCATTCAACCATACAAGTCAGTGGAGCCCAGATTTCTAATCACTATGTGATTAGTAAAATATTTATAAAAAAAATAAAAAAGAAAAAAAGAAAAAAAAGAAAAAGCTTAAAAAAAACATGGTAACATTTAAAAATACACAAGGGGTGTCTAATTTAAAAAAAATGAATGGTTTGATGGGGTAAATTGGAGTGGCCGGGCTCAAAGATAGGGCATAGGCACAGACTGACCGAAATGGGGGGAAAAAAAGCGCACTTCCAAAATGTGGCATTTTAACCCCAAACACCAGACAAACCCATACATGTGGGGTATGACTGTACTCGGGAGATGTTCCTGAACACATATTAGGGTGTTGTTTGATAGTGACGTATACCTGGAGCTAAAAAATTTATACCCAAAGTACAATTTGTGTAAACAAAAATACCAAAAAAATACTACCACAAAGTGTGGCAAAGGCTGGTGGTAGAATCTGATACATGGAAAGGGTTAAATACTACCATTTTAAGTACCTTGGGGTGTCTAGTTTTAAAAAATATATGGTTTGATGGGGTAAATTGTAGTGGCCGGGCTCAAAGATAAGGCATAGGCACAGACTGACCAAAATAGGGGAAAAAAAGCGCACTTCCCAAATGTGGCCTTTTAACCCCAAACAGCAGTCAAACCCATGCATGGATGGTATCACTGTACTCGAGAGATGTTGTTGAACACATATTAGGGTGTTGTTTGATAGTGACGTATACCTGGAGCTATAAATTTATAGCCAAAGTACAATTTGTGTAAAAAAAATACCAAAAAAATATTACCACAAAGTGTGGCAAAGGCTGGTGGTAGAATCTCATGCATGGAAAGGGTTAAAATACTAGCATTTGAAATACCTTGGGGTGTCTAGTTTTTAAATATATATATATATATATATATATATATATATATATTCAACCAAATATATAATTGGTTGAAAGAAAAAAAAAATATATATATCTATATATATAGCCGGCTTCAAGGATGGTCCTATTAGGACATGGGGGCAGAATGACCAGATGTAAAAGTTCCAAGTTAAAAAATGTGCACTTCCTAAATGTGGCGTTTTACCTCCCAAACAACCCAACAAACCCATGCATGGGGGGTATGACTGTACTCGGGAGATGTTGCTGAACACATATTGGGGTGTTGTTTGAAAGTGATGTATACCAGGAGCTGCAAATCCATACCTGAAGAGCAATTTTAGCGATAAAAAACACAAAATAAATTACTACCACAAAGTTTGACAAAGACTGGTGGTAGAATTAGTGCATGGAAAGAGTTAAAATTCTAGCATTTGAAATACCTTGGGGTGTCTAGTTTTCAAAAATATATGATTTGATGAGGTAAATTGCATTGGCCGGCTTCAAAGATACCCGAAATGGCACATGGGGGGAAGAATTACCAGATTTGTAAAAAATGATTTTGAAATAGCAAAACGCTACTTGTACTTAATGCTCCATAACGTGCAGAAAAAAACAAAAAAAACATAAAAACATTGGGTATGTCTAAACTTAGGACAAATAGTAGAATATATTTAGTAGGTTTTTTCATTAGCTTTTTTGGATGAGTAAAAGATTTTTGGGGTAAAAGTCAGAAAATGTGTTTTGGTTTTTTTTTACATTTTTCATCATATTTTATTATTTTTTTTATGCGAAATTAGATAATATGATTAAAACAATGGTATCTGAAGAAAGCCCTTCTTGTCCTGAAAAAAACAACATATAATTTGTGTGGGTTCGCTAAATGAGTGAGGAGAAAATTACATCTAAACACGAACACTGCAAAAGTGTTAAAACAGCCTCGGTCCCAATGGTACAAAAGGTAAAACACAGCCTGGTCCTTAAGGGGTTAAAGTTTTACTTTCTTGATGCAGTTGTTTTGCATATAGTCAAAACAGCTGATGAAGTTTGTGTGTGTGTCAGCATGGATGTGTAGAGTGTGTGTTAAAATGAATGTGTTTGAGTGTGTTAGTGAGTATGAGTGTGTATCATTTGTGTGATAAGGGGCAAGGGACAAAGAAGGCACAGACAAGTTGTTTGGGGGCAATGATGGTACAGACCAGCTGTTGAAGTTGGGGGCCCTGGGGCAATTTTTGCACCAGGGCCCTGTGGTTTCTAGTTGCATCCCTGGTGTATTTCAAAACACTATGGTGTTTCTTAATAAGCAGCATCCAACAGCAAGTGTCAACAGAACAATAGCCACCACAAGCAGAGTTGTCATGTTATGTATAAAATCCACAATGCGGTATAACTCCGCATTTGTGACATTTTCTGTACAGGGAGTAGGTTGCTCAAGGAAAACAACATTAACACTTAGTAAATAATATGAGGTGCCTAAATGATTACAGCAAAAAGGTAATAGAGATATTTTATTGTTAGTCACACAAGGAAATCCATTTCAAACATTCCATAGACAGATCTTGTTTACAAGGTAACATGAAAACCCCAACATTTCTCACTTCTAGAAAAACAATGTAAAGGCTGCAGGGTTGTGAATTATGAATGGTGAGACATGATATCACAGTTCCATCCTGCTTTCCAGGATCCTGTATGTTCTGTGGTGCTATTTCCACTGGGAGCCTCTAGTGCCCACTCGTCTGTTTAGCAACTCTGGCTACTTTAATATTGTTAGCTGGGCCTCGTTATCTGGTACAGCCCTACTTCTTAAATACCTGCTGCTTTGCATTGTTTGAGTTTTAGCCATTGTTTGTGACTCTGTCATTGGCACCTGTTCTGTTGGTTTAAGCAGTGTCCTGTCTGTATCATGCCATTTGCCCTGCCCGAAGGCTATCCTGCCATGTGCCCAGGGCCCTGTCCGAGCGATATCCTGCCATGTGCCCAGTGCTTTGTCCAAAGGCTATCCCGCCTAATGCATTTTTCTGTAGACTTTGCAGTTCCAGCCCTGTCGGCGAACTTCAAGTTTGTTCTACCTGCCTGGTCTGGTTTGCTGGTTCTCTGTGCATGGTCCTGTTTCGCACTTACCAGTCCTGCCGGTACTCAGCTATCCAGCCCTGTGTGTTTCATCTAGCCTATCTGTACCTACCAGTTAATAGTTATGCCTTGTTAGGTAAGAGTAATGTACACTATCCACAGGTTACACATTGGTATGGCTCATTACAATATATATTGTATATTTATTACTTATATGTGATATGGCTTATTGGATATTGAAACATTACATTAGAAGACCATTATGACAAATTTCTTCAACATCCAATTTGTATTCTACTTTTCCTTTAATTTTTTTTAATCATTTGTTGTTCTTTTTCATTGATTTTCTCACTCTGATTACCCTGCCTGCAGATCAGGCAGCAATCAGGAAGCAGGAGGGTCCATACAATCCCTGCAGGATCTCTTTACATTGTCAAATGCCTCCCGCAGGGTCAGATGCCCAAACTTCAGTTCACACATTTATAAACTGTTGGTGTAATGGCATTGGCACAAGTGCCGTTACAAAGTCTGTCAGCTCACAGCTAGTGATGCCAGCTCCTTTTGACAGAAGAGAGAACCTGATCTCCCACTAATTACATTTACCACAGAAGATGTGGGTGACAAAACTGAGCACATTCTATTCTACTTGCATGGTCATAAAGGACCTTTGTTTTGAGAATGATACAGAACATCACTTGTCGTGATGGGGCTAAATAGTGCATAATTAGATAAGGGAGTAGAAACTGTCCTTCAATCTCCCTCTTTAGAATGCACCCATTTTATTTAATTTAGGAAATGGGTAACCCAGATTGTAAATTCATACGGGAACAGGGCCCTTCATTCCTCTTGTATCTGTATGTCAATTGCTGTATTACACTTATCTGTAACATTTTCTTCTTTGTAAAGTGCTGCTTTAATAATAATAATAATAACCCCAGAACATTACATTGGATCATTCTGGTCATATGGAAGGGAAATTTAGCCAGGTAAAAGCAATCCTTGATTATACAAGCAACAGTGCCACCTTCTGGCATTAGCTCATCTGGTGGAGGTGAAACCTCTTTGAGGAACATATACTGTTTCTGAACATTTGGCTAGGACTGTCCTCATTCTGTTGCAGCCTGTGGCAGATGAATCATTATCCAGTCAATAGTCAATATTCTTAACTCATCATTAGATCCAGGAGAGAGCTGTATCTCGATTGTCTGTAGAAGCGAGTCATGGATGGGATGTGGTCATGGGGACAGGTTGTTGGGTGAGAGGAAGAAAGAAAAGTGTCTCTCTCTTCTTTAGTGGTAGGCAGTTAGTATGGGATGAGTGGAGAGAGTTGTGGTAATGGGTGGTGTAGGAAGGGGTTGCAAAGAAGAGAGGTCTTGTCTAATAGTTTCAATCTTGTCTCTGAAGTGGTAGCAAGATCATGGGCAGTGAGAGTGGTTTGTGGGGCGTGTATGGAGGGACAGAGAATGGAGTTGAAGGTAGAAAAGAGGTGTCATTGGTTGGAAGAAAGGGTGGATATGAAAGTAGCATGAATTTGTACTGAGTAAATTATGACACCCTCTATAGTCTACACATAGTATGGGTTTAAATCAGGGGTGGGCCCCTTATCTGGTCCAAAATTGTTCACAAGTGGGTGGTAAAGGTCGGATAGGTCCTTTGTTAACAGTTTTGGGCACTGCTCGGGAGGCAGAAACGCAGTGGGGGGACATAGTGTTACGTGACCCCATGGTAAAAGGGATGCTGGTCACATAGAAACATAGAAACATAGAAAGTGACGGCAGATAAGAGCCAGAAGGCCCATCCAGTCTGCCCAACCTCTGAGTACTCTCCTTTAGTACTTGCCCTTATCCTATATCTAGCTTGGCATTATGCCTATCCCATGCTTGCTTAAATGACTTTACTGTATTAACATCTACCACTTCCACTGGGAGGCTATTCCATGCGTCCACTACCCTTTCCGTAAAGTAATATTTTCTGATGTTACCATTAAACCTTTGCCCCTCTAGTTTATGCTTGTGTCCTCTTGTTGCGGTTTTATTTCTTCTTTTAAATAAACTTTCTTCCTTTACTTTGTTGATTCCCTTTAAGTATTTAAATGTTTCTATCATATCCCCCCTGTCCCGTCTTTTTTCCAGGCTATATAGGTTAAGATCCTTTAACCTGTCCTGGTAAGGTTTATTTTGTAATCCATAAACCATTTTAGTAGCCCTTCTCTGCACTTTCTCCAACATATCTATATCCTTCTGGAGATATGGTCTCCAGTACTGTACACAATACTCCAAGTGAGGTCTCACCAGTGATCTGTACAGCGGCATGAGCACTTCCCTCTTCCTACTGCTAATACCTCTCGCTATACAACCAAGCATTCTGCTAGCATTACCTGCTGCTCTACTGCATTGTCTACCTACCTTTAAATCCTCAGAAATAATTACCCCTAAATCCCTTTCCTCACACGTTGAGGTTAGGACAGTACCAAATAGTCTATACTCTGCCCTTGGGTTTTTATGCCCCAGGTGCATTACTTTGCATTTATCCACGTTAAATGCCAATTGCCACAGCTCTGACCATTTTTCCAGCTTACCTAGATCGTTTGCCATTTGGCTTCTTCCTCCAGGAACATCAACCCTGTTGCAAATTTTTGTGTCGTCGGCAAATAAACATACCTTTCCATCAACACCATCTGCAATATCACTAATGAAAATATTAAAGAGAATGGGTCCAAGTACAGATCCCTGAGGTATCCCACTGGTAACAAGACCTTGTTCTGAATATACGCCATTGACTACAACCCTCTGTTTTCTGTCACTCAGCCACTCCTTAATCCATTCAACAACATTGGGATCTAAACCCAGAGATTGCAGTTTATTTATAAGTCTTCTATGTGGGACAGAGTCAAAGGCCTTACTGAAATCCAGATACGCAATGTCTACTGCACCACCTTGATCAATTACTTTAGTCACCCAATCAAAAAAATCAATAAGATTTGTTTGGCAAGATCTTCCTGAGGAAAACCCATGTTGTTTTTGATCTTGAAAGCCATGTGACTTCAGATGTTCAACAATCCTTTCCTTTAACATTGTTTCCATTAATTTTCCCACTACAGATGTAAGACTAACTGGCCTGTAGTTGCCCGACTCCTCCCTACTGCCTTTTTTGTGTATAGGCACAACATTCGCTACTTTCCAATCCCCAGGGACAACTCCCGTTACCAATGATTCGTTAAATATATCAGTTAACGGTTTTGCTAGTACACCCCCAAGCTCTTTTAATAACTTGGGGTGTATCCCATCAGGCCCCATCGACTTATTTGTCTTTACCTTAGACAACTGAAGTAAAACCTCCGCCTCGATAAACTCACATATTTCAAATGATTCAGTCTTTTTTCCCAACTGAGGTCCCATTCCATCATTCTCATCTGTAAAAACTGAACAGAAATATTCATTGAGACAGTCAGCTAAACCTTTATCCTCTTCTACATATATGCCTTTTGTTTTTAGTCTAACTAATCCTTGTTTAACTTTCCTTT
This sequence comes from Spea bombifrons, assembly GCF_027358695.1. Taxonomy (NCBI): domain Eukaryota; kingdom Metazoa; phylum Chordata; class Amphibia; order Anura; family Pelobatidae; genus Spea; species Spea bombifrons. The sequence goes on from NC_071087.1 coordinate 48,685,821, forward strand.
TCTCATTTATATATCTAAAAATACTATTGACTGCAAATAAAAAAAATTATCTTGTTTTAGAAAGATTTGATTGCCTTGGCACAAGCCCTATGGGCAAAATATGCCCATTTTACATAGGGCAAGAGCTGTCAGAGAGAAAGATGCAGGTGAGATAACAGTGAGAGAAGCGTGTGAGGGAGTGGATAAGGGAGTATGAATGTATAATGAGAGTGTGTATGCAGAATAATATGCATGTGTAAGTGTATGTGTGTGCATGAACGTATATGTGCAACTTCGTCTCCAGACCCCCAGCAGCAGGCAACACCGTCTGTCATCCCAACAGGATGTAGAGAGTCTTCTTAGACAGTGTGTAGTGTGTCATTAGGGATTTACTTAATTTCCTCCGTTGATGTCATTTGTACAGCAGTTTTCCATGCCCCTGATGCTAGTTCTTTGATGTTGGCAACTAGTTATACATTATTAATTACGGTTGTTTAATCTGTGCACTAAACCTATGAGGAAAACATTTAGTTCTTTAGAATATATATAAAACTAAAAACAGCATTCAAAATTTGTTATGTATACAGAACAATTTAGTCTTTCTGAAATTCATATTACAATATGCTTTATATAATCCTATTAAGAGACACAGAAGCAAAGAATCCCACAGACCTTTTCTATACTAATGTACAAAAGCAAAACTTGCATCAAACTTCTGAAAGAATACAGTGACATCTAGTGCTCATATTTCAGTAAAGAATTCAGCTTTCACAAGGTAAGCTGTGCAATAAAAAACCTAAGTCATGGTAAAGGTTACCATATTATTCCATGTCTCTCATAATAAATTCTCTGTTTACATTCTTTCACTTTTATTCTTGTGTTTTGTCATTCCTACTGAACAGTGTGGCTATGGGTAAGTAGACTGATTATTACAACAGCTGAAGTCGACAAACGTTCAAACAAGGATTTTATCTTATGTAACAGCCTATCCATACAATTTGTAGGGGGGGGGGTCTGGCATCATTTTCCTGGTTTCATATGAATCGCCAAATTAACCAAAATCAGAATCTGAATGCGCAAGTCTACTGCACAATCACTTCAAAGTTTAATGTTATTACAAATAATGTATACTTGAGTTTGACATCTATACATCATGTGCTTTTGGTGGACAGTCCTGTTTAGAGGTACTAGATTGTGCTACTAAAACAGCTGCAGTTAGGGCCAGACTGGGGATTTAAATTGACCCTTGCACTTTAAAGGACAAGTAGTGGGGAAAAAATGTTTCTTTAAATTCTTTAAACAATTATAACATCAGATCTGCTGTAAAACTTTAATGCATGAACATAAATACCATTTTTTTCCGGCCATTTTTTCTCCCCATCCAGCCTTCAGCGCGCATCCATATTGAGTAGTCGGCCGACGAAGGCGGTCTTACAGCCGCACGACGGCTACTTTGAACTTCGCGGCCGGGTGGCCGCTTTGAAGACATGGTGTTCAAGGGGGGGGCTCACAGAAGGTGTTCCTCATGACAAGGAGAGGGTCGTCACAGCAGAGGAGAGCAGGAAAAAATGTAAGCGTATTACCAAAAAAAAGAGTTATAGGAAAGCGGACCCATATTCATGGAAGGGGGGCAGCTGGGTTTTGGCATTACATAATCAATATAAACAGGGGGGGTGGATGGCTGGGGGTAATACACATGGCAGTGGGGGTATCACATTAACCAATACAAAAGGGGTGGGGCATCAAAACACAAAGGGGGGGAATACAAAGGTTGTGGGGGACACATTAATTCATAGTTAAGGGGGCCTGGCTGGGGCATCAATACACAAGGGGCAAAAATACAAAAGGGGCAGTTAATGACAAAACCGTGTAGAAAATACATTTTTTATGCTACAGTAAGGTAGAGTATGTCCTGGGGTGTGTGTTTGGGTGTCGGTGTTGCAGAGCCTGTGCTGGTGTGTTTGTTTGGGTGTCAGTGTGGCAGAGCCTGTCCTGGTGTGTGTGTGTTGGGTTATCTGTTTCCTGGCACTTTACTTTCAGTAGGATTTCATTTTTACTTATCCAGAGAAAAAAGCCTGTGGTCACTTCAGAGGACAAAACTTTCTAGGCCCAGAAATCAGCGAGAGGAAAAGTAAAGGCTGTGTGTCATTTACTCTTTTTCAATCTGCATATTTTATTAAAAAAGATTAGCGGCGCAAAATTGCGGATTCAGACGTCCCATGTCTGATGACTTTTTTTAGTGTACTGATGTACTCCCAATCCCATCACATAAGGTTCTATCTCATACATCTGCCGAGCACTGATGTCATCTTTATCCAGCACACATGGACGGTGAGGAGTTAAGATTCTATCTATTCCCATGTACCGTATTTGCTCGATTATAAGACGACCCTGATTATAAGATGACCCCCCAAATCTGAATATTAATTTAGGAAAAAAAGAAAAAGCCTGAATATGAGACGACCCTATAGGAAAAAAGTTTTGTCAGTAAATGTTAATTCATCTAAACTATTTTTTTTTTTCATAAAAGCTATGATTGAAAAAATATTTTGGTTTTATTTCCTTCTATTTTCCAACCTGCCCCCCAGTTATGCACATCTGCCCCAGAAATGCCTTATACCCCCTATATGCCACTGTGCCCCATGATATGCCTTTTAACCCTATATGCCACTGTGCCCCATGATATGCCTTTTGACCCCCTATGTGCCACTCTGCCTCCAGAAATGCCTTATACCCCTATATGCCACTCTGGCATTTAATGGGTTAAAAGACATATTATGGGGAAGAGTGGCATATAGGGAGGTTTAAGGCATTCAGGAGGCAGACTGGCGTATAGAGGGTTAAAAAGGCATTTCTGGAGGCAGAGTGGCATTAAGGGGGTTAAAAGGCATTTCATAGAACACTCTGCCTCCAGAAATGCCTTTTTAACCCTCTATACGCCAGTCTGCCTCCTGAATGCCTTAAACCTCCCTATATGCCCCCCATTTAACACCACCCCCAACTTATCGGTGCTTTTGACTTCCCTGTCATGTAGGCGGGGCAGCGTGTAGATCCCACGCACTTAAGCTGCAGCCGGAAGGAGGCGTAGCTAGCAGTGTCTGCGCGTCCATCGCGCAGACCTTTCCCGACTGTCAGAGATCAGAGTTCCCCGCAAGGGTGCGGCACCGGGAACTCTGATCTCTGACAGTCAGTGAAGGTCTGCGCGATGGACGCAGACAACCCCCGCTGCTAGCCACACCTCCTTCCTGCTGCAGCGGAAGTTGTCTACGCGAACCGCGCAGACATCTACACGCTGCCCCAGCTACACACCGGGGACTCAGAAGTACCGGTAAGTGGGGCGGGAGGGGGGGACAGGAGGATCCAGGTCCCCTGCAGCTGCGGGGGATCTGGATCTTAGTCGTCTCATAGTCAGACCTATTTGAGGTCTGATTATAAAACGACCCCAATTATAAGACGAGGGGTATTTTTCAGAGCATTTGCTCTGAAAAAACCTCATCTTATAATCGAGCAAATACGGTAATAGGAAACGCAAAGATTATAACTTGCTCTTTACACCACAAAGCCTGTACATATAAGGGACACCAAATTCAATGCATGTACAGGCTGCTTTAAAATCACTGCATTAAAATGCAGCGGAATTAAAACTTTCCTGGAAGCCCCAACTGTCAGGCCCCATTCAGGCTGCGGAGCTGCTTCTTTCTAGTTCCCCTGTCTCGCTACAGTTCCCCCTTGGCTGTAATCCATTCCTGGATTTCCTTATGCTCTGTCCTGTACTTCTGATTCTTTGATTCCAGTCCTGCTCTTAGCTTCCGCTTCTGTTTTCTTTATAAGGTGTGCCCCACCCGTTTGTTATGTTTGTCTCTGTCAGCAGTCTAAAGGTATGTCCTTGGTTCTGTGTTTAGATTCAATGTTTAGTTTCAGCTTTTTAGTAATTCAGTAGACAGGGTTTAGTGCTAGGACCCACCGAATATTGAAGTACTTTGGTGTAGTGGTGGGCTAAGCATACTATGGCCATAAAATGCGACTAAATCTCCAATTGTTATCATATAGTCCTAGGCCTGTATTTATGCGTGTCAGTCTTTGATGTGCCTTTGCCCAGGGCAAATCATCTGAGGATCTCGGCTCCTCAATCCATCCCTTGTGTTCCTTGCCTTGTTTCCCTGTCCTTTGTTGTGTACTGTACCATGTATGTCTTGTCTCCCTGTTCCTTGCTCTGTCCCCCTTGCTTGTTATGTTTCTCTTTACCCTCTGCTATTACTCTGCTTAGCTTCCCTACTCCCAGCCTGCACCACCCTGCACATTTCTCTGTTGAGCTATATGTCATGCCTGCTCCAGGCTGCCTGCAGGATATCACTTTGCTTTGTTCTGGACAACATCCGCTGCCTGTCAGGGCCCTGGTATGTGGCCACACAACCCTAGGTGCTCAACACGCTGGAGAGTGCAGTCACCCTGCACCAGGCCCTGTCCAACTCCGCTGCTGTGCAATAACTTCTGAATTCCATCAATGGGCACTCTGGGTCATTACAGTCCTCTGTATGGACCCAGCCCCTGACACCACCCCAAAAAATGCTGGCTAAAAAAAAAACTTAAAAAGCTTAGGAAGCAATCACACTCTCTCAATGTCTCCCTACCTTCTTTGTCAAATGCTTATGTCCCTGTCTCCTTTTCCATAGCTCCATTTCTTCACTTGCCTTTTCTTCTAGTCATCACACCCAACTATCCACACCTCATGTTCATCACATCCACACCCATCTTCTATTTCCCTCTCTTTCACTCTCCTTTTCTATTTTTGTTCATTCTCTTACATTCCTCAATAATGTTTAAGAGAAAAAAATATTTTTCTCCAAATACCAAAAAAAACCATGCAATAGAGAAGAAAGCAATTACTAAAAAGGCAACTGTATAATGTTATCTTACCTTTCTTTACGATAAGCTTATACAGTAGAAGTAGTAATGGGTATTCGAAGTGGGAGTAGTAATAGTTTAGTAAGAGTATAAACAAAATGTGATATACACTGTATCTCACAAAAGTGAGTACACCCCTCACATTTTTGTAAATATTTATTATCTTTTCATGTGACAACACTGAAGAAATTACACTCTGCTACAATGTAAAGTAGTGAGTGTACAGCCTGTATAACAGTGTAAAATTTGCTGTCCGCTCAAAATAACTCAACCCACATCCATTAATGTCTAAACCTTGGCAACAAAAGTAAGCACACCCCTAAGTGGAAATGTTCAAATTGGGCCCATTTAGCCATTTCCCCTCCCCGGTGTCATGTATTACACGGTCTCAGGTGTGAATGGGGAGCAGGTGTGTTAAATTTGGTGCTGTCACACTCACACTCTTTCATACTGGTCACTGGAAGTTCAACATGGCACCTCATGGCAAAGAACTCTATGAGGACGTGAAAAAAAAGAATTGTTGCTCTACATAAAGATGGCCTAGGCTATAAGAAGATTGCCAAGACCCTGAAACTGAGCGTTAGCACGGTGGGCAAGACCATACACCGGTTTCATAGGACAGGTTTCACTCAGAACAGGCCTCACTAGGGTCAACCAAAGAAGTTGAGTGCACGTGCTCAGCATCATATCCAGAGGTTCTTTGGGAAACAGTTCTACTTACCGAGAGCTTCTTTTCCCTGACGGTCCCTGGTGACACTACAGATAGACTCCTCCTCTGTACCTGGTATAGGGCAGGACTTCAAAACATTTAAAAGCCCCTCCCCTCCTGATATCCCCAGTGAATAACCAAAACCACCAGGAAAACAAATCTGATGCAAAAAATGTATTGAAAAGGAAGGGATGGAAAAAACGTGTCACCAGGGATCAGCAGGCAAAAGAAGCTCTCGGTAAGTAGAACTTACTATTTCCCTGCAATCACAGGTGACACTACAGATAGATATACCCAAGACGAAAGGTGTGAAATCATTCAGAGGAAAACATAGCCTCAAGGACCTTCTGATTGAAAAGTGAGTCCTTACAAATATGTTCAGGAGAAATTAGACACTGTTCCGCCCATGAAGTAGAGACTGCTCGAGTAGAGTGAGCTCGGATCCCCGTAGGTGAAGACTGGCCAGCTGCAGAGTATGCCAGGCTGATGGCCGACACAATCTATGTAGCAATGGAGCACTTGGAAATGTTCACACGAATGATGGCTCTAGAAAACCGTCTGAGGACTGGAAGAGAGACAGGATCAACACCCAGTAAGGCACTAATAGCAGAAATCTGGACCTTGATAGTAGAAGGTTGTAGACCAAGGTCAAACCCCTCCTGCAAAAACTATAGAATCGATCCTGGGGAACAGGTGGAAGGGAAAAGCCAACCGCAAAACTTCTTCCAGATTTTAATATATCTGAAGGAGGTAACCTTCTTCCTACTGCGAGGAAGAGTTTTGGGCACTGTATCAGAAAAACCCTGAGCCCTCAGGTCCTTACCCTCAACCTCCAGGTTGGACGGTCTCTGTATTCGGAGCAGGAAGCCTCAGAGGGCTTCTGACACTAAGGTTGACCAGAATCCAGGTGCTGACCACTCTGGTAAGGTGAGATTGAAGAAACTAAGCTAAATGGGCATGGATAAGCCAGTTGTCCAGGTAAGGGATGACTGAATTTCCTTGAAGTCTGAAATGAGCCGCCACTCCTGCCAGGAGTTTTGTGAACACTCTGGGGGCCGCCGAAAGACCAAACGGAAGGGCCTGGAAATGCTGGATACTTGAACCCCGAGGAACAGCAATGTGCAGAAACTGCTGATGAGCCGGATGGACAGGAACATGCAGATAAGGATCCTTGAGGTGTATAGAGACCATGAAGTCATGGAGACATAAGGTAACTAGAGTGGATCTTATGGTTTCCACCTTGAACTGGACGTACCTGAGGTGTTCAGGAAACGAAAACCTCCCGTTGCTTTGGGTACTAGGAAGACAGGAGAATAGATCCTCGACCTTGCTCCAGCTGAGGGACCGGAAACAGGGCTTGTAGATCAGCAAACTGCTGTATGGTGGACAACAGGAAAGTCTGCTTCACCTGATTCTGAGGAAGGAGGGAGACCAAAAAACACTCTGGAGGTCTGATAAGAAATTGAAGCCGGTAACCCTGAGATATAATGGTTCTTACCCAGGGGTCTCGAGTGATGGAGAACCAAGAGTCTCTGAAAGTATGGCTGAAAAGGACTGCGGCCCTCTTTTGGAAGCAGATCTTCACCGTGGCATCCAATGTTTATCCCCTGTTGTCTTCTCTAAAAGGGACTCCAGCTCTTCACCAAACAGAGTTTTACCCTTAAAGGGGATATTAAGCAGTCTATTCTTTGAGGCATTATCCGCAGCCCAGGCTTTCAGCCACAAGGCTCATCTAGCCGCAACTGAGAGTGCAGAAGCCCTAGCTGTCATTCTGATGGTCTCAATAGAAGCATCGCAGAAAAAGTCCACAGCCAATTTAACAGCAGTGATAATCTTATGGATAACATCTCTAGAGGTCTTGGCGGCAACATCCTCCTCAATCTGTGAAGCCAAATCATAACCGATCTGGATACTGAAGTAGATGCGATAACTGGCTTGAAAATAGAAGCAGAGGCCTCAAAATACTTCTTGACGGCTGCTTCAGCTTTCTTCTCAATGAGGTCAATGCAAACCATCTTGTAGTGGTATTGTGGTTTTTCTGGAGACCCTCATAACCGCGGTGTCCACCAATGCAGTAGCTCAAAACTGGGTAAAGTCATCATCAAAGGGGAATAAACGCTTAACATGACTAGACAGGTTAATCCTTCTCTCCGGGTGCTGCTATTCCTGCTTAATAGTATCAGGGTGAACATGAAATGAGGCTGAATGCTTGGAGAAACTGGCAAAGAAGAGATCACTCTTCTGGGTAGCAGTTTCTTCCAGATGCATAGCAAACCTTCTGCAGAGATAAAAGTCTCAATCTCTTCCACCAGGCAAAGAAAGGAACTGTCTTTCGGGATCTCCCCTTCTGCAGATGAAAACTCCTCCACCTCAGGATCATCAAATTCTGAGTCCGAGAACTGAGGCTGACGACTCAGGAGAGAGGGATCTTGTACTGTCGGAAGGTGAGGATAGGAAGGTGCAGGGATAGCTTGACGAAAGGCAGATAAGGTGGACTGCATCTCCTCTTTAACCCAGGTCAAAAACTCTCTTTTTCCAGCCGCCTCAGAATCTGCAACCAATTTTAGGCAAGCGGTACAAAGCTTCTTCCTGGAATCTTGCAAGGCTTTGGGACAGCCCGAGCACTGTGCATGTTTGGATTTAATTAAAGCCTTTTTAGGCTTGTCCTCAACAGAGAGGGGGGCTCAGAATTATCATAATAATAACTGCAGATGCAACAGCACCCAGGAAAACCCAAACAGCAAGCAGCAGAAACCAAAAAAGCAAAGTAGCTACTGACTCATCAGCTAAATAACTAGTAATCAGGCTGTAAGCTGCAACAGTGACAATTTGACCAAAATCGTCCGAAAACGAGGCTTGAAACGCACTTCCGGAAGTGCGTAATGCTCCTAACTGGAATTTAATGGAACACATCCACGCTGAACGGAACTCCTACCAACTGCACACGAGGAGGAGCAGAAGTGGAGAGGATAGAGTTGCAACAGCAGCTCAGAGAGGTAAGTGCGCGCGGGCAACGCCGGCACCAGCCATCCAGCTATAGTTCCAAAGGCATCCCCCGATAAGGGGGGCTTAGCCCAGGGAACCGGCTATACCTAGAGCCGAAGAAAAACAACAAATGGGAGACGAGTTCTCCATACCTGATGTAGGGCAGGAGAAAAAACTGGGGATATAAGGAGGGGAGGGGCATTTAAATATTTTGGAGTCCTGCCCTATCTCGGAGGAGGAGTCTATCTGTAGTGTCACCTGGGATGGCAAGGAAATAGACGTATAAGTGCTGCCAGCATTGCTGCAGGGGGGGGGTCAGCCTGTCAGTGCTCAGACCATACGCCGCACACTGCATCAAATTGGTGTGCATGGCTGTCGTCCCAGAAGGAAGCCTCTTCTAAAGATGATGCACAAGAAAGCCTTCAGTTTGCTGAAAACAAGCAGATTGAGGATATGGATTACTGGAACCATGTCCTGTGGTCCGACGAGACCAAGATAAACATATTTGGTTCAGATGGTGTCAAGCGTATGTGCCGGCAACCAGGTGAGGATTACAAAGACAATTGTGTCTTGCCTACAGTCAAGCATTGTGGTGGGAGTGTCATGGTCTGGGCCTGTATGAGTGCTGCCAGCACTGGGGACAACATGTTAGAAGAACCCTGCTCAAATGAATTTACAGCATAGTATACAATATGTAAGAAGCTATAATACTAATATGCAAATTACGTTATGCTTTATTCACTAAGGGGAGAGTTGACAGGAGAGTTTAAGCTTAAACTCACTTTGCTTTTTTTTTTTTACGAAGCCCATCAACATTAAGATTCTGCTGCATGAAGTGCTTGCCTGGTCTCTATAACACAAATTTAACCCTCTCAAGGACAATGGGCGGTCCCTAAACCCATTGAAAACAATGCATTTTGAGCCCGTACATGTACGGGCTTTGTCATTAAGGCGTTAAAAGAATGAGATGTGTTAAACCTCAGATGTGTTTTAAGGCTATATTAATACCAGTTCTACATATAACACAACTATGAAGTGATCACTATTGAATACAATGGGGGTTCCAGTGTTGCTTGTGGGACACTGTGATTTTACAGTCATACAGAATCATATGACGCAGTGAGTAGCAAGGATTATGGGTATTGTACATCAATAGGGATTATTCACTAAACAGAGAGTTGTGGTCTTATTTTACTTTTCATTTTAAAAGGACATGCAGGGCCGGGCTAGGAACACATACCGAGCGCTCCACTGATGATGCTTGAGGCTTTATGGTTTGCCAGGAACCACCTGGTGTTGCGGAATGAGCAGGTCACAGTCCATGACTGCTGCAGGCTCATCCACAGGTTCCCGAGCGACTACTCTCTTATGGACAGTCTAGAGGAAGAGGACTAGCCCCACTCTCAACCCACACCACGTTATTTCTCAAGGTCAGTTTCCAATGCACCAACCATTGTACGTTATGTGTGAAATAGTAATTGCACACTACCATTACCATATTTTGACTAGGGTGACCACATCGGCCATGGTTTCCAGGACAAATCAATTTTACATATTGCTGACCAGCACAGATAAAATGATGTCCTTCAGTATGTGGGACAGCATTGTATCTGGGCTGGCGAGCAATATTTAAAAATTCTAGGTGTCCTAGAAAACAGAAACACTAATTCTGAGCTTTCCATAAATGTGAGGTTGTACCGTATGTGAATAGCCCTGGGCTGCATCACGGTACTTATATCCCTGATATTATGAATGTTTGTACTGATGATGTTTCTGTACATTATATTTTATAAATATTCGTTTTAAGTGACTAAAAATAACAGCTATATCCTAGTACCAGAAATACAAATAAGTTCATCAAATAAATACCGGTAAAAAAGGACTCACACTCCTAACATACCATGCACCTTTTGCAACGTATTATACCTGATCATCTATAACGCTCTACTTACTTTATGATAAAACCGACATGTTAATTAAAATAAATACCACACAACGAAACCAACTCTCATTATTCAACTTTCGCGCCCAAACGGCTTCCATTCCACTAACAACGCCGCGACACCCCGCCCAGACTGTCGTCACTCCATTTTTCGCCATACAGCTACAACATAGGCGGAGACGCAGTTCGCTATTGGTCTGATTCCGAGTGCGAGAACCCGGATGTAACCTGCACTCTATAAGATGTGACTGGGCGCGCGCGAGAGTTCCCACTTTTGATTTCTGTAGTTTGGCGCATAGACTCGGCTGTACGATTGTTGTGAGAGCCGTACCGGATCATGGTAAGAGGACTTTTTCCAGTGCTTCGTTCTACTTGCGCTGAAAAATTATTGACTGTACCATTAACTGCAAGCCAAACGAGGTCTCTTCTTGGCACTTTACATGCTTTTACATAAGTCTTTCTGCTAGTTGGTGTATTGTTTCGGTGACCGAGTCGAGTAAAGCTACCCAATCTTCGATTTCTGAATTGCATGATCTTAAACTCCTGGCTTAGCAATACGCAATAAAACTACTACCCTTCTTTTCGCTTATTGTTTTGTTATTGGACGCGTAGCTTGTTGTACAGCGCTGCCTTAACTGCTGGCGCTATCTAAGACACTGAACCAGTTCACCCTTTGTGTGGTTGTAGTAGTTTTGGCTCCCTGTAGATCGCTTCACTGCCTTGGAGATAAAGTCTACGTTTTCTGTTTTTGTGATAGAATTGGTTTCGAATCCGTGTTAAATCTGTGTTTTTTTTTTGTTTTGTTTTTTTTTTTTATCAAGTTGCATACATCTGAAAACCGCGAGCTATAATGCATTTTTTTTATTATTATTTGTTAGGATGTATGTTTTACATATAAAAGGGTTTGTGTATTTAAAGCCTTGTAGCGCCATAGCAACCCACCAATCACATTAGGCATCTGTTTGTGTGGAGGTCGGGGGCAAGGCTTTGTAACGTTCCCTGATTAAGGGGTTAGTCCTCTGCTTCTATTAACTGGGATATTGGTGTTCTGATTGTAGGCTGGAGGAAAAGCTGGAAAAGACACTGGAAAAGCCAAGGCGACCTCTATCACCCGCTCATCCAGAGCTGGATTACAGGTTGGTGGGGGGGGGGGGAGTTGGATGTGCTGCAATGTACAAAGTTGCTGAATTTGTGTAACAATTTAATTAGGATAATCGTGTAAAACTCAACAACCAATACATTGGCTCCTTGTCACTTCAGTGGGAGCTTATTTGTGGGAAGTTTGCTTAATTATGCTTCCTGCTTTTCATCTTGGTAGGTGGGGAGGAAAATGAGGCAGATGTCTCCATTAACATGCAGTTAATTAGATGCATTGAGGTGAACTTGAAATGGGCTATCTGCTGAAATGTACATAAGATTTTCCTTTAAATATTAAGTTGATGCTTCATGTTTATAGGATCTAATGCTGGACCAGTAGGTAGCTTAAATTATTTATATATAGATGTGTGTGTGTGTGTGTGTATTATATATGCCGCAGTAGTTTATTTTAAAATGTTTGGTTTTCATTTAGTTTCCAGTGGGTCGTATCCATCGACTTCTGAAGAACAGGACTACAAGTCATGGGCGTGTGGGAGGCACAGCTGCTGTGTATACAGCTGCCATCTTGGAATATCTTACTGCAGAGGTAGGACGGGTTTTCTTGTGTCTGTGTGATGTTCTTAGAATTTTTCCAGGCCTGCCTTAAACGCCACCCTAAAGGATAACCTGCTGTTGAAGGACTTTGTATCACAATACATGGATTTATTATATAATCTTTGCTAGGTGGTCTATCTCGGCTAGTTTTAGTCAGATATGGCTGCTAAAAGAAACAGCTTTATCACAATTCTCTGCCACAGGCATCTACCTCATGCTGGCTGTGACTATAGCAAATGGCGTTTACTTGGCAAAATGAAGCTGACTTAAAATGTTTGGGGGTTATATAAAAAGTAATGACTTTCCTGAGGCATAAATTGACCACCTGGTAAGATTTGGCTTTTATTTATTTTTTTTAATGACCCTTTCTATCCATTTCAGGTTCTTGAGTTAGCGGGAAATGCTTCCAAAGATCTTAAGGTGAAGCGTATCACTCCACGTCACTTGCAACTGGCCATCAGAGGAGATGAAGAGTTGGATGCCCTTATAAAAGCAACTATTGCTGGTGGAGGTAAGTGCTACCTGATGGCTGCTGATTGTGCATATTCAGTGATGTTTGAAAGTCATGTTTGCTGCTCGTTACTTATACAAACCGTTTTTCATTGTAGGTGTCATTCCACATATTCACAAGTCCCTTATTGGAAAGAAAGGTCAGCAGAAGACTGTTTAGTTCACAAGAACCCACTTGAAGCTTGGTCATGGACATCTTCTTTTTTGAGCAACTTACTTTGCTGACACAACTGAGTTGTTTATGCAACCAAGCAACAGGACTGGAATCTAAATTTTAAGCTCCTTGGCTTCAAAGAAGCAAAATCTACAATGGCTCAGTTGGGGGAGGGGTGTTCTGTGGCTTTTAATATTTTTTATATATTTTGAAGCATTTTTTTGTATAGATTCAATGAAAGTAACTATGCGGGTATCTCCTTGTTTTCCTCAATAAATGTGTAACCTAAACTGTTCATTTATGGGTTGTATAATAGGTTGCTCTATGCCTTTCTGCCAAGTTCATTATAAGCAAAACTTGAATCTTCTCCTTGGCAGTGATTCTGCTCCTGACATTGAACATATGTCCCAAGTCTAGGGTTTTGGTTAAAATTCACCAACAGCGTCGCCTAGACTGCCAGTCTGCCAATAAGGGTACTTCTATTCCTCTTTGTCAATTCCATAATTATATTGCACTAAACATACGTGGAAATTAAATTCCCTATAGAAGCCCAATGTATGTCCCACTTTATTTTAAAACAAGACTTTAACTAGAGTTTCTTTTGATGCACAAGTGAAGGAAGATTAACATTCTCCCTTACATCTTAAGTGAGCAGCTAGTGCCACTGAACTACCATCTCATGGCTACAAAATGTTTGAAGTGGATCTTAACTATGGTACAATCACCATACAGATAAACACAATTGTGGTTCATTACACAATACCGTTGAGGCAAATTGGGTACTGAATGGTTATGTCCAATCTAAGTATATTGGTATTAACAAAGCTACTTGGTTTGCTTGGCATTTAGTAGTATAAATCTGCATGGATGGTCAGTTCCATACTATAAAGTAGTTATGTGCAGAGATATGACACTACAAAACAATGTGTTGCTCAGTACATAAAGAATTTTTATACTAACAGATGTAAGTTATAGTGGGCCAATGCCTGTTTAAGGAGAATGCCTCATCAAGCTGCTTGTTATATTGCGAAAGTAGTATGGAACAAATACTCTTCTGTAGGCCTTATGGCCCCTGGAAGAAATGGGCTGATTTAAATTAAGTAATTACGTAAGCGAAGGTCAAGTTTAATTGTGCTTAAAAGCCGTGCGGAAGAGCTTTGTATTCCGGAGGGTGGTGCACATTATGGGATTACTTCAAATTTAGAAAATATTTAATGCTGCTTTTCAGCAAGGTCATGGACTGGCAGATTGGTTCATTTTATGGGCAGGTTTTCAGTTTGAAGGATAGCAGTAGGTGGGTTTATGAAGGGCAGACTTGTAGGCAGTTACTCAAGTTGTCCTTTTTCTAATGGCGTTTATCCACTAAGGTAGGAGCTTGCTGGCAGCATCGTACATTCGTTCACGTTCGTCTTAACATGAGAACTTAAGGAGAAGCTGCAGAACACCACCCTCTGTAGTCCAAGGGTTTTTATGCTTGAAGGAACCTGTGCATGGGTGGATGTTAGAGCCCAACAATCAGTTGCCTGTTACCTGAGAGGTGTGAAAGTGGGCAAATGCATATAGACTGTATCACTTGCAAGGGGGACACCATAAAAATGTAAAGAGATTTGGCGGCTACCATACTGCCTCTAAGGTTAATCTGCAACCCCCCAGGAGAATGAGTACACCCTTCGTAACATTTGCTGCAAACGCCCGCGACATATTTTACTCCTCAGGCTGCCTCAGACCTTGGAAATCGTGGCACATGTGGGAACAAAGCCATAATGAGCGGTCGCCTGATATTTATTTCACGCGCGTATCTCTGGTTTACTACGTATCGTATAAATCATTTCACCATAACCGTGTAATGCCCGCCTCTGCAGAGGTTACTGGAGGTCGCCCGAGGTTCCCGGATGTAGCGTGGCCGTTGTAGAGGTGTAGCAAGATGGCCGCGTTATAATGTCCGTGTGAGAGGAGGAGCTCAGCTCATCTTTACTCCTCCTCCCCTCCCCTTTCCCTGTCAGCCACTACACTGCCGGGGCTGGAGGAGGAGAGGAGCCCCGGGACCATGGAAAGCAATAGGGACGAGGCCCTGCGGTGTATAAAGATCGGGAGGGTGGCGTTGGATGCCGGGGATAAGCAGAGAGCCCGAAGATTTCTGCAGAAAGCCGATAAATTATACCCGAACAAAGAGGCCCGAGGTGAGAGGCGTTCTATTTACATGTACACACCGTATGACAGGATGTCATATGTGTCTGACTGGCTGCTTTATTCGTGCGGGCGTAATATTTGCACCCTTGTTACCCACACAGGACAGGCATGTAAATTGATGATGTGACAGATGTCACTCTGTGTGGAGGAGACACTGGGCCTAATTTTGTGTTACAGATATGGTTACAGCAATGACAACGTTTTCTAGAATGTAATTAAAAAAAATCTGTTTATGGTCCCCCTAAATTATAACAGTATACGACCATTTGATTTCTTGACGCAAATTTCATGTGTATATTAAGGATTATCTCACTAAAATTCTAAGAGTAAGTATTGGGAGCAGCCATCTTGCTTCTCTGTCAAACTCCAGCTTGGATGTAAGAGCATCATCAATGTTCCATGTTCTAGAAGATCGGAGGTCATTCTAAGCCTTGGCAAAAGTGTCTTCCGATAGCACTACTGCTGCACTAGTCACGCAATTAAAGATTACTTGAATGTTAGAGCATCATCGATGTACCGTATTCCAGAAGAATCAAAGGTCATTCTAAGCCTTGGTAGAGCGTGGTCCGATAGCACTACGGCTGTACTAGTCACACAATGAAAGATGACCTGCCATCTACTAGTGTATGTCTGTTTCATGCAGATTTTAGGCATTCAATATCCAAGGGACATATCATATGTAACAATTGTATAGCTAAAGGCACATACACCTGAATTATCTCATGCTGGTCTACAAATACAGTTATATGTTTCCTACTCTTCGAGGGGCAATCTGCATCAAACTCAACCATGCTGAACACAAGGAATTTCAACGATGATATTGTGGAAGAGAGGCACAATAATCATTTAACGTCTGGTGAAACATTAACATTTAGACTGGCCTTAGTTTCAGGTTTGTGATGACAATGCTGGTTTAGGGATATTTTCACACCACCAGTGCATCTGTCAACTCCATGAAAGTCAGTTTAATTCCGTAGGCATCACAGGAATACGGCTTGTGTCAATATTTATCCAGCATTAAAAATTCCTATTTAAACCTATTTAGATTGTAAGCTTGCGAGCAGGGCTCTCTCCACCAAATGTATCGGTTTGTCTAAGTCTGTCAATTCTTGTCTTGTCATATCCCTTGAATTTATGTATTGTATTAAGCGCTGCGTAAACTGTTGGCGCTATATAAATAAAAGAAAATAATAATAATAATAAAGAAGAAAAATATAGTACGTAGATTGCGCCATTGACTGTATTCCATTGGTAGAGCACAGTGATAATACTGGTAATATACACCGATCAGCCATAACATTATGACCACCTGCCTAACATAGGTCTTCCTTTTGCCGCCAAAACATCCCTGACCCGTCGAGGCGTGGACTCCACTTGGTGTCCTCTGAAGATGTCCTGTGGTATCTCACACCAAGACATTAGCAGTAGATCTTGTAAATTGCGAGGTGGGGCCTCCATGGATGCATCTTGGTGCTATGTGTTCTCCAGGTAAACGATGAGTGATTCATTAGACCAGGCCGCCTTCTTCCATTGCCCAGTGGCCCAGTTCTTATGCTCACGTGCTCATTGTAGGTGCTTTGAACAGTGGACAGGGGTCAGCATTCGCAGCCTGACTGGTCTGTGGCTACGCAGACCCATACACATAATACTGCAATGCACTGTGTGTTCAGACACCTTTCTGTCAAAACCAGTAATAACTATTTCATCAACTTGACACCTTTCTGTCAAAACCAGTAATAACTATTTCATCAACTTGAGCCTTCACCCCCCATGGGCATCTATGAGCCTTGTCCACCCATGACCCTGACGCCGATTCACCGCTTTTCCTTCCTTGGACCACTTTTGATAGGTACTGACCACTGCTGACTGGGAGCAACCCACAGAAGCTGCAGTTTTGGAGATGCTCTGACCCAGTTGTTTAGTCATCACAATTTGGCCCTTGTCAAAGTCGCTCAGATCCTTATGCTTGCCCGTTTTTCCTGTTTCTAACACATTAACTTTGAGGATGAAATGTTTATTTGCTGCCTAATATATCCCACCCACTGACAGGTGCCATGATGACAAGATTATCAGTGTTATTCACTTCACCTGTCAGTGGTCATAATGTTATGGCTGATCAGTGTATATAACTGTGCTACGTTTTAATCGGTTATGCTGTGCCATAAAACGTACATGAGAAAAATCTACTCATAGAGGATGGCCGCAGGTTATGTCATGCCTGGGCAACTGGGTTACAATGCATGGATTGTACAAGTGGTAAGGTCTATAGACAGTGTCCCATTTATAGCTGCCATATTGACAGACCACATACATACAGATCCTGCCAATCATACTTTTATGAAAATGCACAGACCACTTGGAGTGTTGCTTTCTGGCACATGACAGGTTAACTCAAAAGTATCTACTACTAGTTATGGCTTATTTATCTTTGAGTATATTGCACATGTGGACTCTGTCCTGAGGAAAGTACAAACAGTAGTGCTGTATGCATGCATTGTTTTCATTCAGGAGTCATTTACACATCTGTCTCATAGTATTAACAAATTGAAACTAGGGCTATAGCAATTGCAAATTTACACTGTATCTATCCTAACTTTTTTTTTCTCCCCAAACCGGTCTTCTTACTCTCGCAGTTATGTTTAGATCTAAAACACTTTTTGGGCGGCAAAACTTCACTAGGGTGATTGGTTAGCGGCAACAAGGAAGAGACAACTGGATATTTCTGCTTCCTTGAAGAATGGAACATATATAAAAACTGTTGGGAATGTTGTTAGTCCGCCTAATGTGTATATATATATATAAACAATGACATAAATAGCACTGGTGTGCTGCAGTGTCATTTATTTACATGTTCAACTCTTTGTGGTGAAAGTTGTTTAATATTCATAAAGTGTATATTTTTATACAATTGCGTGATTTAAAAGGGTCCCATTGATAAAATTATAGTGATGCATTCAGTATACTAAATTCATTCTCTTCTATACTCTTATTAAGAGCAAGTGTACGAATGTGTTGTCACTGCTTCTATATAAAAAAAAAAAAAAAAAAAAAAACCATTGGGTCCTAACATTCTAGCTTGCAAAGGCAACAGTTCCCGTGCCGGCATTACTAAATGGTGCAGAACAAAGATCCACAGCGGTACGTGTAAATTCTGTGACTGTTGCATATCAACAATCATAAAGACATGTATTTTCCTTTAGATATTGGGATTTATTTGCAGAGAAGTTTTAGTACACTTCACTGTATGTTATGAAGAGCTAAGAGTGGCAAGTTCCTCTTTTACTGATCTGGCCCAGCATAAAAAATATTTCAACAGATGAGGTGACTTTCAACAAGCTTACTGGCCTGCTTTTGTTCATATACATGTGGAATTACGATCAATAGATTATTGCCTATCTGTAGCAATTAGTTGTTGGCGCAAGTCACTTAGTTTTCAAAGTTAAGATGCCCGGGTGGGGTGCGTTGCTTAACTGGAGGACACATGGCACCAGGATGCACTATGGGAATAAGGCAGGTCAGGGGAGGCAGTATGATGCTTTGGGCAATGTTCTGCTGGGAACCTACCTAAGCATTGTTGCAGATGATGTACACCCTTTCATGGACACAGTAATCCCTGATGGCATTGGCGTCTTTCAGCAGGATAATGCACAAAGCAAGAATAGTTCAGGAATGGTTTGAGGAACACCACAATGCATATTGACTCGGCCTCCAAATTCCCCAGATCTCAATCCATTCGAGCATCTGTGCGATGTGCTGGATAAACAAGTCCGATCCATGCCCACCTCAAAATTTACAGGACTTAATGAATCTTAATCTTAATGAATATGCTGCCAATTTCTTGGGGCCAGATACCACAGCACAGGTCTAGTGGAGTTGATGCCTAGACAGGTCAGGGCTGTTTTGGTGGCAAAAGGGGGCCCAAAACAGTATTAGGGAGGTGGTCATAATGTTATAGCTGATCGGTGTATATTCTTTAATGCATATGATAGCTGAGAGGTCCCTTTATATTTTTGTGACATGCCCCTTGAAAATGCTTAAAGGAATTTTACAGGAACATCCTTTTATGTATTTGCCCCTTTCCCTAATCCCCCGATTTTTCGGATTAACGCAACTCCTGCCATGTGAAAAATAGACCGCCAGTGAGCTCCAGCTTTGGCTCAGCACACATCATATACTTACCACTGCGCTAGCTTGGCAAGCATTCTCACTCACAAGCCTAATGAGAGCCCTACATGTGCAGAAAGCCCTTTTTTATTTTCTTGCCACTGATTGCCTGCTTCAAGCAGCTAATCAGTGGCACGAAATGTTCGGCAACTGAGTTTTCTGCTGCAGCTTCTCCTAAAAGTAAGTCATTAACTTGATGTTTATTTTATGGAAGTACTTACATAGCACTTTGATATGTACTCTTTGTTGAGGATCCTGCCTTGCACACTTTCAAGACAGGGACACATGATGTCTGCTGTCAGTCTCAATTTATAGGGTGTCAACCATGGTGTAAATTTAGCCATATTTAGCAAACATGCACTGGTCACTTGTTCTTCCCGTGGCGATTTACCACAGTAAATTCCAACAAAAAATCCCTCTGTTAAGGACTTTAATATAAGTAACATTCTGATTTTCAATGACTTTTCAATGAGAATGTGTACAATACAGCTAATGTACACACTCTTCAAATGTCATAAAGTAGAAAAATAAATGTACTGTATTATATGTGAGATTTAAAATTTATAGAAATGAACACCGTGTTATGAGATCTTTAGTGGACAATTTCTCCTTTTTCTTCTCTGGAAGTCTCAATAATAATTTACCTTTTTGTGTTTTTAACATTTGAACAGAATTGCTGGAGGCTCTTGAAAAAGATGAGTTTGCTTCTAGAAATGAACCTTCAAGTACAAAAACATCAACAGAACCAGAACAAACCAAACCCAGTGCTAGTGGCGTCGCATTTGGAGAGTCTGGGAAAAGTTTCACAGGGGATCAAATGGATGGAGTACAGAGGTAAAGTACCGTCTTTTATTGTCTTTGTAACTGGTTGTTAATAGCTGCACTTTGTCATTTCTTCATTCTCCTGATGTAATCTACACAGCTTTAACCATTATGACATTAATTCATTGAAACTGCCTATAGGATTCTTTCTTTTTAACTCTAATATTTTCATAAACATGGGACTGTTTTTCCTCTGTAAAGTTGAGTTTGGTAGTGGTCGTGCCCAAAATTGCACTACTAATTGCTTTGCCTCCAAATGTCATTAGAATTTAGGTCATTTTTCATGTGTCAACTTCATTGTCTTTGGCTCAAAGGAAGCGCTACGGTACATCCAACTTGTATATAAAGCACTTACAAAAGTTAGTTTGTAGAATCTAATTCCTGAGGGTTTTCAAGCCTTAGTGTAGACTTTTTCCTTTCAACCTATTCATATATTTCAGATAAGTGGAATTTAAACTTTGGACATAAAATTGGGTTTGAGTATTTCCCTGGACACAGGTGTGGAATAACATCAGTAGGTCTGCAACAACTATTCGATAAAACCGATTAGTTGAATTGATTTAATCGACTATAAAATGAGGGTTTTTTCAGAGCAAATGCTCTGAAAAATGCTCCTCGTTTTATAATCTGACCTCAAATAGAGGTTTGACTATAAGACTAAGATCCAGATCCTCCACAGCTCTGCAGGGGACCTGGATCCTCCTCTCTGTCAGCCGCTGGGCGTCTGTGAGATGCGTACAGATGTCCTCCGCTTCTGCCCTCCACTTCCGCTGGTGCTTCTGAGCACCAGCGTGACATGACCTTCCGCTGCTCAGTCATAGAAGCTCTAGCGAAAGTGCCGGCCCGCAGCGACGGTTCACCAGCTGACCCCACTAGACACCAGGGAGTATGCGGGGGAGTGACATATCAAGGGGGGTGTAAGGCATATCGGGGGGGCACAGTGGCATAAAGGAAAGTATAAGGGATATCTGGAGGGCAGAGTAGCATGCCTGGGGTCATATGTGAATAACTGGGGGGCAGGTTGGCAGATAAAAGGAAATAAAAACAAGAAATGCATTTTTCTTTTAGTTTTTTTATTAAACTTGGAAAAATTGTTTACATGTGATTTAATATTTACTACTAAACCTTTTTTAGATATCAAAACCTAATTTGAGATATATTGTGATTGGGTTCTTGTACTGTTTAAAATATAGCTTTTATTATTATGTCAGTAAATTAAGAAGGCAATTAGAGAAATACCATTGTGATAAAGATAAAAGGGTTAATGACATGTTAATGTAAATTAAGTTTTTTATTCTGTCTGTTTTTAACAACCTGTTTGCTCATTACATTATTTTAAATAAACAAAAAATTTGCATATTTTTTTTTTTTTTAATTGAATAAAATAATCAACTAATCAATGAAAATAATCGTTGGTTGCAGCCCTAAACATCAGAGCCAGAATTTGTGTATAATTTTAAAGCTACTCTTATTTGTTACATATTTTCAGAAATTATCAGTGTATGTATGTCTGGTGAATGGTTTTCCTGTGATTACTACATTTGAACAGCTCCGTAGCGCCACTATGGCCATTGAGTTTCTCCTGCAAGAAGCTCCGAGCTGGCCTATGCAAAAGATACAGTATAATTAGTAAGGTGATTTTCAATAAATCACTAGCGTGCCCTTCTTGTAGGAGAGGTTGAAGGTCATGCTTTGATGGTGTATAGAGAAGTCGGGGTCGAAAATGTCGCTATTAGTCAATACACTTGGAAGTCAACAGATCTAAACCATTGATGAACTAGAGCTCGAAAAACTTTTCACACAATCGAAAAACTGTTCACGATATAATCTAGTGTCCCAAAATGTAATAAGCCAGATCATTTCTAATTCCAAGGGTTTATAAACCCAAGGAGGTTAAACTGGCGGCTACACATAATAAACAGTAACTTCTCAAGGCAGTATGCAAGCGACCAGAGAGCTTTTAAATATTACACTCGATGTGCCTGATGAACCTGATTAACACTTTATTTCTAGACAGAACTTTTTGGTAAGGCAGCTTTCTTTAAGGGAGTTATGTTTAGGTGAAAGCTTAATGAACAGCTAACCTTGCCTATGTGACTGTCTGACTTGGGGAGAGGGGGACAGATTCAGAATCACAATGCTGACCTGAACATTTAATCCCCACAGCCCATTCTATGATGATAGTCTAATCAAGATCCTGTTGTGCCCCCCCACCATTGATTGAGCCTGTTTACATAGCGTTAATGTGATAACTGGTGGCTTCTACTACTCGCTGGCGTGATACTGGACTCCGTCATAGATCCTCTGTAGGGTATCCAGAGATACAATTAATGCTGGATTGCACTACTGTATTCCCTTGGTATTCGTTTAGCTGTAGGTGGAAGAAGCAATGCAGCGTCATGAATTGCATAAGCTTGTGTTTAATTTTAAAAAATATGTTGCAATTTACTGTAAGAATCTTACAGCAAACTTTGCATCTGATATACTGTGACTGGCCTTTAAATTTTTTTATTATTATTATTTTTTAAACAGGATAAAGAAGTGTAAAACTTATTATGAAGTGTTAGGTGTAAGTGCTAATGCTAGCGAAGAAGACTTAAAGAAGGCCTATAGAAAGCTTGCACTCAAATTTCATCCTGATAAAAACCATGCACCAGGAGCGACAGAAGCCTTTAAAAGTAAGTGTAAAGCACATTTTTGCCCAACGCTGTTGTCTTGTAAAGCCGAATCATGCTCTAGTGACGGATTAGATTCTGGTTAGGTCTGCAGGAAAACTGTGACTGCATCAAAATCATCCTCTGTAACCTCACTCCATAAAGCTGAAGGTTACATTCACTGAAGGAATAGCTGTGCACATTTTCAAGCCATGTAATTTTTTTTTTATTTTTTTTAGAACTGGTGAAGGTGAAAGGATGCCCTTACATTCCACTGACCAATTTGAAAATTACTTCATAATGAGTTATGCATGACAAGAAATTCTAGGTTGAAACGTGTTCTTATTTTCATAGCAATGAATGGAATAGTCCATTAATAGAATATATTCTATTATATATATATTGGGACCCCTGACAATTACACATAGACATTGCTATGCCTTTAGTCCCCCCCTTTGCAGCTATAACAGCTTCCACTCTTCTGGAAAGGCTTTCCACAAGAGTCTTTCTGTGGGAATTAATCATCCAACCTTGTAGAGCATTTGAGAGGCCGGGTAGTGAGAAGGCTGGGACCAGTCAGCAGCCTTGTTAAAGTTAATTAAATATTAGAAACACTTTTAATTTTTTTTCATTATTATGATGTATTATTCATACTATTCATGTTGGACTATGCATCTAAAGATAGTCAAAAGAAATGTCTATCTGTCATTGGGGGAAAAATATAATTTGCCTTAGTAAATGAAAAAGGAGCATCATGGTGAAAGAAAAATGTAAAAATGCTGAAAATGACTCGGGTTTTTGGCCACAAAACACCCTTAGTAAAGAAGAGGTTAAAAACCACCATTTTACCATATACCTTTTCATCCAGAGTTTCCCCTTTTCCCATATTCCCTATTTTTGTTCCAGGATGTAATTGTAGATACTAAGTACACAAAGGAGTTAGGCAACCAAACTGTGTTCCATGAAATTGCAAATCAGATGCCATTGGGTTTTCATGATTTGTATCACACTTTAACTCTATAAATATTGTTTTTCTTTTCTCAGAAATAGGAAATGCTTATGCAGTGTTGAGTAATCCAGAAAAACGCAAGCAATACGATCTAACTGGAAGTGAAGATCAGGTGCAGAACAACCACAGAAATGGTGGCTTTGACTTTCACAGGGGCTTTGAAGCAGATATTACCCCCGAAGATCTGTTTAATATGTTTTTTGGTGGAGCCTTCCCATCAGGTAACTTTTTGGCATAGGAAACTGACAGTTTTGTTATCATCCTACAGGCCCCTCTCTTAGTAAAATGGTTAAAGCAACTTTTTTGAGAATCTATGGTGATAGATACTATTTGTCTTTAAGTCAAATAATCTGATCTCCGTCATGGCATTAAAATAATAGAGATTTGCCATTGGATACTTTTATATTATTATATACTATCTCATCCACAGCAAGTGTACATACCTTTTCCAATGGACGTACCAGGTACAGCCATCATCAACATCAACATCACAGTGGTCATGACAGAGAAGATGAGAGGGGAGATGTAAGTGAAATCAGCTGGCCTAATGGGTGACTACAGAGCCTCAAATGCTGCTTTTGTGACAATTATAAAATGAGTTATGTGTTGTGCTAAGCAAATGTCAGGTAGATCTATTATATATTATTATTATTGTTTTGCATGTTTGATTTTGGTCATGCAAACGGTTTCAAGCGGCTATGTTGAAGGTTGAAGCATTTTTCTTTTGTTTTATAGAAGCAGAAGGAATCTGGTCACTACTTTTGTATTGCCTGTTACAGTGTTTTAGTGATAATTGCAGGTAGTAGAAATCCCATGCCACTTTACGACTGCTTGTTAAAATGCATTGGATTCAGGCGATTTGAGTGTTTTTTGCTAAAGGTTAAATCCTGTGACAAAACACACAGAGTGTCTGTATTGCACAGGTTTTACATGGTATGGATATATAATATTTTTAAATGATTATAAACCGATGTAAGATGTCCATTTGTAGCTGGAGTTTTTTTTTGTTTGCCTGCAGTAAGTAGAAATATTTGTTACTCTGGTTCTGTTTGTTTTCAATTCCATTTGTATTCTGGCATCCAGTATATAGGTAATGTTGTGAGCTTCATAATGTCCACAACCTACATTGATGTCAGAGGACATGTTGCCCCCTTTTTTTTTATTTGCCAGAGTTCCTTTGGACAGAAAGTACTGCTTTCCTCTCATTTTTAGGAGAGAAGGGTTAGACTCGGAGACTGGTTTGTGTAATCTTCTTCAAATCTTCCCACAGGGTGGTTTCTCCATGTTCATTCAGCTGATGCCTATAATCGTACTGATTCTCGTGTCCTTGCTTAGCCAGTTAATGGTCTCAAACCCACCATACAGTTTGTACCCCAGATCGTAAGTACAGTTTTCTTTTTAAACACACATTAACAATAGATAGGAGTGCTTAAGGGTCATAAAGACTGGTAGGATTTATCTTACCAGTTTTGTATGTACTTGCATTGTTCAATTTCTCATTATTGAAACCTTTACTATATACAAGGCTTAAAATGGTATGCTCACTGCTGCCCTCTCCTATTGTGAATTTAGTGTAAAGGTGCATATTTATGTGAATTGTTTCTTTCATTCACTATGATAGCTTTCTTAAATTTCCATTCAAACATATATAAGAGGTTATTTTCGTTTAATTGACATTTTTTTTTCTTCTTTACAGGGGTGTGGGACAGACTATCAAACGCCTAACAGAAAATCTAAGAATTCCTTACTATGTCAGCAAGGAATTCCAATCAGAATATAGTGGCAGGACACTACAGAAATTAGAAAAGAATATTGAAGAGGATTACGTGGCCAATATCAGGAATAACTGCTGGAGAGAGAGACAGCAAAGTAAGGGGCTCTGTTATATCTTTTTCACAAATATCAATGCTACAATATGACTTCTTGATAACAGAAAATGTACCCTTGAAAGACATTAGTGAGTATAAAATGCGTGGTTTAGTGGTTTTGCTGATTCCTGTATAGAAATATAATATATTTTTACAAACTAAAATTTACGAAATTAATGACTACTTTATATTGAATGGTGGGATAACACAAGGTTGATGTGTGTCTAAATGGTATGTTCCTGTTAAATTTGATTGAACATACAGAGGTGTTGTGTGACAAATACCTGAACAAATATTTGCAAGATTTGTCAGGACTCCCACCAAATTGATATGATTTATATAAAAGGTAGAAAACATGATGCAGGAAAGTTGCAGTTTCAGCTTACAACTCATTATGTAAAGGGCCATCCCAGATGGCTTTCAGGTTTAAGAATGGCTATACTTGCCCTGCATTATGTGTAGATCAGTCGAGAAATCTCACTGTTTAAAGTATCATCTGGGGCCATAATCCACATATTACCTTGCCTTTTTCCTTTTAGAATCCGATTTAACACATGCAGCAAGAGTGTATAGAGATGAGCGATTAAGAATGAAAGCAGAATCAATATCCATGGAGAACTGCAAAGAACTTAAGAGACTGACCACCCTCTATCAAGGCGGATGAAATAAATGATGGCCTAGCTAAACATCCCTTTTCCATGTAAAATATAAAAACTGTAGTTTTATCATGCATAGTAATGCCGGGGGTAAAATGTGAAACAACCTGCCCATTGAGCAAACACAGGCTCATGTTTATTCTCCTGAAAGAACTTGAAGCTCACACTGCTCTTCTCCTTGTTTTTTTTTCCTATTTAACTTTTTGATTTCCATTCGTTCCATGGGTGCAAAATCTAGGAATAGCAATTGTCAGTGATGAAATTTATCTGAACTCTTGTGTGACATGTACATATTTCACAGAATTGTCTTGTATATAGCAATTAATACTCAAAACTTCACAAATACAACAGCCTTATTTAAATATTGTAAAAATATAGCATTTTTTAGTGTTTTGGTTCTTGGGTGCACCTTCATCACGCCTTGGCCATAAAACATGTAGTTTGCTTACCCCAATACTAGTCACTCAACCTATCTGTACTCTAACCAGTGCTGAAATACTTGAAACGAATCCCAAAAATTTCAAACCCAGTCTCCCAAGTTCTCAAATAGTCATTGCAATACATAGCAGAGGTTCAAATATCTGATCAGTAGTTGTACGAATGAAGGTGCACAGAAGAAACCACAATTCAGTAAAAATGCAATATTTGAGAAGTTTTTTGTTGCTGATATTTGTCTATTATCTGGGCACCACCTATACTTGTGTATTATCTGGGCACCACTTACTGTATTGTTGGATAATATACAGTAGGTGGCATCTGGATAATACACAAGTGCCCTTTTTTACATTTATTTAAGTCTATGTACTGAATGGTAATATATCGGACTATATGACTGTGCTTGAGCATCCAGCATCTGGGTGGAAACAAACCTCTGTTCTAATATGTTGGAATATGTGTATATAGAAGTTTGCCAGTTTATATGTATATCCTTGGAAAGAGGCAATTGTCTCACCATTTCAGTAAATACAAGAGGGATCTAACTGCACAATGTAATTTTTTCCCTAAAATCGTCCTCTTTTTTTTCCTCATTTTAGAAAGTATGTTAAATGATGATGCAATTTCCCTCTGGGTTCATTCATTTGATTACTAAACATATAATAAGCTTACCTTTTAGTTTTGAATGATGTGCAGATTCCTGCCTCTGTGGAATTGTTGTTTGCTGTATATATTTATCTGAATGTATTTCTGAGCGTCTCCTGTCTTTCGTAATTCACATCTCTTGGGACATGTTTGGAGATCACACGGTAGTGAATTAACTGCGCAGTCTCACAAAATGAGATTTGTGTATATGTACATGGCAGGCAAGGAAATACATTCATGCATTTTAAACTTGAAATATGCAGGAAACACATTTTTCAAAGATTTTCTGAGGCTGGATATCCATCAATATGGCCAAATCATAAATATTATTATTATTACTATTAAAGTTAAAAGTAATTCTTTACTAAAGTACCTTCTGAAGGTCCAAACCCCCCGTTAGCTTCTGCAAGAAGAGCTTTATTACAGTCAAATTGGTGAGATTTCTTGAGAAACGACTCCTTAATGAACTGGCATTAAGCAAAGCCTGCTCAATCCTTCTTAATTAGAAACTTGAGTTGGGCCTTTTATTATACATAATGAAGTTGGTTATTTAAAACTGGAACTCCCATTTTAACCAATAACTGCCAAAACGTTGTTTTTAAAGAGAAACATTCAAGGTACTATTGCGGCTTTGTCACTAAATGGAGCACAGACATGAGTTGTGATTTCACTTCACTATTCGTTATGTATGGCCAACGTTGGAAAACTCTTAAGTAAAAATGACTGAGCTAGCCCTGTATGATGTAGAATTCAATGGGTTAGGAGAATGAGGAAATCTCATTGGTTTAACAATGCATTAAACCCTTCAGTAAACTGCCTGCAGTTAGATGTATTTACTAAACAGGGAGTCTGCAGGTGAAACTAATATTTTAACTTACTGACTTCACGATACATAACTAAGACTTCTGTAAAATTGACTAAGCTGACCACTCATAATGTTAATGCTTGGAGAGTTCTTTAAAGACTAATTTAGATTTGTGTTATATATGCACAGCCCTTCTTGCATAACAAGCTCACCGGCTTGGCTTTTTATAATCCATAATCAAGTCGGTGAATTGAAGTGTTGAGCTCACCAACAAACTCTCTGTTTAATGAATACACCTCATATATATTCTTATTCTAACTCCTTTATGTCATTATGCATTATAAAGGACCAACCATAGGAAGCTTTGTCTGTGTTATGGGCCAGAGTTCCACTGCATACTGTATAGTTAATTGGGAGTTTTTCTGTAGTTCATGCATGACCAGATCAGGTCGTCTTTCAAAAGGTACTTGGTAGGACTGGCCTTTAGAAAAGGTGAAATTCTAACCTGAACAGAATGCATAATTTCTGATTGTAATTCATTAGGCTGAAGAAGTCACTGCCATTGCAAACCCAAATAATCAATTCCATAAGATGTCTAAATTGTAGATTTAAAAACAATACAAAGTTGTGGCAATTGAAAGGAGCCTAAAACATGGACCACTGCTTAACTGATGTACATATGCAAGGAGACACCAGGATATTTTCCCTACTTTAATATTAGTTTCTCCATGCCATATATTTACAATCAAATGCTGTTTTCACCATCAGGTTAGTTATGAGTTTATCGTAAGGGATGATGCGAGGCAATATACACGGTCAAAGGAGCAAGTGCAATTCAAGTGTTTTTAAATTTATCTCTGCTACGTGTAGGCATCTTAGGCCTTATGTGGATTAACGGGGCACAGCTTCGAACATGTGCCTTTTCCTTCATATGTATGCCATCCTTTCTCTGATATTTGACTCATTTAGGTTTAAAAGATTTATTAAAATACAGTGGATTTTTATTTATTTTTGTAAGCTCATATGCATGTTTCTAACTGATATATAAAGTATGGTAACAGTTTTCTGGTGTTTACTCATAAAAAAGGATAGTTTTCAGGAGAAGGTGTGGTTTTATACCCCCTCTCTTATTCTTTATGAATTCCAACACTAGAGAGTTTCTCCGGCATGAACGTCTGAGCCGGCTGTGGATAATGCATACTTCAAATCTTACTCATTAAACTATATATTACACAGGGCCAGCCTAGCTCTTCCTTCCAGAGAAACTCCCTGGGATTGACGCTTCCTAGAGTGATAATGTTTATGAACCAGTTACATGTGCTGTGGTGATAATTCTTGGCGCTGATCGGTTGCTTAAAGCCAGAAGGTAAGCTCTACCAGGATCTTTCCGCACGTGTGCAGAGGTTCTGACCTTCATGTGTATTAAATGGTGTCCTGGGGCTGACTGTAGGTGAGCGTGTCATGTTCAGAGAAAATAGTTGTGTGGGAATGAGGGTAGAACCAAAGGCGTATGGGGGGATTCTGCAGAATTCCCCATTTATGTGCAAGGGGGTCAGCATGGAAATTCATAAGGGCTACTTACTTGCAGGAGCATACAGTCTTTGTAGAACATTGTGAACATCAGCCCTTGCAGATCTTCCCTTCAAATAGAGCTTGGTGGGCCCTGTGCCATGCATAGTTGAATCTGTGAGATTACCTGGGCTTCCCCTCACAGACTGAATTATGCATTTTACAGGGTCTTCTCAGCCCTTCTTCCAGGAGAAACTTGTCAGGTTTGGCTTTTATACACAGGACAGTCACTGAATTGACGGTAGAACTGGCCTGCAATCTCCAGCTTTAGTAAATCTCTCGTAGTATTCACTAAAACTGTATTCTTAAATAACAATAAAGGTATTAAAACGTGGGCACAAAACTCACTTTAATATACATTCCCTGTCTCTGTGAAACATTGTTTAATTCTTTCAGCAGATGTGGTGCATTAAGGTAAATGTCACACACACTATATTAAGACCTGTTGTCTGTTGTGATCTTGTCCCTTGGATTTTTTTTGTTTGTGTTTTGTGTTCCAGACTCCATAATACATTTCTTTATGGCATGTAACATGTTCCTGCACAATAATGTTTGTTATCTCAGTAGAGATCCTTATTTTATGCTCCGGTCATGCAATGTTACAAAGTTATTAGTGCCGCCGGTCATGTAGAAAATATCCGCAATAATCTGACATCTTGCAAGGCCTTAGATGTCAGATGATTTCATTGTCGTCTACACAAATTTTAACCTTTTTTTTCTTTTCTTACTAATCTGTAGATCATTAAAAATCATTATGCTAGAAAAAGAAACATTAAAATATAGTATAACAAGAGCAAAAATGTTCGTGCTCTTCCATGTATCCGTGCTATTAGCCTGAGCATTCCAGATTGCTTACCAGCCACTAGGAAAATGCACTAGCCAGTTTGCTACTTGTTACAAACTGGTAATTTTGAGGCCTAAACATATTGTTTTAATACTAAACAAACCCCAAGGTTATTTTCACACTATTGCAAGATGTAGGATAATGGCTAAATAAATGACAGAATACGGCTGTACTCCTTCAAATATGAAGTGTTTTTCCTTTGAATATATAATGTCCCAATTATTATTATATAAAAAGTGCTCACCCGCATAAACATTCCAACACTTTGGCCGAAAATGTTATTCCAATAGATTTTTGAGGGCTTCAGTTTTGTTTTACCATCATTTTTTTCATGAACTGTTATCTTTCTTGGCAGCTTCTGTATAAACCTAAATGCATTTTATTTTAACAAAACCCTGTAATAGTTCTAAAATGTATAAATGATAAACGTGTAAAAGCAAATAAATTCATCTTATGAAAGGCTGTTTTCTTTTTTTTTTTTTTTTTAAATGTGGTTGATGTAATAAATGCCAGGCATATATCTAAATAAAGTTCTTTTCCATGACAAATAAACTGCTTGGGTGTTGCTGATTTCTGTCAAGGTAAGTATAAGTAGCACAAACGTTAACAGATTACTACATATCAATATATGTATATGTGTGTGTTATGTTTTGCTTTAAGAGTTACCGCTACCATTTTTTGATTTACTATTGATTGTGTAGTTAAATCTATTTAGTCTCTTCACTCACTGAACTATACATTATATAGGGCCAGCTCAGCCCTTCCTGCTCAAGAAACCTAGTGCTAGCCCTTTATAATAACGTATTTGCTCGATTATAAGATGACCCCCCAAATCTGAATATTAATTTAGGAAAAAAAGAGCCTGAATATAAGACGACCCTAAAAAAGTTTTACCAGTAAATGTTAATTCATGTAAACTATTTTTTTTTAATAAAAGCTATGATTGAGAAAAATATTTTGGTTTTATTTCCTTCTATTTTCAAACCTGTCCCCCAGTTATGCACATCTGCCCCAGAAATGCCTTATACCCCCTATATGCCACTGTGCCCCATGATATGCCCTTTAACCCTATATGCCACTGTGCCCCATGATATGCCTTTTGACCCCCTATGTGCCACTCTGCCTCTAGAAATGCCTTATACCCCTATATGCCACTCTGGCATTTAGAGGGTTAAAAGGCATATTATGGGGAAGAGTGGCATATAGGGAGGTTTAAGGCATTCAGGAGGCAGAGTGGTGTATAGAGGGTTAAAAAGGCATTTCTGGAGGCAGAGTGGCATTAAGGGGGTTAAAAGGCATTTCACAGAGCACTCTTCCTCCAGAAATGCCTTATGCCCCCCCATTTAACACCCCCCCGAACTTCCCGGTGCTTCTGACTCCCCTGTCATGTAGCCAGGGCAGCATGTAGATCCACGCACTTACGCTGCAGCTGGAAGGAGGCGTGGCTAGTAGCGGGGGTTGTCTGCGTCCATCACGCAGACCTTCCCCGACTGTCAGAGATCAGAGTTCCTGGCACCGGTGCGGGGAACTCTGATCTCTGACAGCCGGGGAAGGTCTGCGTGATGGACGCAGACAACCCCCGCTGCTAGCCACATCTCCTTCCTGCTGCAGCGGAAGTTGTCTACGCGAATCGACACGCTGCCCCAGCTACACACCGTGGACTCAGAAGTACCGGTAAGTGGGGCGAGGGGGGGGGGAGACAGGAGGATCCAGGTCCCCTGCAGCTGCGGGGGATCTGGATCTTAGTCGTCTCATAGTCAGACCTATTTGAGGTCTGATTATAAGACGACCCCGATTATAAGACGAGGGCAAATACGGTAACTAAGTGGTGGAAGTTAAATCCACACCCTACTGCAAATTCTCCTTTTACCAATTAAACCTTTTTGACTAAAGAGTCTATGGATGAGGGGATTGCATTGAACAGACGGGACTTCCGTACCATTGACAGCTTCATGTTTCAGCAGAAACCTTTATTCAAACTATCATGATTACAACAATGGCAGCCTCCAGATCTGCAGATAATGGGAGTTTATTGGAGCAAAATTAAATTAAATCAGAATTTTGCCAATGCTAGCCTACATTACTCTATACAGCACTGTATTTTATGTTCAAGTATTTTTTGAGTTCTGTGTTTAATAGATAAAATGTCTGTGCTTGTATATACTGTTTGATTCTCTTTGTATTTAAATGATGCACTCTTGACCATGTTTAATGTTGGCTTCATTTGGCTTCAGTAAGCAGATCTTTGTAAACATGGATCATAACAAAAAAAAACGTAGTCGTGTTTAACAGACTGTCTGTCTTATCCAGACAGATTGATATTCTGAATTTCATTTAATTATGTGGACTTCATTAGCATTGCCTAACCCTTAGGATGTACCCATACGTCCTTAAAACCTGTGGCAAGAAGCCCATTGGGATGTACCAGTACATCCTGACTTTTGCAGCAGCAGGGACATTTCCATGGAAGATCAGGCTGTATATTGCTGGCTTCCTGACGACTGATCGTGGGCTGATTCACAAGCAATGCCCAATCGTGCAATCGAGCATTCCCTTCCAGTAGGTGTCGCTGCTGCCATCCACTAAAAGTTTACTTGAGGACGGGAAAGCTGGGCTCTCCCATTGCTCCGCATGCTGGCAGATCACGCCGATAGATTAGGAGGAGAGGGAGAAAAATAGTTTCTCCCCTTACAAAAAATGATAAACAAATTGATCGGGAGCCCAGTGATGTCACCAGAGCCCCACTGACATCAAAAATGTCCCCAAAGGGATCTCGCGCCATACTGCGCTGGGAACAGTTAAATAATAATAATAAATTGTTTTCTCTTACAAAAAAATAGGGCCCCTTAGACCTTCCACTATATGTGGTCCTTAGGTTATAAAATCCTCTGACCTCAAGAGGTTCAAGAATCAGCTCAGAGTGTGATTGAGTAAAGAAAGTCACCATCAATATCACTACTACCTACAGGCCTGCAGATTAAGGGAAACTGTTAGAACACATTTAAATTCTACTTTTCTTCAATATTAAACTATACTATACATACAGAATTGCATTTAGTGCTCAAAGATTTTTTTAATAAAAAAGTAACAGCAAACCAGTAACTCCAGTAACTTCTTTAGGCCGGAGAGGAGGGAACAACTGAAAATACGCTGATAAAATCAAAGAGCTATTGCTTAATGGAATGGGTAAAACAACACAGCCAAAGATTATAAACTAAATCAAATGTCAATAACCTAAATGCTTTAAAAAAAATAGTTCTTTGAATAGATGTGTGTTGACGAGCAATCACAGATTCCTCTTCATATGCAGCATGATGCAAAGCTGGACCCGGAACTGTCATTGGGTCTGAGTTTGTAATCTTCTCCTGGGTTACTAGCCGTCAGTTAATAATACAGCAATTCAACCATGTTGCATACAGGTTAGGTTCCTTGTCCACAGATTTTATTGTATGTAACAGAGGTGTTTACTTGGATGTCAGTTTCATCTTGGTGCATGACATGAGAGTACTCACATTCATGGTTTTGGAAAAAGGCACTGAGTCTAGTTGTTAAAAAATAGTCTATGACCATCCACAGTTATCTTCATCTTTTGGATGACTGTTTCTTTAATTGAGACTAAAATGCAAGAAAAACATACAGATGGTTAAAGATACGATGTGGATATAATCCCAATGAAGCAAGAATTTAGAAACTTTACAAAAAAAAATTAGCCATCTAGATGCTGAGCCAGATGAGAAGTCCATCTGTCTGAGAACTTCCCAGATGAAATAAACATTATAGAAACACTCCAGTTTTATGTATTACCTCAAATCGTCTATTAAACTTACCATTTTCCATCTTAAAATTTTAATCCACTCATCAGCTTCTGCCCCCGTCTTTGCGCACAAGTAATACGTTCGTAGTGGGAAAACTAAACTGTAAAGAAACAAAAATGGTTAACTGCGCAAGAATCGGATCTATATAGTCATTATATGGATAGATTCACTTGCGAGCAGGGCTCTCTCCACCTAATGTATCGGTTTGTCTTAGTCTGTCAATTCTCGTCTTGTCATACCCCTTGAATATATGTATTGTATTAAGCGCTGCGAAAAATGTTGGCGCTATATAAATAAAAGATAATAATAATGATAATAATTACAAATCAATCAATAAACTATAAAACATATAACATACAGAGAACCGCAGCGGTATTAGTGAGGAAAGATAATGCACTTACCAAAAACAATTGACTCTCTCCTGTGAATAATCAAACTGTACAGCACTGCATTCGGTTAGATCCAATGTCCGTATAGGTTCTGGGGACTTCAGAACAAAGGGGTATCCATTAAGACATTCTTTAGAGTATTATGTATATGTACTTTATGGGCTATTGAAGTCCTGACTGTATGGAACCTCTGCATTTTTGTTTTGCAAAATGTTAAATTCTCATATTTTTTACCCCAAATTTTGGAGGTCTTGCATTACAGCACAATGTAATCACTGAACATTTCCAGGCGTCTTTATAAACACAAGATAATAGATATAAATATTATCAGTATTTCATCTTACATCAAAAGCACAACTTACTAACTGGTCTTTAAAATATTTAAGTTCGTTCCGGTTCAAAATAAACCATCTGGTTTTCCAACTCTGCAATAAGAAGGAGATTGTTGTATTAATAAAAAGTCTAGCATACCAAACAAGTACATTTGTAGAAACCAGTAACAAGGAGCGTGTAAACTCACTGCAGATGATCATGTAGCATAAATTGGTACAAACTAAAATAATATATATATGTTAATAATGCCGCCTTTGAGCTTTTGGTAGAATCACAACTGCATCAGGCTGGGGTAGACAAAACTCACAATCCAGGCAGCCATGACTCTTTATTTTCTACTTTTTAATGGTCTCAATAGATGTAATGCTTTTGGCTCTAAAAACAAAAAAACAAAAAAAACATTCTGGCTTCCATATCAGCCTTTCAAACAGATTGACTGGTGAGGATACTTCTAATGCTACTGACTTATGTAAAATCCATTTAATGGCATTTAAAGCAATATATGTATATATATAGTTGGTTTTATGAATATCATTTACCTTTAACACTTGAAAAATGTAAATTCCAGGGACAAACAAAAACTGAGGAGAGAAAACTTTAGAAGGATATTCTCCCGTTATAATAGGGACACCTAGTCACTCTTATACAGTATACAGTACTCATTTCTTTCACTAGCTGCCTTAAAAGGAGACAATGGCAATGATGCATTTTCTAACGTATTTAATCATATTATTTGCATATTTAATCTCAATGTTCTCTCCTGTGTTTGTTTTAATGAGTAGATCATAACAGATTCATTGGAGGCAAACACTGTCAGAGCAGATTCTACACATGTTGTCCCTTTAAATTGTGTTTTTTAATCAACTGCTTTTTTTTTTGCCATGTTTTTGGTAATCAGAGCCTTAAAGAAGCAAAGCCTAAATGACAAAGCCTAATTACTGCTACTAGAGAGCTACTACTCCTTTTGTTTCAATTACCACTACTACTCCCTTAGATCGGAAGATCACGAGCGGGGCCCTCATAAGGCCACCCTATCTACCTGGAACTTTGTGTACCAAAAGGCTAGATGGGAAGCTTACGGGCAGGGTTCTCAACTCCCAATGTATCTGTATATATTAATATGTATTCGCTATCTACTTGCTAACTGCCCCATTTAAATTTTACAGCGCTGTGTAATTTGTTGTGGCTTAATAAATAAAACATACTAATAATGATACATGTTCAGCGTGAACATACTATATATTCAAATAATTAGAATATAGATCCTTGTGTAGGGTGCAATATACTTCAAACAACAACGAAGAACATCTCAACTGAGTTTATCTTAATTTTAAAAGAACATTACCTTTACGCGTCCACCTTGTTTTGTAAGGAAACCTTCTTTTGTGCCCAGCTTGAAGGAAAAAAAAATAGAAAAAGGGTATAGTTAACAAAACCACAACTGATTGTAGAAAAACTAGGATTATATATTTTTTCTATTTGACTGTGAAAGTGAAGTTTCCCAACAAAAACTTCACTAAATCATGTTTCTACGCTGATAACCTTTATTTCCACACATGTGCCTTGGTCTGAATCAACACAAGTTTAAACACAACTTGGAACCATCTGACGGAGATGCGTGATACACATGCAGTCAAGAAACTCGGGTCACTGCCCTTCTGAATATGACTCAAAAGTGATTGCTGCTGTGATGACTAATCAACTAATAGTGATATTAATATGTTCTGGTTTAAGAGCTTTTTTGAAAAACAATCACATCTGGTAGATTTAGTATATTTTCGTTTGCATTCCTGCCTTGTAAGTCCACCTGTGATGTCAAATGTAGATAAACTGACAAGTAACACAAATTGGGCTGAATAAAGGGCTTACCGAAGGTGCCACTGGCACAAGATCGGACTCAGAGCGCCCGGTTTGCATGGCTGTGTGAACTCGGACAGACTCGTATATTGAAGGTTCCTCTACTTCACGAGGATAGGGATATTTCAGTACAATTAAGGTTCCTGTAGATAATGAAAAGTGACAATGTATGTAGCATCCTAAAGAGTTAAACACGACTAGATTGTGAGCTCGCCAGAGCAGGGCCCTCTTCTCCTTTGTACCAGTTTGTTATTGTGTGTGATTCTAAATTGTTCTACTGACTGTAACAGCGCTGCGGAATCTGCCAACGCTTTATAAATAAATTTAATGTAATGATAACATGCCATTGACCATAATGTTAAAGAGGTGTAAAGAGTCCCTGAAACCCCTAAGAATTTTACAGCTGAACCTTGTTACAGTAGATTAATACCTTCACCTCTTAACATTAACTATTTCTGACACCGTCTGGTAGCATGGCTTCCAGGTTGCATGTGCCAGCCTGTGCCTGTGCCAGTGTGAATACCTGTGACTGTTTATTTAAAGATTGTTGGTTATTGTCAATGGACTTTGGGAAGACACCTAAACAGAATCTTAATGATAGCACCAAGCTCTCAAAACTTAGCAGACATGAAGCTCATAAGTCATTTCTTGACTTACTCTAACCTTATTTAAGTGATGTAATTATAAACATGGCCAGTAGATGGCCTCTTTTCACCATTCAGATTTCTATAACGCTTGATTGGTCATTCTGATAAAAGCACTTGGACGCTATATGTGTTCTTGTTTTACATTTACATTTTGAAAACACAATGCCTAGTGAATCAGGAACAAAAGAAGATTTAACTTCTAGAAAAAAATGTTGTATGCATTCCATAGAACTGCGTGCACTTTACAAAATACACTTATGCCCTTAGAGGATCCTTTAAACTAAAACAGGTAATTGCTATAGGAGAATGACAGCCCTGCTGTAGCATAATTCACACTTGGATACGTTTTAAATAACCATAATGTATGTTTCTTCATTTAAGACACAGTGCATTGGTCTCTGGCTTTTTATTTCAGGATCCAGGTAGGGTGAGCACATCGGCCACGTTTTTTAGGCCACATTAACATTTGAAGTGTCGCTGACGAACGCATGTAAAATGTTTTAGATCCTTTTGGGTTTACTGATTCACTTGTGGTACTGAACTTCTTCATTGATTGACCTGGTGGAAATCCATTTTATGCACATGAGATCCTTCTGGTGCTTGCAGTATTGCAGATAGGTGGATGACATGACACCGTGCTCCCAAATCTGGCAGATACTGTATAAAAGGATGCCTAATGCAAATATTTTGTGTTCTGGAATCACTGTATGTAGGCATCATATGCCTTTGCAGTGCATGAATGTATGTTTAACTTAATGGAAAATTGGAAATCTGGGCCAAATCAGCTCTGAACCCCGTCCAACCATTAGGATGTCTAAGCAGAATGGGATTTGCAGTTCACCACAAAACTGGATAACTGCATTTTATTTTGTCACTTACTGCACTCACATTACTTCTAACCCTATATAGTCTGTAGATCATAACGCAAAAGCCCCAAAAAATAGAACTACATACAAATGGTACTCATTTTCCAAAGAGTGAACAATATCTGATTTTTCTGGAAGATCACGTTTTCATTGTTAACCAAACGTGTAACTAGCCTATTTTCAGTTAGTTAGCCAAAGTCAAGCTAATAGTTGAGCATATTCGTAAGGAAAACAGAAGCCAGTGATACTCACATGTTGATTGTATCTCCCATTTCATCCCAAATGACAGAACTGTGTATTATATTGTTGCATTGATATATAAAACATAATGAGCCTTATAACACTCCTCCCTCCTCTATTTTATTGCACTGACGGCAACAGGACACTAACAAATGCTCAAGTACATACAAGTATTAAAAACATAGGTTGTCACACTGCATTCCCAACCTACCAAGCAATCATGGATCCTATGACTAATGTAAAGCTGGTAAATTTCATAACGTGAAACTTTTTTCAGAAGCTCCACAGCAATTAATTCCGAATATCATTACAACGACATGATCAGCATAAAAAAACTACCTGGTTGTGTGAGGAGCCTGCATGACGTATTTAGAGGGGTCTATTCACTAAAGAGCGAGCTTGAATATTTCAGCTATGCATCAAAGGCGAACCCATTGCATTTCGTCCGCAGGAAGGGCTGAGTTGGCTCCGTATAATGCATAGGTTAATCGGTAAGAAGGATTTTAACATGACCCTATGCAGCATACAAGGCCCTTTCAAGCCTTTTTGCAGAAGAAGCCCACTGGGAAAAGAGGGATGTGTGTGTATTCTCTGAGACCACAAGCACGACTTAACACATGCATTTCACGCCCAACAGGACTCTGATATGTTTGCTGTTACTTTACTCTCAAAACTTTGGATGGCAGCAGTCTTGGACACCAGTAAATAAATTAAACCCCAGCTGTTCCCCTCATTACAGTACCACTACTGAGTCACAGTTCAAATCGCGGGTGTGTTATTCCTGGCCATGCAAACCATCAAAACGTTCACACATGCTTATGGCGCACATCTCATATAACTGATATGTACAGTTAATATAGCATGTTTTCACCTGTCACCTATCATGAAAACGCTATAATGCACAAAGATAATTATCTAGATCATATCCTTGCTTTGCAGGTTCAAGAATTCAAAAAAAAAATGACAACACTGCGGATCTGTATCTCCTTCAAGCTAGGGTTCTAAGAAACTTAAAAAAGATTTTAGCTAATGTATATTTTTAAACACAAAAATATTTTTTTTATATTAACCTCCAAAGCATTTAAAAAAAAAAAAAAAAAGGTCAACTTATTTTCCTTTTTTCAAAACAGAAAAAGAAAATCATGTACAAAGTATGAAGACATTTTTCAAGCATTGTTCTAATATATTTAAGAGCAAAATACCGATGGTTCGATGGCTTCAAACAATGCTTGGCAGGCTAATACTGCAATAATTACATTTAAGCTACATCATGAATATACGAAATCTCACGTGAGATTGTACTTTAAAGATTCCGGGTAGAACGTCATTATTATAAATCTAGATTTGTTTTGATTCTTTATCTACTGTTGTTCAATAGTTGTACAATAATAATGTGGCCAATTGGCTCAGGAAAAGACAACTAAGGGCATATTTGACAGACAACACATTCTGTGTATACTATACAGCCCTATCCAAAAGACATCTTTTGTCGAAAGGGAAAATGCATAGAAAGCCGAAAAGGAACACAGAAAGGATCTAATAAAGATGTAAATGGTGTCCTTATTCATTGTTATACTATGCAAACCAGTGTATACATGTAAAATTGACAATGCTTCGAGTGATTGCCCATCTACCCTCCTTGCCAGCCCTCCCCTAATTTAGGAGAAACTAAATGATGTTTCACGCCAAGCACAACACAACTGGATGACAAAACCCTATGCACTGGTTCTGCCTGTCCTGATTATTGGGTGTAGTGTTCTGTGGGAATGCTGACATAGAATATTCCAGCTTTACATCCATAGGTGAATAGAGGGTGAATACTACTTACAGGAGGATATTATTAAAACACGTGTGTCATTTGGGGAATTGTCAAGTTAGAATGCCTTTCACTATACAGTAAAATGAAAGCGCTGAAATCTCAGCATATGGTCATATTGTCTTTTTAGTTCCACTTTTCTGCTTCACATTTACAAAACCCAGGGCTCTCTATAGAATGTGGCTTGTCGCAAACTTCCCCCGTGGGCCTCACCTACACCAGTCGGAGACCTCTGTACAATCACATGCTTGTTCGCTGTCTCCATGATGCCCTCTGCTGGACACTGGGATATTACACTGTATACCCATATCAACAGGTAGTGTGGCCACAAAGCAGGTAGTGTGGCTACACCAGCAGCTACCATAGGCTATGGTGTCCTCTAAGGTAAGCCTGGGCCCGCAGAAGTTGTCCACTTTGCCCAACGTTAAAGATAACCCTCACCAACTCCCCTAATTTGTTGTTACTGATGATAGCCTGGGATAATTACGTTTATGGTATGTTTTATGACAACATTATCAACATGTTATTGTTGTCCAGCACAACATAGTCATGGTAGATTAACAAGCAATCAAAACAGGAGGGAAACATAAAAACATGGATATAACAAACATAATAAAATTCAGGGGTCAGGTGGATTTATTCAGTAAATAAACCAGTTTACTATACACTTATATACATAATCTGAGAGGCTGCAGTTGAGCATGTTACATTAATCTTCCAATAAAATTGCAAGCAGAACCAGCCGTTTCTAGTGCCATAGGCAAACTATTATTATATAGGGCTAAGGTGAAGGATAGCAGTGGATTGGGTAAATGATCTTAATTCAATTAATGATCTTAATTAAATTAAAACTTTATAGAGTCTTAGACACTGTTAGAAATGGCAGGCCGAGGCTCCCCAAGTCCCACACAGAAGAATCTCACTGTATAAAATGCTCGGATGCAGCACAGCAGTGTCACATAAAGCAATCACAGTGAAATGAACGGATCACCAGGCTGCTCTGCTCTTTTATAGGCTCTCTACCTTACTAGTCTGCTTCTTTTTCTTTCTTTGAAAGATGCAGCACAGCCATTGTATAAGCCCTCAGTATGATGTGACAGGATTGAGCCGATCTGACAAACGATGATCAGCTCACTCAACGTTCCTCCTCTTAGTGAGATTCTCCTCCTCTTAGTGTAGTTAAAATGGCAGCTGTAAACAAAAATTTTCATATTGTGCGCATTCATTTTTCGTTTCTTTCGTCTAATGTTGCATTCATTCGTCCGCAAACGAATGCACAAGTCTAATATATATATATACACAAAGTATCAATATATTCTTTTTCTTATGTAAACTGTTGACATTTGTCCATTAAAGAAAGCATCATTAATATGCCATGCTTTAGTAGGCCTCTCCATTACTGGAAGAGGGAAACGTGCAGACAGTTTGATTAACCAACTTTCGACTCGAGGAATCAACCTCCAATTTGACCCTGCTCAAGTACAGCATAAAATTAGTTGTGGCTGACAGCTGGTTCGTGAACTGTGTGCAACGAGTTTATGGTCTCAGTCCAGTTCCCAACAGACAGGTGTCCACATCCCACAAAAACATTATGCTTGCTGGCAGCACAGGGACTTGCTGGCCACAGGGCTAAGCCGCCCACTCACTGCTGGTGCTGATCCTTTTTTTAAATGGTGTTTCAGCAGAGAGGCACGGAACATTAAAGCAGGTGACAGAGGCCAGATGTAGCTAAAATCTAGAATCGCTCAAAAATAAGGAACCTTTTCTTCTACGGGGTGCAGGATTGTGAACAGTACACCTCTTCATATGCTGCCTATAAAGTGGCTACTGTCACAGCTACAAAATCGAATTCTTTCCT
Organism: Spea bombifrons; assembly: GCF_027358695.1. NCBI lineage: Eukaryota > Metazoa > Chordata > Amphibia > Anura > Pelobatidae > Spea > Spea bombifrons. The sequence continues at coordinate 48,728,179 of NC_071087.1, forward strand.
TAATTTCTTTAATTTTGGGGCATACTTTACATGCTAATTTCCCTTCCATAACTGTGATGTGTGTGCAGGGGCATGGTAAGGTTAAATTCTTGTCTGAAGGATTTTCAAACTTTAATGTCAGCAGCACTTATGAGGTCAGGTCATAAAGTGATTTATTTAATATCAAAAATGCATTCAGGTGCCAGTGGTAGAAATGTAATAATTTAGATTGGAAGCAGTACCTGTTCACTGTGTCTGGGTGACTAGTGAAATCATGCTCTATTTGTCCATTGTGTACTGGGGCAACCTTGCTGGGAAGTTACATTATCAACCGTAAATTAGGCACGCACAATGTGAGAGACAGGGCCGGCCCTACCATGGAGCAGAGTGGGGCAATTGCCCCAGGCGGCACTTTTGAAGAGGCGGCACTTTGCCTCCCCAATCGCCTTTTTTTTTTATTTTTTTTTTAAGCGGAGGAGAGAGAGGGGCGCCCGCTCGGTAACCGCTCGGTGCCCCTCCCTCTCTCGTCTGCGAGCCCTCTAGCTCGGTCTTGGTGCCAGCTTGTAATGCTGAAGCGCCGGAATATGAAATCATTTCCGGCGCTCAGCAGTAAAGCAGCGCGCACCGTGGCATTTTAAACTTCGCCCCAGGCGGCATTATGTCTTGGGCCAGCCATGGTGAGACAGCTGTGTTAGTGCAGGTTTTGATCCTATAGACCACCATGGATATGGATAAAACACATCAGGTAGGAGCAAAGACAGAAAATATGGAAAGGAGGCCTTGAAATAAATCTCCCCCATTAACAACTCAGCTCATTTTGAAAGAAATACCGGGGTTAGTACATAATGCACAGTGGAATCATTTTAAACTTAACTTTAAACTATTTGAAACGCTTTGTGCATTGAAAAAACCCCATTGATGGAAAGACAAAGACAAGGTCTGAGATGACATAAAATCTAAGCTGCCTGTAGGGTTTGGAAGTCGCTGGGTCTAAGGGTTACCTTATTAGCCATTTTTTGCTCCAGTGTGTGGGATGTATAACTGAGAAACTGAGAATCTGGAGAGCAGCATGTGTGAAACGTATACATGTCATTAAAATATGGCAACCCTGCATAGGCCTTTCATCATTTTAATTCACCACTGCCTGTGACAATATCATTTCCCGTATTTGCTCAATTATAAGATGACCCTGATTATAAGACAACCCCCCAAAAATTGAATATTAATTTAGGAAAAAAAGTCTGAATATAATCCTGAATATATAGGAAAAAAGTTTTACTAGTAAATATTATTTCACATGTAAACGATTTTTTCATATTTATTAAAAACTATGATTGAGAAAAATGCATTTCTTGTTTTTTTTTCCCATTTATTTGCCAACCTGCCCCAGTTATGCACATCTGATCCCAGGCTTGCCACTCTGTCCCCAGATATGCCTCTGTGCCCCCCAAGACTTACTAATGCATCCCCAGACTTGCCCCTGTGCTCTAGACTCCCTGCACCACCAGGGCTTCTATGACAGAGCACTGGAAGGTCATGTCATGCCAGCGCTCCATCAAAGAATCCCCGGCAGAAGTGCCGGGCAGCATCAGAGCTTGTCAGCGGGCATCATCCAGACGTCCACTGGCTGCCAGAGAGGAGGATCCAGGTCCCCTGCAGGGCTGCTGGGATCTGGATCTTAGTCTTTCAGTCAGACCTCTATTTGAGGTCAGATTATAAGACTACCTTGAATATAAGACTAATGAAAAAACCTCGTCTTATATTTGAGCAAATACGGTAGGTGTGATAATGTGCCTCAATATACTTAGGAAGTTAATAAACCTATTCTAAGCCACGCATTAGTTGATGTTTTAAAATAAACATATAATTAAAGAAGACAGCATTAGGAAATATGCATTGGGTGACACTGTAAGGAATTTCCATTATTATATCAAGACACAGATATCCTATCCTCCCAAGAAATCATTGTGCAATGTGTGGTAAGACAGGTTTTACGGCTTGTCTCATAAGAACACAATATGGGTGTGTAACTTGTTCCTGTATTACTAGTTGTCCTGATACCTGTAGATGTCTGCAACGATGGTACCTCCCACATACCTTTACTGTCGCACTTGCCGTCTTTCAGAGTGCATTCACCAGCTGGATACACATTGCCACGTGCATCCATGGTACACTCAGATTATTGCCCTACCTGGGAGCCTTCTAAATGAGCTGAGCCTGAAACTCTTGAAATATCATGAAGATTCTGTAGTGACTCGCCAAATCGCATAACCAAATGGCTCTAATACCTCTTGGAAACCTTGTCACTATTTAAAGATACGCTTGAGTCACCTGCAATCAAGCAGGGATATCAATAATGACAATGGCTTTTACTGGAAGTAAAAGCACATATTGGAAGTCTTAGATATTATTACAGCAACGTAGAATTGGAAGAAGACAGACTGAAAATCAGTTCCTTCAATGTGAGACCCTGACATTGGGCCAAAAACCCTGAGAGACTCCCCTGAGAGTTATCAGATATGATTATTACAGTCCTCCACCTCCAGTCCTTGAGGGCCACAAACAGAGAGCAGTTCTGTGTATCTCTGGCAAAGCAGTATTAACTTGCTGTATAATATATATATATATATATATCACTGGTTATTATGTTGTGATGTAAAGGACTGTAAATCTTTGTATCACTAAATAGCTCATCTTAAAATTACCTGATTCACTTCCAATTAAAGGCTGGTTAGCAAAGTGCTGTATAAAATCTTTTATAGTTGCAAACTCATTGAAACCAAACTTCAATAACGTTCCACACTGATGAACTTGGAAATGTTTGACAGAATCTTTGGCCCTAAAACAAAAAACAAACAAAAAACAATTAGTGAATGTATTTCTTTAAGGAGAGAAACTGCCATTTTCTTGCATTTTGTGCATTCTGATCCACAAGGTGTGTGAAAACAAAACACAAAACATATCATCAAATGCCGTACAATACAATACGCCCCTAGATTTTATTCACTCTTCCGGTCATCACAAAAAGCCTAAAAAGCGCACTTGAATAAGGTTTGTGGCAAGAAGCATGAGGACTGGACTTAACCACAACTTTTTGTGTTATATTCACAACCCATAGCTAGTTATATAACTGAATAAGACATTTGGAAGTAGACGCAGCATACCAGCATTCCCATGATAAGGAAAAGGTAAAATGTGAAAAGTCCAATGTAGAGAAAAAAATAAATTTCAGCGTAAAAATGGCTATGCTTGCAGTTTTTACAGCAATCCCTCTCACTGCAGATTAACGAGGATGAATTTTCCAGTCTTACTGAAGGAGATATTTATAGAATAGGCATGCTGATGAACATGCTATATATGTGATCAACAAAAAACCCAGGCAGTGGTGCATTGTGGTTCAGGTTGGCTAGGGCTGGAGAGGCAGATCTGAGAGGCACAATCACTTTACCAGGAACAGATTGCCTTGCTGGATGTTTAGAATCCCCAGTTGGCCTCAACTCAATTGTCTGGATGGAAAGATCAAAGCTCTGTGCCAGAAAAAGGACAGCCAGTATAAATCAGCAGACTCGGGGGGCGGCTGGGGCGCTCCACCAGGTCAAGGCTAGGTGTGGCTCCATAACGTGATGTGACCCAGAGCTCCAATTTTTCTTTACTTTCATCCTTTTTTATTCTGATCATTTTTATATATATTAATCACTACCCAGAATGTAGCCATGTAGCCCAATATTAATCACTACCCAGATTGTAGCCATATGTTCCAATTTTCCTACTGTAGCCAGCAACATCTTTTTTTTTTTTTTTTTTTTTTTAGAACTAGTTATAAAAGTATTAATAATCTAATCAATCACTATTCTGAAAGTACCACAGTTACAAAACCCAAGAATGTCTGAGCCAGGCAAAGTTCCACTAGATGGCAGCATCAGAGTGCTACCATTTATACTAAATCAACAAAAGTGTGTAGGAATAGTGTCATTTGTACAGACAGTTCTACCAAATAGCACATGAGTTCTACTTATTTGCATGAAAAGTACATTTCTATAATAAATAATAAAATGTTATTTGCGTTGCAAATAATCACACAATGCTCTAGATGCCTGACTAAAACCACAAACTTCTTATTTTGCAAAGGCTTAGAAAAAATGTGACTCAGTTCAAGTGTGTAATGTAGGGAATGGAAATTGGAGTTGGTAATGGATAACCCCAAAAAGCTGCAGATGCTTAACGAAGAGAAAGTTTTTCCATACATAATTTTCAGGAATCAGAAGATTTTTAGAAATGTTTGCAGTTATAAGCTTTTGGGAATAGCCCCTCTGCACACCTGTTTAAATACGTTATTTTATATACCGTACTTCTTATTGTAAAATACTGCATAACCTAAATGATAATATAAAATTAAAAAATCAAGGTAATATAATTTACTGTTTTCTCACAATGGAGGGATCTTTGCAATAAATATCCATGTGTTTGGGTATGGGTCCGACCTAGGACAGTGCCTTTATTTAATGGATCACTGGCTCCAGGGCCGCCATCAGAATTCTTAGGGGCTACTACATGTTTAGAGCCTGGGCCCCCATGCCAATCCCATCAGCCCGCCCCATGTCCATCCCAGTGGCCTACAAATTCCTTCACCTATCACTCCGCTTAAGTGCAAGCCTAGGGTTAGTGGTGCCTGGGTGCAGTATTTCTTCAAGGCACCCTATAACCAACACACATCCATACTAACACAAAAACTCGCTTTAACACCCACTCGATCTACCACTATACACATTTTTTATCCTGCCCCTCCTCTCCCCTCCCAGGGGTCACTAACTCTATGCTCACCCCCAACACTCCACCACCATATGCTGACACATAAACTCATGATAACATCATACAATCTGTTGGGACAGGGTTGGGATCTCTGAGGCAGGAGTTGTAGACACCTAGGAGCTGGCAGTCCCTAACACCAAAAAAACAGTCAATAATCAGTCAAGAGGGTCAATGCAGGCAGCACAGGGTCACAATGGGTTAACAAGTCATGTTCATAGAACAGGAGACAGACAGGGTAATCCAGGTGTCAAGCCAAAGGTCAAAAGTAGAGAGGTCGAGCGAGGTCAAGCTGGTTTAAGTAGGGGTAATGACTTTATAGAGACAGATAACACAGCTTGACAACACTCAAGGGTAGAATGAAGGGTGAGCAGGGTTAAATTAGGGAAGTAGATTCAAGACTTATATCACCAGTATCAGGATGCCACCTCCTGCAGATCATGATTGCCAGGAACATCCCTTCTTCAGCATTGCCAGCATCTCCACCAATGAGGACTTGATATCAGGCAGTAGGACATTCCCCCTGTCAGCTACAGCTAGAACTTGCCACATCCCCCTCTGAGGCCAGGAATGTAGCCTGTTCAGTAACTGCACAGCCAAACGTGGTACTCTAACACACTAGTCTAGGTTTGGAGTCACTGTGTATATTATATCTAAAACACACACACTGACTCTAACGCTTTATAAACATACATAATATACTTAACACAACTGTATACACACTGACATACTTACACACACGCATACTAACGTATATTCTAATCAAACTTTTTTAGAAGCTATTTGATGCATTTCTAAGAGTAGAGTCACTTTTGTGAGACACATTATAAGCAGCTTTCTATTACGGTAGTGCCCATGAAAGAGCCACTTACCTCACTGAGAGCGAGTATACGTTAGCTTTGGAGTCACTCTTCCTCAGGAGGTAGCTCCCATCTTTCCCATTTGTAAGAAGCAGTGCCTCAGCTGCATGGCGTGACAGGTTTTCATGGTACCACCTACCAGGAAATGAAGAAGTAGCAGATGAGAAACCAAACTTGTGATAGTAAAACAAAATGCTATAAGAGCAAACCATCTGATTATTCCATTTTTAAACACCAGTTATTGATTTCTTGTGCTGCGTTCTAATTCTTAAATCAGCTCTAAAGACAAATGTTTCTTTTTTTTGACACGTTAAAGAGAGTTCGGAGGAGGGCTACAAAAATGGTAAGTGGTTTGCAGGACAGAAATTACGGAAAGAGATCTATCTAAAGAGGTTCGACAAAGTACAGGAGGCAAGCTTCCTTGAAAGGAGAAGCAATGTTAGAACATGGGGTCATGGTCTAAAACTAGAGGATCAGAGGCTTAGATGTAATGTAAGGAAGTTCTACTTTACTCAGAGGGAAATAAATAAATGGAACAGTCTCTCAGTAGAAGTGGTGGAAGCTTTAAACAGGCATGGGATAGACATAAAGCTAAACTCACTATAGGACCTGACCAATCATCAGGAAAAATGGGTAGACTAAATGAGCTGAATTATTCTTGTCTTATTCGATGTTTCTTTTTCTGTTTTAAGGGAGATAGAGTGATTTGTGCTGCCCAACAATCTTTTGCAGTTTCAGCAAAATTAAGTAGACAAATCACTTCCGTGCAATGACAAAATGTCACAATCTCAACCCTTATGACAGCAAGTTTTGCTGGTGTATGCATTTCACTTCATAAACATACAGATACTAAAAACGGGAAGCAAAAAAAGTATAGAAATATTGTAGTAGTATAGGCAGTGCTTATTTCACATTGACTCAATTTACAGCAATTGACACCTATATAATTTCAGACCTGATCACAAATTACATCACACCAATCTCAAATGTACATCATATTGTCGTACATACCTACAAAAGGCAATGCCACTAGGTATCCCCATTACATTTAAACAAACTCACTGCTCTTAGGCATTATACTGTATAACTGCATATTGTACCGCACTGAACTATACTTCATTGCCTTTATGCTGTTAATATTGATGATTAAAAAGTGTACACGTGGTTATTTCCATACCTGGGAAATCCCTGGGTTTGACCCACAGTCTCCATTACAAAGTAATAATAATAAAAAAAATACAAACCGTGCTTAAATGTATAAAATACGTGCCTTGTACCGCTTCCTTTAGAAATGTAAATTAAAAATTCCCTTTCCTGCCCCCAACCCAAAAGTTAAAAAATGACAAATAATAGGTAAAACAAATGTTAATGTTAGGAATGTTTAATTCTGTCTGTGTTACTCAAGTGAAAGTAAAACACTTTATCATGATTCCCTGATGTTTTACAATCCCCAATAATGAACCATAACAAGATGTGTCAACTCATAACCTAAGCATCCAGCAGTTCTTCAGTTAAAAATCTTTAAACCATAAATACACTAAATCAACCAAGCACACATTCAACAAGGTTTGATTAATGATCCTTAGTAATCAAGACAAAGGACATGTAGTATTTCCCCCTCATTTGCATAATAATAATAATCCACAGTGACGGCAAATGATTTTGGGCCCGAGTGTCCTATTTTTCTGCATGAAACCAAGTTGCAGACAGCACTTCATGTTGGTGACACCACTGGCATAACTACAGGGGTTTCATCTGCCACAGGGCCTGTGCCTCTAGGGGGCCCGGTGCGACCCCTTTTTCCAGTCTCCCCGTGCCTTTTCAAAATTGTTTCGATCCAGTTCGGAAGGGCCCTAAACTAATTTGGAAGTGTCTCAGGGTCACGTGACATCATGTGACCCTGCAGGAGCGGTGACCCTGCAGGAGCCGTTAGATGTAAGCAGGGGCAAGAGGGAGGTGGTATATGTGTTTGCGTGTGTATGTATATATATGTATATGTATATATATATATATATATATATATATATATGTAAGAATGGATTGTAATTGTGTGTGTGAGCATAGATGTGTAAGTGGGGTGAGATGGAGTGTGTGTTAGTGAGTATGAGTAAGTATATGTTGGGAAAGGGGTTAAAAAAAAAAAAAAAAGGCACAGACCAGTTGTGTGTGGGCAATGATGGCACAGACTGTTTAAAATGGGGGGCCCGGGGGGGGTGTATTATATCGTGTCATGATTTATTAAAAATAAAGCCAAAAATTAACAGTTTGCTGGTCTGGAGCACTCCATGTGTGTGTTAACACAATGTCAAGGAGGGAAGACATCAGCAATGATATTATAGAAGCAATTGTTGCTGCCCATCAATCTGCAAAGGGTTACAATGCCATTTCCATTATTCTACAATAAGAAAGATTATTCTAAAGTGGAAAACATTCAAGAGAGTTGCCAATCTTCCCAGCAGTGGACGCCCCAGCAACCGTGCAATGATCAGTAGAAATTGCAAGAAATGTTTTTGCAATTATGTTTGGCCATGTACCATATGTGGTGAAAACCAAACACAGCACAAACACCTTACACCAACTGTCAAGCATGGTGGTGGAGGGGTAATTATTTGGGCTTGTTTTGAACTCTATATACCAAAGTATTCTAGAGTCAAATGTGACGCCATCTGTCTAACATTTAAAGCTTGGTCGAAATTGGGTCATGCAACAGCACAATGATCCCAAGCACACAGCAAATCTACAAAATTATGGCTAAAAGAGAAAAGAATCAAGGTGTTGCAAAGGCCCAGACGGGGTCCAGACCTTAACCCGATTTAAATTCTGTGGCAGGACTTTAAGAGAGCTGTCCATAAACAAATGACAGCAAACCTCGATGAACTGAAGCAACATTGTACTTTAATGAGCATTCTTCCAAAATATATATTTTTTAAATAGAGCACATACATGAGACACAAAAGCCAGCCCTGCAGCAGCAGCTTCCTACCTCCTCAATGGTCCACCTATTCTTGTCAGTAGATAAATAAAGTTCCACGCATGTGCATGGGGGTCAGAACAGACCCTTGCCTGCAGCGTCAACTGAGCCACAAAGTTATTAGGCCGTGTTAAAAGTGCCTATGATGGCTGGAGTGACCCTTTAATTTTATACGCGAGTTGAAAGAAGCAGTTAAACCAGTAACAAAGAGACCGGGCTGTAAAACAAAGAGGGAATAGAAGTATGAAACTAAAATATTTATTTTTAACTTAGATTGAAAAAACCTTGACAAAAAGTATGTGGAGACCAATGTGCCTTTCTATAATAGTGTGACTATATTGTCTACATACATTTTGTACCACAAGTCACATGGGAAGATAATATGCGTGTTGAAAAACGAGGCCTTGGTGTCCTTGCAGGTGGTATAATGTGCTTTCAAAATAGGACATAACGGAAGTGGAGCTGTAATTTTATATAAATACGCGTTTTTAAATGGACACCATGACACTGTTCATTCACTGTTCAAATTACACAGGATAGAAATTATATGAAGCACAAGATTTGTTTTTTTTTTTTTTTTTTTTTTTTTTTTTTTTAGAAGGGTTAATGCTTCAAAACCCAGGTGGCCTTAGCTATATTGCATGCAAGCGACTGTAAGTGAATACACTGCGTGACATGTTCACTTTGTCCCAGTGTCAGAACAGATCTTACTCTGTTGACAGACATGCACTCCAGAAATCCTAGCCAAGGAATTGCACCAGGTTAGTACGCCTCTTACTAACATATTGTTATTATAAATTATACATCTAAGTCATTGCAAATTAACACTTTTATATCAATTACAAATTGACTTTAAATTATATAGCATACTGTAAAAATGTAGACATGTTAAGCATGACTTAATAAGAGCCAAGCATATATTCAAACTGAACACCCAAACCAGACCTAGTTTAGCAATTTGTACCATAGAATAGTAAACAGCTTTTAGCGCTTTTGTACATGCTTTGCTAAGTCTAATATGGCAGTTCTCGAAGGTTTTCCTAATAAGAGGCTCCAAGCTTATTCTGTGATTTGAGGTGTATCATGAGATCTGTCTGCTAACACAAATTTTGTAGCATTGCCTGTCACCTAGGAATACAGGTTCCCAAGTCATGTGGTCATAGCCGTTTGCTTTCTTTTCAGTCTCTTATTACTGTGATGGAGCTATGAGATATCTACCAGTATTGGTCAGACATCTGGCTCTTACTCATCTAAACTACCATTGATAAGATCCCTCTTGCTCAAAGTAAGAGTCAGATTGCATGGAGAAGACATATTGGAAACACCTCTTTTTCAGCATACTGGGCCACATTTATAACTTGATTTACACAGTCAAAATCTGTTCCCTTTCAACAACACCTTAAAAAATAAAGAAATTGATTAAGGGCTGCCAGTATTATTGTGCCTAGGGGCACCCAAAAAAGTCCTAATTACAGGGGAACGCTCCACCTGAGCAGACTGATGTCTGGCTTTTAAGACACCATGAGCAAGGGCTACACGTCTGGAGAATCCTAAAGAGCAAGGAATGCTCAACCAAGAATGGACAAATCTTAACGGCTTGACCTAAGGGATGGTACTCAGTGCAGGCTGTCTCAAATTAGTCACAGCTCTTGTGCCATTACAGATTATATACTCATAGGGAATCTCCCTAAGAGCTTTAATAAGTCAAGGCAAATGCCCAACTATGTGTTGGCTGTTTGAACTAAACCACCTTTCCAAATGTATTGAAAAATGATCCACCACTCCAAAAATACCTAGTTTATCTCTCTCTGATTCTACAGATATTACACAGGCCCCTTCACCTTTGTTCATATATAAATTATTCCTGAGACCTGAAACATTCTGTTTCATATCCTAACTGTTAAAAATGACTAAGCCCTCATCCACAAAGCTAAAATCAGTCCCAGGTAATTCACAGATAAACGTGTACTTAATACAGTAAAGGGCAGTACAATAAGTGCTGTTGTATCAAAAGTACAGTATACCTACTGCTATTATGGTTGCTGTACACTGAATGAAGTATGATTATATTAGGGATGGGGGTTCTTGGAAGAAAGGACTACTGTAGTTTCCGGCGTATAAGACGACTGGGCGTATAAGACGACACCCAACTTTTCCAGTTAAAATATAGAGTTTTGGCTATACTCACCGTATAAGACTACCCCTCTACCCAGTATACAACAACCAGCCAATCACGGCAAGCGATGTACCTTACCGGTGATTGGCTGGTTGTTGTATACAAAGCCTGCTTGGATTGGGTGGGTCAGCTCTCCCTAACATATGCCTGTCCACACACACATGTATAGACATACACTGCCCTCACACACCCCTTCCTTTACACACATATACATGTACACACCAGCTTACACACACATATATGCATACACTGCCCTTACACACACCTGTCCATACACATACACTGCCCATACACAGACATATACATACATACACTGCCCTTAGACACATATATATATATATATATATATATATATATATATATATATCTACACATACTAACATACGCCTGTCCATACATTCACATTTATATACTGCCCTCACCACACACCCCTGTATATATATATATATATATATATATATATATATATACACACACACACACACCAGCTTACAAACACACAAATACCTACACTGCTCTTACACACACCTGACCATACACATACACTGACCTTACACACACATATATACACATACACTGCACTTACAACCCTTTTTCCCCATCTCTTACCTTTCTCATCTTCTATCTTCCATCCAGTTGTGGGAGCGTGAGGTCTGTCATTTCAGACCTCTGCTTTACTGCTCCCTCATCACTACGCGCCGGCAATTGATGCCGAGCGGCTGGATATGACGTCATCCCCACGCTCGCCATCAATAGCCGGCACATAGTGATTAAGGAGCACGGAAGCCGAGGTCTGAAGTGCCAGACCTTGAGCTCCCTAATGTTGGGATAGTTAGAGGGAGGTCGTGATCTCCCCAACAAGCCCTGCTTATCGGGCGCCCGCTGATCAGGGCTAGTTGGGGAGATCACGATCTTGCACCTACCTCGGCGCGGCCATGAAGACCAGCCCAGGGGAGGCGGCTTCTCCGCTCACCCCTCCCCTAGAGATACGCTTCAGGTTTAGGGGCTTCGTGGGGAATTGCCTTCCAAAGTTGTGGAGAACTGAAGCTAGGTGAATGTCCAGTTGTAGGGAATTTCATAGATAAGGTTGGAAGATGGAAGATTTTGATGGCGATGCACCATTTTATAGGGTTTTTAGATTAAGTGGTGTTCTAGAGGAAATATTCTAGCGGAAAGAAAGATTATTCTAGCGTCGCGGCTAAATTAAAAATGGATTTCAGAGGAGAGACATAGGAAGTTGTAAGATCAGTTAGCAAGGAGTTGTCTACATGTAAAATTCTACAGAATGTAGGCAAATATTCACGTATTAAAAAAAAAAACAGTAAACCAGCTAATCCTACAAAGAATAATTACATAAAATGTATGCGTAGTTTGACAACAAAATAATAACATAATTATTATATAATGCAGTGTTTTTCATTTTACACATACGGTACTGTAATTCTAGGCGGAAGTAACTTAACCTCTGTTTATGCTCATTTCATAACCAACAGATGGCTACCTCCCAAACTATACACATGGTTCTTTGGGTATTATTTTCCAGGCACACATGGACTCGTATGCAAACTATATATACTGTAACCCACCATGGCTATTGGAAACATAATACAATTGCAATGAAACTTCCTGTGCGATAGTGAATTGTAGCTCTAACTCCTAGAACAACATCCACAGTTAAACCTAAAACATAATACTTGTTTAAAGGTCAAAGATCCTTTGCTAAATCATCTACTGGCAAAAACTGGCTTTCTAAGAGCCAGATTAATTAACAGTTAAAGGTCACATATCCATATCAAAGCAGAGGGCTTATTAGTTCCAGTGCAGGTTCTGGGCAGAGACTAAAAATATACAACATCCTACCAGGGATGAAGGATTAAAGACATCAATGCGGGATTGTGGGAATGGCCTTCTAAACTCTCTCGACACCCTTTCCATTCCAATGAGCTCTTGGAAGTCAAACATGGCAGTATAGATTTCTTGGGGATATTTGTGTAGCATATTTTATTAAAGTAGAATTTGTTTTATTTTCAGTGGAAAACCATTGTGGGTTATTAATAAAAAGGACACAAAGATGCCAAATTGGAATGGGTTAGCTATATTGCATGCAAGTGGCTGTACATTACATTAGGGCCAAACTGATGATATGATGAAATGAGGAGTTGTTTAGGGACCTCTCAATCTACAACTAGCGAAAGACTGCTTGGGAGAACAACAATTCACAATTTCCTTAGCTCTTGCTTTCCAAAGCACATGCACAGGTTTGGCTTGCATAAGATTTCCAAGGGGTCTAATGAGACTTTCAATGCAAACACCTTTCTTGGCTTTTGATTGGCTACTAAAACTGGTGAGATACTGAGACAGTAGAAGACAGTTCAGTGCTGTCAAATTAGCAATTCATTGTAGCAGAACTGTTTTTTTTTTTTTTTTACTCATAGCTCAACAATTGGTGATATTGTTATAGGAGATGTAGTTAGATGCATGGTTAGGGTCCAATACTTTTTTTTATATGGTATTGTAACCAATTGATAGCCTTTATATTCTATTTACACAGTGTAACTCCTTTCTTCTTTCATATACACAAGATTTTGACTTTTAGGGCTGTGCAACACTGTTACTCACAATTGTATGGACCTGGATAAATCGAAGCACCAGGGGGCAATATGGACAGAGTGATCTTGGTCCCCAAAAAGATCTGATCACCTTAAAGTGGGGCACGTGGAAGATATGCAAAAACATTTTTTCCCTGTGCTGTGTACAGATTTGTATATGTGGCAAATTATGTTAACACAAATAACATGAATTACTGGCTTACAGATGATTTTATATGTCAGTTCCTGAAAGCATGTAAATCTCATTAATGGTTTGGTAGTATATAATTTTCCATGAAAAACTAGGAAGCCTTATATGCACTTTATTGGATGATATTTTAATATAAAACACCAAAATAACAAAATATGTTCTTAACTCCTCTGTGACAACTGAAGTACCAGGCAAATAACAGAAAAACACAATTACTGCCAATTAACCATACATTACCCATATATGTCACTGCCTCCCTGACATGCCTTTTAACCCCCTATTTGCCACTCTCCCCCTCCCAGATATGCCTTATACACCCCTACTGTATATGCCACTCCGCCTCCCTGATATGCCTTTTAACCCCTATATGCCACTCTGCCTCCAAAAAACCATTATACCCCCGATTTCAGACTAGAGCCCTGCGCGGGACTGTTTTTAATCCCGCTCCCGCTGATTTTGCGTCCAGCATGATGGCGCATCCTGTCATAAGGCAAAAGTGATAACTAAGTGGCTCGGGAGCAAAACATCAACATTTTGGGTCCACGGCCAGGAAACTCCCCAGACCTTAATTCCATTGAGAACTTGTGGTCAATCCTCAAGAGGCGGATGGACAAATAAAAACCACTAAATTCAGACAAAGTCCAAGCATTGATTATGCAAGAATGGGCTGCCATCAGTCACGATGTGGCCCAGAAGTTAATTGACAACTGTCACGCTACCGGCAGGGAGATCCGCTGGGTCCCCCGGCCGGCAACAGCAACCGCCGCGAGGCAGGGGGAGACCCCCCGCTTCGGTCCGGCAGCCGCAGCTGCCGCGAAGAAGAGGGAGACCCCCCGCTTCTGAACGGCAGCAGCAGCCGCCGCGAGGTAGGGGAAGACCCCCTGCTCCCGCACGGCAACCTCGGTCCCCGCGCAGAAGGGGGAGACCCCCCACTTCTGCACAGCAGACGCGGCCGCCGCGGAGAAGGGGGAGACCCCCCGCTTCTGCAGGGCAGGCGCAGCCGCCGCGGAGAAGGGGGAGACCCCCCGCTTCTGCAGGGCAGGCGCAGCCGCCGCGGAGAAGGGGGAGACCCCCCGCTTCTGCAGGGCAGGCGCAGCCGCCGCGGAGAAGGGGGAGACCCCCCGCTTCTGCACAGCGGAGACAGCCGCTGCAGATGGAAGGGGAACTTACCTCTTCCACGTCGCGTTCCCAGCAGCTTCACAGGTCCAGCTCTGGTATCCGGACGCGTTCTTCTTCACGCCACCTAGTGGCGCCCGAGGAAACTGCACCTGCTTATATAGGACGATTACGCAATCGCCAACCACAAGATGGCCGCGCAGGAAGTGACGTAACGGCACTTTGAAATTTTGGCGGGAGATCTCCAATTAGTGCCTAACTTCCTGTGCCTACTTAAGAGACTTCAGAACACCAAGACCTTGCCTTCTGATGGTCGTCTATGCCCTGTGCTAGCACCCAGATAGCGTTCCTCTGCTTGATTCCTGTATTTGACCTCGGCTTGTTTTTGACTATTCTGATCTCTGGTATCCTGACCTCGGCTTGCTCCTCGTTTATCCTGCTCTCCGGTATCCTGACCTCGGCTTGCTCCTCGTTTTTCCTGCTCTCCGGTATCCTGACCTCGGCTCTCTGGACCATCCCTGCAGTCCTGACTACGGAGTCTCCTCTGTACGCTGTGTCGTGACAACAACATGCCATTTTAGCAACATTATTTAGACTGCAATTTTACTTTGACTTGCAGGGATTAAGTTGCAACATTTTGTGTTTTCACTCGTTTCCATCTGTATATACATTAAGAATGTCTTGCTCATCTACATTTCAGTGTTACTTCCCCAATCCCTTTACCTCTGTTGTGTAATGTATTTGCCATTGTTGTCTGTATGATGAAATAAGTCTTGTGCCAGAGCGACTACCCATCTTGTAGCTGGCTTTTGTTATGAGGAAGGCAGCTATGATAGCCAGGGATAGTTTCTGAAATATATATTTAATTGGTTGTTCTATGTCCACAAACAGCTTTCGCAATATTATGCTTTATTTTCTTGTAATAAGCGTTGTAACATGTTATATTGTACTCTTGATGTACATTTGTCTTTTCATTGACTACAAAACGCCCAGAAACTCTAAATCGGCATTGAAATGAGGAATATTATCGTTCTAAAGTTTTCATAGTTTGATAATTCTGTGTATTAGGTCTTCATGTACAAGATTATACCGGTAAATTATAAATACACACCATATGCAAATATAATCCTTTGATAACGACGATAACAAAAGTGAACAAACAAAGGTAACACTAGTTCCCTTTAAATGTGAAGACACTGGTGCAGAAAGTACCTTTTACTGGTAATTTGTTGATGCAGATTTTTAATGCTGTTAGCACAACTTTATTACAAATTTGAAAGAACTTTAAGGTTTCCATTAACAAGTATATACATCTAATATTTTAAATGGTCATAAAAATACCACCATTGAGGCTCATAATTTTAAACTATTTTATTATTGCTTCTGCTTATTCTATTTAACAATATACATTATTAGAATGTGATATTGACCTGGAAGTTGTACATTAGTCTTAATATCAGTACCATAAAAATACAGATTGTCAATATTTATTTTACAACCAATTGTTCAGTGTGTTTAACATATTTAAATCTAAAATAATGAAATATATCGGACTTCTCCGCTTCATAAAAAAAATAAAAAAATCTAAGGCTGCAACTAACGATTATTTTCATAATCAATTAGTTGGCAGATTATTTTTTCGATTAATCGGACACAAAATTAAATGTAAATTTTTCATTTAAAATTATTTAATAAACAAAGAAGATGTTAAAAATAAACGGCAGAATAAAAAGAAACTTTGATAAAAATGCATTTCTTGTATTTAGTTCCCAACCTGCCCCACCAGTTATGCACATTTGAGCCCAGGCTTGCCCCACTGCCTCCCAGATATGCCGCATACCCCCAGTTATGCCACATGCCTCCCAGATATGCCACTCGGCCCTCCCCACATATGCCTTATATACCCTATATGCCTTATACCCCAGATATGCCACTCCGTCCTCCCCAGATATTCCTTATACCCCCAGATATGCCACACTGCCTCCCACATATGCCTTACATACCCTATATCCCTTAGACCCCCTGATATGCCACTGTGCCCTTGATATGCCTTATACCACCAGATATGTCACTCTGGTGCAATCACAGGATTGCAGTTAGTCACCAGGGGGGACTCCGGGCTGGGCGGGGACTGTGTTGTCTGGGAGCTGACGGCTGGGAGCTCCTCCCCCGCTCGCACAGCTTTTACTGCGCGAACAAGGTTCAAATCGGCGGCTCAGCCAGCGCTTTATCGAGTGCAGCAGCAATTGAGCCATATAGGGTCTTTCGTAGGCTACATCAGGGGACAGGAGGCTTCATGGCACCTGAACACCCCAAAGCGCAAAACAAAAAAAATTAATGCAAAATTAGTCAAAAATCCTCTTTAATCTAATTTAGATTAAAATGGATTTTTGATGAATTTTGCGAATTCTTTTTTCCTTTTGTGCTTGGGGGTTCACGTGCGCATGTGCTCCTATGGAGGAGCCTCCACTGCAAGTAAGGCAGACCCGTGTGACAATAGAGCTTGGTGAGCATAAATGGGCTCAAGCCCTGGAGGGAATGAGCATGAGGCAGCAAAAGCATCCTCACATTTTAAAGGTAATATCTACATGCATGGGATAAACTAAGGCTATGCTAAAAATGAAGATCAAAAACATTTGTTTTTGAAACTAGAAAAAGTCACAGTAGATTGAATGGTTCTTATTTATTAGCTTCTGTGACTTTGGGTTGTTGTGTGCATTATAAATGTCAGGGACATGTGCATCCAGAGGTCGTCAGACTATGCTTGTGACAGGCCGGACTTTAATGCTTGGTGACTGTATTCCTAAAGGAGAATAATGCCAATTATGTAGTATGATCTGATATTTCAAAATATTAAATCAGTTAAAATGCCTAGAATACAAGAAAATACAAATGGAATGCTTCCAAATATGCCAAATTACGCTGCAAGGGCCTGAATCAAGACACAAGTCCCATCTTCCTCCAAGTATTGTCCTTCTTCAAGACAAACATAGCAGAGCACATACATGGCACAAAATGCTGCCTCGTGTCATGCTTACTCTTTGAATAATATTCATAATCAGAAATAAAATCATGTTATACAGCAAGTAAGTAAATAACTTGTTTTTTTTATTATAATTAACCCCTAATGCAGGCATTGGTATTGGATATCAATTACATTGTGATCTGGAACCACTGCTTTCTCAAATCACTCAATTTAAAAAGATTTTAGTAAGAATTTGAGGTCAAGGTTATTATTTGGAGATATTCAGACACTTACATAATTAGGATACATAAAATAGGTGGAAAGTTTGCAGACTCCAAACTTTTTTTCAGAGCATTTTACTATTTCCCCATTATTTCTGTGAAGAAAAGCTTCTTCATACTTTCCAAGAACATCTCGCCACTAAACTGTGTATGGGAGCCTGTTCTACAACTCTCCTGTTTATCCAAGTAAGCATGAAGGTATTCTTATTTCAATATAAGCATTACCATAGACATAACGCAAACAAAAAACTTTGCATATTTTCAGTACCAAACCAAAGAGCCTGCATATGTTTCCTCAAGGTATATAATTTTATTTTAAAAATGCTGTTGTTGTCCCTTTTCACTTTCTGTACTTTGCACAGTAGAGGGTTTTTACATTTAACCTGGTACCTGGTACTTCCGGGTCAAAGGTCACCGGCAGACCGGGACGTACCAGGTACGTCATCGATGATACGCTGGGATCGCAAGGGGCGACTGCTACTGACCGCTGGGTGTCCCCAGTGATCCGTAGCAGCCACTCCCCCTCAATTCCGTGCACGTGTATGCTTTGAAGCGAATCACGAGCACGGAATTTAAATATTTAAAAAAAACCTGCGGTCTTCAAGGGAAGGCGCAGTTTGCCACTTCGGTCCTGAAGGGGTTAAGTTGTCATCCTACCAGGCCAGCATACATAGGGATCTTCTTTAATGACATGTTCCAATGTAACGACTTTTTGGAACGTATTATTTTAATAGATGCATTCACCATGAACCATTTTTTTAAAAAAAAACCCATAGCCCTGCTGATTTCAGGATTTTCCCTTGTTTGATCAAGACAAACCAGAGAAACTTTAATCAGTGGGAAAAATGGATATTTCAAAGAGGCCCCCAATTAATATGCCCCCATAAGGATAACAGCTCAGTAAGTCTGGATTTCATCTGAGGTTTAAATGTGTGTGATTTGAGGAAAAAAAAAACTACATACTCGAACCAAGCACCACTACAATTATTTAACACATACAGTATATCTATTTTTCAGTCTTACTTGTTTTCTTTGCCTTTACAGATACAGCTTATTTACATGTCATTGAAGTATCTTCTATTAATTGAAATAGAAATGTAGCTCTTCCCAAGTGGCCTCCTCATGAATGGTTAAGAGTTACACTGGACTATCCAGACATCCATTACTGGTCTTCATGCTTTCATCCAACTACTCCTCTGGCAATCACTAATGTCTGCCATAGCTCCTTCTCTTACAGGTATGAATATAACATATTTCATTTGAACCTCTCATGTCCTGCTGTTACCCCTGTTTTCCACCCGGTATGTCTTCATCCTGCATGTCTCCATACCCTGCTGCTCTCAAAGGGTTAAATTTGGTGCCCTCTAGTATAGCTTAATTGCACTTGTTAGCCAAGGCTTGCTTGGAAATGCAGCTGCTGTGGCCTCTTCCCCAGTGACCTCCTCATAAGAGTTACACTGGAGTTGAACAGGAGAGAAACCACATACCAAGCACCACTGCAGAAAGCAGCTTCAACACATCATCCGAACCAGAGCAACTCATCCCCATCCAAGCAGTCCTCTTGTCTCACTTCCCCTCAACCACCGACTAGATTGTAAGCTCGTAAGAGCAGGGCCCTCCTCTCCTTTGCACCAGTTTGTTATTGTATGTGAAATTTGTTCTACTGACTCTGACAGCGCTGCAGAATCTGTAATATTAATAGGCAGATATAGCCACTATTTAGGCCTGATAAGAGCATGACACTGGCCAACTTCACACTATATGAGAGAATTAAAAATCCTTCATTTCCTACATTTGACTTTAATAATAAAACAACTGCTGTAGTTATACACGTGGTGTTATAAGTTTTAGGATTTGTTGTTTTAATGGAACAATAAATATTAGTTATTAAACCTTAACAGCAAGGTAGCTTTCCTAAAACTGTGTATCACTCATGCAAAAACATAAAATTACCAATACCAATAATTGTCTTACAATTTAAGATTCTGAATCTGCAAAACACGTTAAATTGAATACATTTATTTACAGGATGAAACACCTTTAGTCTCTAGAGTGGCATAGATACCCAGTAGAGTGGCATTACCCAAGCGTGGGCCAAGCAAGAAGCCTGTATAGTTAAGGTGCAGATTAGACAACCACATGTAACCATAAGGATACATACGAGGAACAAATACTAAATAGAAGCATTTTAACTCATTTTTGTTAAGATGATCTTAACCATGTACTGGGCACAAGCCTGGCTCAGGAATAAGCTAGCTTAACCCAATATCAAAGCCACAAAACTGGGGATATTGGTGTCTGGGGCAAGGTCAGAGGTTGTGCCCAGTGCTAGTCACATCTACTTTCGAAAAGAGAGGGAAGCACAATGTGGCACAGGACTGCCATCAAGCGACTCAAGCGCCCCCCTTATCTTGCTATGATTAGCACCTCTCTCTTCCCAATGGAAGTTATGGTATTACTTAATAAATGTTACTACCTAGGCTTTTTTTTTTTTACTAGAAAACCACTAACTATGTAGTAGTCAATATTAACTGTATGCAAGAAATACCACAGATGCATAATTTTTTCAGAAAAATTGAAAACAAACCTCAAAATTGAATTACAAAACCACAAATATTAGTTGCTTTACTAATAAGAACATTAGGTTTATGTTAATTTCTCCTTTTGTGTACTAAACTATCATTTAAGGAACACATGATTAACTTAAACACTCAAGTACCACAAGGCAAATTAAAAAAAAACATAGTACCACACACTCCAGTAGTAAATGTGTCCGTGCCCCCCCCCACAACGGTGGTGATTAGTGAATAAATGCTCAGACATAGGTGTACCTTTATTATTGGACTGCGTGGTACTTCTGTATTTATGGAGTACTGGACAAGGGACCATCAGCGGGACATACAATACGCACATTACCCAAGGAACATTGTTAATTTTGAGTTCTCCATTTGCTTTATTATTTAAAGTGACCATCAGCCATCACATTAAGTACTTAACAGACCATTTTGTAAACATGTAGCTGGTTTGCCTTGTATTGAAAAGAATGCACAAACACAAGCTTTAGAGGAGGTGTAACTAAAACGCTGCACTCCATGTTTGTCAACCTCACACACATGTCATGGAATGTCTCCAGTGTGATTGTGGCTGTAACTGTGGGTGTGACTGTGGCTGAGCAAGAAACCAACACAGACATGGATTTCATCAGATCCTCCCTCTGCTTAAACTTTTAGTGATAAATCAAAGAAAAACACGTGTTTATGCAGAAAAAACGGTCTTCTAGCTTATATATAGACCACTTAAATACATCTCAAAATCAGAATGCAATCTCTCTTTTCTGATGTCATGTAACACATGTCCAAGCATATTCCAACTAATGTGTATACTGTATAAAGCACAGTTTACTAAAATAACTCATAAACCACATCTATGCATAGCACTATTTTATCAAACCACTTTAAGGCAGTGGGAACTGAGTTGGGTTCCTCTCTTAATCTTCACCTGTGTTAGAAAATATTATGAATGTAAGTTACCGCAGAGACTCCAGCTCATTGACTTCATGGTGGTCCTCCTCATCCCCATCCTCAGGTTCATACTTCACTTCTCTCCAGCTTGCTCTACGTGTATAGAATGTCATGTTTTAATCTTTTCCATGAGATCTCACTTCTTAAAAGGCACAGCCCTTGCTTGTCTCAGTCAGCACCTGCTAGATAGTTACACAGACACTGCAAGCCAGACCTGCCACAATGCAACACAAACAAGGAAGTGTCTCAAGCCCATCCCACTACAAAAGTCACCAAAACCCCAGGAGAGGAAATACCACATAAACAATCAAATGGAGTTTGATTATGCCACACATATGAGAACGGTGAAACTTCTTATGTTTAGCCATCTTTCTCATGCTATAACTAATTTGAAAAGGCAAAGGATGTGTAACCACAATTAATTCAACTGATAGTAGTGTAACTTACTTACAAAGTACTTTAGTATGCATTGGTTAGTTGTGGGGCTTTGTGGGACACTAACCTGTCAATTTCCAATTTGACAAGCAAATCTGATATATTCCTGGGACCTATAATATTCTAGGAGTCCTAAGAGGAGAAGTCCTAAGGTTTAATTAGTAATTTTGGAATCATTACCCATTAATAATCATAGGGATGCAGTCCTGTTCTTCGGTTCTTAGGTAAAGACACCTTCCTCTTGAAGCTGCTCCTCAGCTGTCAGACTTAAACCTTGATTATTTACCATAAGTAAGTTGTACGGTAAAATAATCAAAACCTTAGGTTTTCACAAAAGGTAACTGCCACCACAATAGAACTAAGCTTTCAGGGAGCCTTGAGAAGTGGGAACCTGGTGAAAATGCTCACTGATTTTTCAAGCTCATATATTTACAAAATGAATAAAAAAATCTGTAAATTAGTATCTAAATGAATGGAAGACAATGCCAAAAATGCACAAAATATGGAAATTGTCCTTTACGAATGCCTGGTAAAATATTTTTTGCAATGCATTATGAAATCCTGGATATTCAAGGGATGGTACAATACAGTGCCACTTGCAATAGTCACTATTTCCACTGTATAATGCAATCTTATTGCACGGGAACATCTCATAAATATTTACCCATGATCTACCTCTGACTAATACATGAAAGTCTTCATCGTCACACAACAAGTCTCATCAAACGTTTCACTGAATGGATTGTATGTTTGCAAAATTCATCATTCATTTATTGAGGATATCTTATTCTGACATTGATATGACCAGAGATTGCCAGCCTTTTTGAAGTTTTTTTTCTGGCTTTTTAAAAATCAAAGACAAGGCCATCCTTGGCAAATATCTTTGGGAGTAAGGCATATGCCTAATGTTTAGGTGTGGACAAGTAACAAAAAACTCAGCTACAATAAGTACCCACAGAATACGGTGGGCAAGTGTTTAGGGGAAAGCAATAAAAAATACATTGATTTAAAGAAAAATGTCAATCCTTAATGTATTTTAAATATGGCTAAATTAATCTAAACTGAAGGGCTATGAATATATTCATCCTCTCCCCCTCACATGAAAGGAAGTCAAGATGAATTATAAATCAGAACACATCTATTTACCTTTCTTCCTACCTTTCATGCAATAATTTTATTTATTTAAAGATAATTTCAGGAAAAAATATTGTATAATTATTAGTCTTTGTTGACCCTTTAATTGTCCGTCTTAAAAGAACATTTAATACTCAGTTGGAGCTTCTACTTCTACAGACTCAAGTGCACTAGTTTTTAAGTGCATGAGTTTTAGATCATGAGAGAGATGCTGTTTAGTAGTTCTGTGCAACGTTCCCGGGGGTGTTGCCCTATTTACGATAATCACTTCCTCGAAAGTTGCATGAGAACAGAATGGTGTTATCAGGGATGATAGATTGGAAGTCTAGCTTTCTCATAAGCCAGCAACCATGACAGTCCTCTAGAAAGGTACAATATCACATGAAAGCAAGGTATTTAAACTAGTTGTGGGGGCACAGGAATCTAGAAAATGTAGACAGCACAGAAAGGAGAGGGAGGGGCTTTAGATCAGAACAAGGGGGCGGAGATGGGGAGGGGCAAGATCAGAACAGAGGAGGTGTGTAATAATAAAAATTCTCATAAAATACAAGAGACTCATTATAATATTAAATGTATGCTTACTACTGCAAGGAGCCTAAATAACAAAATGGGGGAACTAGAGGCAATGGCATACACTAAGCAATATGATATAATAGGCATAACGGAAACATGGTCGGACGCAACTGCGAGGGGGCGCACAGCCGCCCGATCAGCAGCTGCAGCCTCCAGGACTGGTTGGGGAGATCACGGATCTCCCTAACCAGCCCAACATTTAGAAAACCATGTAAATGCATGGGCACTCTGGGCAGTTGCCAGCAATGTGATTCACCACAAAGCCCCTAAAAAAATTGCGTCTATATAGGGAAGGGGTGATCAAAGGCCACCTCCCTGGGGCGGTCTTCAGGGGAGTATAGAGGCAGCTGCACAATTGTGCTCTCCCCAACCAGCCCTGCTCATCGGGTGCCCTGTGGACATTGCGCTGGTCTGGGTATGAGGTATCCGATGAGCAGGGCTGGTTGGGGATCACAATCCCCCTCTAAAAGGCACAACATTAAGGAGTGCGAGGTCTGTCAATTCAGACCTCGGCTTCCATGCTCCCTAACCACTACGCATCAGCAATGATGCAGAGCGCGGGGATATGACATCACCCCCGGTGCTCTGCATCAATAGCCGGTGCGTAATGATGAGGGAGCACTAAAGCAGAGGCTTTCATTACAGCATGGAAGAAAGAAGATGATGGAGGATGCAGGATGATTGAAGATGATGAAGGATGAGAAAGGTAAGAGATGGGGAGAAAGGATTGTAAGGGCTGTGTATATAGATAGATAGTATTAGATAGTGAGAAGGGGGAGAGGGGGTAGATAGTAAGAAAAAGGGGGCATAGATAGTGAGAAAAGGGAGGAAGAGGTAGCTAGAGAGAAAGGGGGTAGTAAGAATACTGAAAGGAATTAATGTGTGGATGAATAGTGTGAATGAGCGAAAGAATAAATTATTGTGTGAATGAATTATGTGAATGAAAGCGTGAATTAGTGACTGTAAAAGTGCTGTATCCTAAATGTATAATAGATTTGTAGAATGGCAAAGATCACACAAGCAGGGTGTTTGAGCCTTGGGGAACAAAATGGCACAGGGCGGGCTGTTTGGGGACAAAGTTAACTCATGATGGGATGTTTCGGGTCAACGATGGCAAGCCTTATGTGTGTAATCTGGGTGCTGGTCAGGTTCTGTGTGGGCAGCGTGGACACCAGGGCTGGCTTTGGGGTGTGCAATCTGTCAGCTATACCTGTAATTTAGAGGGTTTATCTATACCTTTAATGCTAAGTTTTTATGTGAATTCCAATTGATCTATACCTGCAAAGCTGGGTTTGTGTGTTATCCTGTTGATCCATATCTGTAATGCTATGTTTCCATACATTATTTATGTATACCTGCAAATACAGGGTTTGTATGTCTTATTCAGTTGATCAATACTCGCAAAGATGTTTCCATGTGTTTTTTTTATTTGATCAATAGCCTCAGTGCTGTACATTTGATTTCCAGTTGATCTATACCTGCAATGCTGGGTTTGTGTGTTCTATTGATCAATACTTGCAATGCTATGTTTCCATGCATTATTATTGTATACCTGCAAATACAGGATTTGTATGTCTGATTCTGTTTATTTAATCTACATCTTAAATGCCGAGTTCACATGAGAATTTAAATTGATCTATACTTGCAAAGCTGGGTTTGTGTGTTCATGTGTTGATCTGCACCGGCTATGTTTCCATACATTATTTATGTATACCTGCAAATACAGGGATTGTTTGTCTTATTCAGTTGATCTATACAAGTGCTGTTTTATGTGTTTATTATGTGTTTATACCTGAGCTATAGGGTAGATTCTGGGGATGATTATGGGGGAGAGGACCTCTCAATGTCACGGTAGGGTCAGAAGTAGGGAAGACTGCACTGACTCTCACAGTCTTCCCCTAATCTGTAGTGAGTGTGGCAAATAATTTTTATGGTGTGGTAGTGGAGGGAATTATTGTGTTCTAGGGAGTGTGGATTGGGGCCCAAATAAATGCTTGCATAGGGTCTAATTATTTCAATATAAAATTGACAGCAGGGTCTTCTATTTATCGGCATGGGCTAATATAAGTAATTATTGCCAGCATGGGCTAATATTAGTATATATTGCCAGCATGGGCTAATATTAATATACATCGGCAGCAGGATCTGATATTAAATAATGAAAACTAACTGTCAGTTCAG
Source organism: Spea bombifrons (assembly GCF_027358695.1). Taxonomy (NCBI): domain Eukaryota; kingdom Metazoa; phylum Chordata; class Amphibia; order Anura; family Pelobatidae; genus Spea; species Spea bombifrons. The sequence continues at coordinate 48,753,976 of NC_071087.1, forward strand.
CTCTTCAATCACAGTCTTTACTTCAAAGAGATAAGTACTATTTGCTCTATTGTAAGACGACCCCTCAAATTTTGGATCTTATTGGAAAAAAAAAAGAAATTGCCTGAATATACGACTACCCTAATGGGAAAAAAAATCAAAACTTATTGCATGTGTAGTTTTTTTTCTTGCTCACCAGTCAGTGGCTCAGATAGGAATAGCACATCTATAGGAACAACATGACCCATGATTCTCAGTCACGCTTAAGACACCCTGGGAATCATGGAAAATGTAGTTAACTAAGATGTGCCCCTATTTGAACCAGCTATGACAATCATTCCTACCTGACAGTTTGTGCTCCTCTTCACAAATTGTGAAGAGGAGCACAGGCTGTCAGGTTGGACTGATTTGCATAGAATTATAGGCAGGGACATGGCACATAATTAACAAATCGAAGGGGGTCAGGTGAGCTCGAGGTCTTGCGGGCCGCATTTGGCCCGCGGGCCGCATGTTGGACGCCCCTGTTATAAAGGAAACGGAGCTGAAGCAGAGAGCAGAACTGGAATCGGAATCACAGAACAGAGCATATGGAAATCCAGGAATGGATTACAGCAAAGGGGGAACTGTTGCGAGACAGGGGGAACTGTAACGAGACAGGGGGAACTGTAGCGAGACAGGGGGAACTAAAGAGATTTTGGTGGATGTCAGAAGAAAGTACCTACCAGAATGCATAGTGCCTACTATAAAGTTTGGTAGAGGATGGATAATGGTCTGGGGATATTTTTCCAGGTTTGGACTAGGCCCCTTTGTTCCAGTAAGGGTAATGTTAATGTCACAGAACAAAAAAACATTTTGGTCAATTTAGTTCCAACTTTGTGTCACCAGTTTGGGGAAGACCCTGTTCCAGCAGGAGTATGCCCCTGTGTACAAAGGAAGATCTATAGACATGGTTTGATGAGTTTGGTGTGGAGGAACTTGAGTTCCCATTGAACATCTTAGGGATTAATTGGAATTCCAAATGTAAGCCAGGCCTTCTCGTCCAACATCTGTACTTAACCTTACAGATGTTCTTTTGGCCGAAAAGCAAAGGGGGGGTGTAACTCCGTGTTAATGCCCATGGTTTTGGAATGAGATGTCCAACAAGTTCATATACAGTATCTCACAAAAGTGAGTACACCCCTCACATTTTTGTAAATAATTTATTATATCATTTCATGTGACAACACTGAAGAAATGACAATTTGCTACAATGTAAAGTAGTGAGTGTACAGCCTGTATAACAGTGTACATTTGCTGTCCCCTCAAAATAACTCAACTCACAGCCATTAATGTTTAAACCTTGGCAACAAAAGTGAGTACACCCCTAAGTGGAAATGTCCAAATTGGCCCCAAAGTGTCAATATTTTGTGTGGCCACCAGGGGAGGTCTGGCTGCCTACAGCCTGGGGGGCAAGTCTAGTCAAGTGGCCCATTGCACTACCGAATCAGCCCACCATCCATGCCCATCTTTTCCTGATTTTCGAACACATGTTGATGTAATGTGATGGGATTGGGAGTACATCAGTACACTTTTACACTATTACACTTGTACACTATTATCTTTTATTTATATAGCGCCAACAGTTTACACAGCGTTTAATACAATACATATATTTAAGGGATATGACAAGATAAGACTTGACAGACTAAGACAAACTGATACATTAGGTCGAGAGAGCCCTGCTCGCAAGCTTACAATCTTGAGGGAATGGGGTGACAAACATAAGGCACAGAGAAAGGGTGAGAGGTAGTGTGGTGGTTGTATCAATGACAAGGAAGTTCTAGCAGCTAAGATCGTAAGCTTCTCTGAAGAAGTGGGTTTTGAGATGTTTCTTGAATGTCGGGTGGGAGGGTGAATGCTGAAGGTTCCTTGGGAGTAGATTCCAGAGATATGGGGCAGCTCGAGTGAAATCTTGTAGACAGGAAAAGGAAGAGGTGATAAGTGAGGAGGAGAGCCTTAGCGCATGGGAAGAACGTAGGGATCGAGTAGGAGAGTATTTGCTAATGAGGTCAGAAATGTATGGAGGAACAGTATTATGGATGGCCTTATATGTCAGTACCAGGATTTTAAATTTAATTCTAAATGTAATTGGGAGCCAGTGGAGGGTTTCACAGAGGGGGAAGCAGAAGAGGAGCGAGGTGCAAGGAAGATAAGCCTAGCAGCGCCATTTAGGACACACTGTAGAGGAGAGAGTCGAGATAGTGGAATGCCAACCAGAAGAGTATTGCAGTAGTCAAGACGGGAAATGATAAGTTAATGAACCAGAGTTTTTGTGGATTCTTGGGTGAGGAATTGACGGATATGAGAGATGTTTTTTAGGTGCAAGTGGCAGGATCTGGCGAGGGACTGAATATGAGGGATGAAGGAAAGGTTAGAGTCAAGGATGACCCCAAGGCATCGTGCCTGGTTAGTAGGAGAGATAGTCGTGTTGTTAATGGTGATAGAGAATTCAGGTAGTGGAGTGGAGATGGAGGGAGGGAAGATAATGAGTTCAGTTTTAGAAAGATTAAGTTTCAGGTAGCGTTGTGACATCCATGAAGAAATAGCAGACAAGCAATTGGTAATACGGGACATGAGAGATGGAGAGAGATCAGGAGAAGACAGGTAGATTTGGGTATCATCTGCATATAGATGACACTGGAGGCCAAATGAGTTGATTAGTTTACACTAAAAAAAAATCATCATACATGGGACGGGACGCCTGAAGAATAAAATAACCTCTCTAAAAAAAAAAAAATAGCTCGGGGCACAATTTTCCATTCTTGTCTCGGGTGCAAAAGGAGCTAGCTACAGCTCTGCTTGAATGTGACAAGGAAAATGTGGAAGCTTTATGGGTAGGTATTAGCTTGAGGCAAAAAAAAAAAGGAAATCAACTACTGGTTGGAATATGTTATAAACTACCTAATGTTAATACTGATGAGGAAGAACACATTTGGGTAATACGCTAATTATTGGAGATTTTAATTACTCAGACATAAATTGGGATAGAGGGACTAGTTTTTCCTTTTTTTGTGTGGGATGGCGGCGCCAGAGGAGTAGTCCGCACAGGGCGCCTGAACACCTAAGGCCGGCCCTGTCAGTGGATGTAATCTACTTGGACTTTGCCAAGGCGTTTGACACGGTTCTACACAATGGATTAGTATTCAAACTGAAAGAAATTGGTCTAGATGCAAATTCTTGTTTGGCTTAGTGATAAAGTACAGAGAGTTGTTATAAATGGTAAATTTTCAAACTGGACAAAAGTATTAAGTGTTATTTCTCAGGGTTCTTTTATGGGACCAATTTTATTCAACACATTTATAAATGACTTTGCAATAGGTGTTTGCAATAGTCATGTTTCTGTGTTTGGAGATGACACTAAACTAGGTAAAGTAATACAATGTGAGCAGGATACTACTTTGCTGCAGATGGATTTAGATAGACTGGGCAGACAAATGGCAGATGAAATTTAATGTAGATAAATGCAAAGTTATGCACTTGGGGGTAAGGAATGCATAAGCAACTTACACCCTAAAAGGTAGTGAATTAGGGATAACGACAAATGAAAAGTATTTGGGAATTGTTATAGACAAAACTAGGAAACAATGTGCAATGTCAGTCAGCAGCTGCTAAGGCCAGTAAGGTATTGTCATGTAGAAAAAGGGGCTTCAATTAGCGGACTAAAAATATAATTTTGCCTCTTTATTAATCAATTGTAAGACCACACCCTGAATAAGCTGTGCAATTTTGGGTACCTATTCTAAAGAAGGATATTATAGCACTGGAAAAGGTGCAGATGCGGGCTACAAAATTAATAAAAGGAACAGAACACTTTAGTTATGGAGAAAGGTTAATTAATTTTAATCTGTTTAGTTTAGAAAAACGGCGTCTCAGAGGGGATATGATAGCATTATAGCATATGAATATATTCGGGGCCAATACAAACCATTGTGTGGAAATCTATTCATAAACAGGACTATGCATAGGACACGTGGTCATGCATTTAGACTGGAAGAAAGGAGATTTAGTATAAGACAAAGGAAAGGGTTTTTTACAGTAAGGACAATAAGGATGTGGAATTCTCTGCCTGCCAGGAAGAAATGAACAGATATGGGAAAGGCTGAACTTGATGGACGCATGGCTTTTCAACCTATGTGACTATGTTGGCCTTAAAGTTTATGCACAGCAAGCAATCAAAACTGTATACTCTGAGTATTTAATTTAGAATATTATTGTTTTCATTATTTTTTTCAAACTTTGTGGCTATTAGCGGGCTTTACAAATTTCTTACTAGGAACTCCTTCAACTTTGACTGGTCCCACATGATAAAAGAGTAGTGTTCCACATAATTCCACATAATTATACCTCCAGGTATATACAGCGTCCAGGAACAACTTTGGATCCAATAGTTCAGCAATAAACCCTACCATATATCCTGTAAAAAAGGGAAATACCCCCTCATCAAAAAAAAAACAAAAAACAATAAAACAGAAGAGACCATATTTTAATGTGTGATTATAGGGCGTTGGAAGCCCTGGCATACTCACAAGGTTTGTTAGCATCTACCAAGCCTGCCACCTATATTTTAACCACTATTAATATGTCCATTATTTGTTTGCTTGTGTTACCATTGGCAGCAGCATATTTAATAGAGCTATTTGGAAGCTTTGGGCTATAGTTTTCTATAGTTTTTGTAAGATTGTAAAATTAATACGTTAAAAATGCGCTTAATTAAGGCTTGAGGAGAGTTATATTGTCTACCTACCAGGGATAGTAGTTAGTTGCTTGATAGGAGGCAATGTCAAAGTTCTTATGTACAGTAGACCATGGACCAAATGAATTGCCTTCCAAAAACCTAATGGAAAAAGCCTATGAAGAGAACCATATTGAGCCACAAGGCATCATCATATTCAAGGTAGATGTTGAAACAGTAAATCACAACATGTGAAATGTAACTGGGTACAAAACCAGATTTCCAAGGAGACACATCTAGGAGTGTGAAATGGAATGTAGCTAGATGCATTAAGGTAATAAAAACGTATGTTTTTGGAGTCAAGGCAGAAAAAAGGGCTCATTTGTAGCCTGATTTCTAGCCTTCTTACAGGACCAAACATGCATGAAACATATGTGGAAATCTAACCAATCTTGTTTTAAGCAAGAATTGAGGAATTGTGTAAAACTGATAGCAAAGTTTTAGTAAAAAAATAATCTGAAATTTCCTTTTACTGCATGCATCTAACACTTTAGCATAATGAACTTTAAACAATCTTTTCACATGTGCCAACTAGACACCCAGATAGGTCAGAATGTTTTCCTGTAGTTATACTTCTAGTATTGTTTAGGACTTCCAGGTCAAAAGAGCAGATGCCTCTTTGAAGCATCACAAAGTATAAATTTTTACAAAATGACATCTTGCCATATTCATCCAAGGTTAAGTGTAAGCCTGCTGAAAAATTAGAAAGATGCTTAATTGCTAATAAAATATCACTAATGAACAACCGTGATTTGTGCACTTTATCCTGTACTTGCACACCCTGAATGCATTTGTGTTATGCCATAAGTTTATTACCAGTTGTCAGCATAACAAGTCGTCTGTATGGCTTGCTGTTTAGGTGTGTCTTTGTATCATGAACATGGCTTATTGCCATTGTTTCCTGAGTCTCTGTGTGGGTGAGTATCAGTGTATTTGTTGACTCATAATCTTAGTTTCAGGTATTGCTATCACATACAATCTAATAAGAACCCTAAAAGAAAATACAATGCAGCCAGGTTGAGCAAGGGTGGTTGGTGTGAGTGTGCATTTGGTGGTAAATAATTTTTTATTGTGTTAAAGAGAGGCTATACTTCCCCCTAAGTATTCTTCTCTACATCAGGAACAGGCTAGCGTAAATTACAGAAGCTGTTCTCACCAACAAAGTATTTTTGTTTGTGTGGGTTTTTTTCCCCCCACAATCTCTTATTGGTCTTATCTATTGGTTTTGATACATGTCCCTTTTGCAACATATGTATGCTTAGTGCAATACATAAAACGTACATCTAACATATAAGCTTATTTATACATATAATATAAACACTTTATGTTAATAACTATAAAAAAAATATAAATATGCATAAAAAACATAACATTTAATACTTTGAACATTATCAATATGTACCAGATTAAAAAGAAGAACTGAAAGTGGCTAGTGCAGGAAGCGTAGCAGCTGAACTTTGTGGTTATGCACTCTGCAGGAAATAAGTTTCCCAATAATAACCATGAAGTCATATAGAAAAAGCCTTCCTGGCAACATTCATATTACATATCGTTTGTACATATTGTTTGTACTGTAGTTATAGGCAGTACACTGAAAGGAGTAACAGGCTCATTTATGGTACCCGTTTATTATTGAATGGAGATCTATGATTAGACTCATGCTGGGCTGTTTGGGGCAAGTCCTATGTGTATAATTTGGATTGGGTATGCAGCCTGTGATTTAGGGGTTTTAGGGGTTTTATCTATATGCTATATACCTTTAATGCTGAGTTTTTATGTGAATTCCAATTGATCTATATCTGCAAAGCTGGGTTTTTTGGTTATTCTATAGATCCATATCTGCTATGCTATGTTTCCATATATTATTTATGTATACCTGCAAATACAGGGTTTGTATGTCTTATTCAGTTGATTAATACCTGCAATGCTGTTTCCATGTATTTATTGGTGGCAGGGGCTAATATTAATATATATGGGCAGCAGGGTCTGATATTAATACATATATATATATATATATATATATACCGTATTTGCTCGATTATAAGACGAGGTTTTTTCCAGAGCAAATGCTCTGAAAAATACCCCTCGTCTTATAATCGGGGTCGTCTTCTAATCAGACCCCAAAAAAATGCTGGCGCCATGCTGCTTACCGGTCGCGAGCAGCGTCTCTTCTGTTAGAAGCAGGGCAGGAAGCTTGCAGCGTCCTCACAGAGCTCTATCTCCCCCTCCCTCCTCTGAGGGCGGGGCCAGAGAAGTTGCTACAGCCGGTCCCCTGCAGAAGTCTGCGAGTGGGAGATCTGCAGTTCAGGTGAGGGGGTGGGGGAGGGTTTTTGAGTATGTGTGAAGTGTGTGTGATTAAGGGAATGAATGAGTATTTAAATGTTTGTGAATGAGTGTGAGTGTGTGTGTGATAGCATGGATGTGTAAGGGGGGTGGGGGTTGTAGCATGGCATATGGAGGCTGTAATCCCACTGCTATCATCCCCAGGTTCCAGCATGTACTGGCTGCCTTGGCTGATAGGAGTGTGATTGCTGTTAGCAGTTTGATATATATATATATATCAAACTGCTAACAGCAATCACACTCCTATCAAGCCAAGGCAGCCAGTACATGCTGGGTTAAAAGGCATATCATGGGGCTGAGTGGCATATAGGGGGTTAAAATGCATTTCTGGACCTCCAGAAATGCATTTTAACCCCCTATATGCCACTCAGCCCCATGATATGCCTATATACCTCCAGAAATGCTTTATACCCCCCTATATGCCACTCAGCCCCATGATATGCCTTTTAACCCCCTATATGCCAGAGTGGCATACAGGGGTATAAGGCATATCATGGGGCAGAGTGGCAAATAGGGGGGTATAAAGCATTTCTGGGGGCAGAGTGGCATAACTGGGGGGGGCAGGTTGGCAAATAAAAGGAAATTTAAAAAATATATTTTTCTCAATCATAGCTTTTATTAAACATGAAAATAATTTACATTAATTAATATTTACTGGTAAAACTTTTTCCCTATAGGGTAGTCTTATATTCAGGCTTTTTGTTTTTTTCCTAAATTAATATTTTGATTTTGGGGGGTCGTCTTATAATCGGGGTCGTCTTATAATCGAGCAAATACGGTATATATATATATATATATATATATATCTACACAATGTCAAAAAACAGAGTATTGCAAAGTATGCAGTGATACCTTCAGCTGTTATTTTGAAATCATATTTCAATTTTAAGAGATAAATACTTATTATGTAGTTAAAAATGCATGTCTAATGCGTATATGTGATGGGGCCATCACATAAATCAATAATAAAGGGAGGGGCTTGCTGGGGGCATTTACAAATAGTGCTGGCTGGAGGCAATCATACAAGGGCCTGGGGGCACCACATTAATTTATACTAAAAAGCAGAGGCGTATCTACTGAAAATAGCGCCTATAGCAAGCACTGAAATTGCGCCCCTGTCCAAATATCTAAAACCCATTTACTAGCCCCTGCTGCCCATATATATATATATATATATATATATATATATATAAAAATATTAGTCCCTGCTGCCAATAGCAGGTATAGATCAACACACAAACCCAGATCAATTGAAATTCACTTGTGATCTCAGCACTGAAGGTATATATCAAATAAACAGAATCAGACATACAAATCCTGTATTTGCAGGTATACAATAATAATATATGAAACGTAGCATCGCAGGTATAGATCAAATAAATACATGGAAACAGCATTGCAGGTATTAATTAACTGAATATGACATAAAAACCCTGTATTTGCAGGTACACATAAATAATGTATGGAAACATAGCATATCAGATATGGATCTACAGAATAACACAAACCCAGCTTTGCAGGTAAAGATCAATTGGAATTCACATAAAAACACAGCATTAAAGGTATATTGAAAAACCCCTAAATTACAGGCATAGATCACAGGTTGCACACCCCAAAGTCAGCCCTGGCGTCCACACTGCCCACATAGAACCTGACCAGCACCCAGATAACACACATTAGATTTGCAATCTTTGTCCCCAAATAGCCCAGCACAAGTCAACTTTGTCCCCAAACAGTCTGGCCTGTGCCATCTTTGTCCCATATACACCCTGCCTGTGCCATCTTGGTCCCCAAGGCTCAAACCTCCTGCTAGTGCCATCTTTGCCCTTCCACAATTATACATCTATGATACACAAACACTTTTACAGTCACTCACTAATTCACACTTTAATTCAGACAACTCATCCACACATTAACTCATGCTCTCCCTCATTCAGACAACTCATCCACACATTAACTCATGCTCTCCCTCATTCAGACAATAATTCACATATTAACTCATGCTCTCCCTCATTCAGACAACTCATCCACACATTAACTCATGCTCTCCCTCATTCAGACAATACATTCACATATTAACTCATGCTCTCCCTCATTCACTCAATGCATCCACACATTAATGTACACTCTTTACTTATATCTACCCCCTCTCCCTCCCTTATCACTTTCTACCCCCTCTCCCTCCCTTATCAATTTCTACCCCCCTCTCCCTCCCTTATCACGTTCTAACCCCCTCTCCCTCCCCCATCACTTTCTAACCCCCTCTCCTTCCCTTATCACTTTCTAACCCCTCTCCCTCCCCCTACCCACTATATATACCCTCCCCCCACCCACTATATACCCTCCCACCACCAACTATATACCGTCTCCCTCCCTACTGCTGGGTGCCGAAATATGATGTCATATTACGGCGCTCACCATGAAATGCCGGCGCCGGGACGGGGACGGAGGTAGAGGCCTCGTGGCCTCTCTCTCCTCCGCATCAAAATTTTTTTTTTTAAAAAAAGACGGCGTTTGAATGCCGCTCACTGGCGCCCCCTTCAAATGGCACCTATGGCACGAGCCATAGGTGCCATACCCTAGATACACCTCTGCTACAAAGGTGCTGGCTGAGGCATCAATACACAAGGGGCAAAAACACTAAGGGGGGTATCAACGACAATTCAGTGTGGAAAATCCATTTAGTGGAAAAGATAAGGTATTGTGTTATTTACTCTATAATATTTATTTCAAGGATTTGTCGCACCAAATTATGGCTTCAGACTTCCTATGTTGAATGACCAAGTATTATATATGTATATATATGTGTTTTTCAGTTATATGATTTAATGGTGGAAATTATTAATGCCCCACAGTTTTGACTGTGGTATCTTATGTGCCCCTTCATTATATTGTTTCTAGAGTCGCCACTGTTTATAATAGATGCACAAACATGAGTATAATACACATGCATTAATGGACATGTACATATGCATAATACAAACAATATACACATATATAAAATGTAATACAAGCATCACAACTTGTATTTCTCGGCTGATTTTTTTTCTTTTTTGTGAAAGTGATCTAAAAGATGCGTTTTAGATATTTGAACAGGGGCGCAATTTCAGTGCTTGCCATAGACGCTATTTTCAGTAGATACGCCTCTGTTCTAAGCCCACAGTTTACACTTCACTTTGTCACTTCCAACTTAAATTTATCCTTTTTTTTTTTTTTTTTGCAACAATTATTAGGGTTTAAGCCTCACCTGAAATATGATATTATGAGTTCATTTATGTCGATTGCTCAAAGTCTGTACCCATAATCATATCGGTATTTAAGCTGATGTTTGAAACGTATTCTTCCTTTTTTTTTACATATTGGATTTGTAACAATTATTACTGGCTTAGGGTTTAAGCCTCGCCTGAAATATGATATTATGAGTTTATTTATGTGTCGATTGCTCAAGCCTGTACCCATAATCATACCTGTATTTAAGCTGAGGTTTGACATGTATTCTAACTTGTACGAGATGAATTATGCCGATTGCTCAGAGTTTGTATTTACAATCATATGTTACCGTTTCTGTTTTTAATCCTGAGGCTTGGACTGGACCTGCTATAATTACTATTGGCTTAAGCCTTACCTAAAATAGGATATTATAAGTTTGTCGATTGCTCAGAGTTTGTACATACAACCATATACCGTTAACCATATTTGTTTAATTCTGAGGCTTGACACGCTCTTCTTTTCTTTGTGTTTTTTTTTCTCTTTCTCTCTCCCTCTCTCTTTCGATATTGGCAAACCGTTTAAGTCTTATTAATGTTATTACCATCCTTTGATGGAACTTATTTCCATTAATGTGATACTACGATTAGAGACTGCATTGGAGACCGCAAAATGGGCTGTAGAATACAATTTATCTTATATTGAATTTGGTAGCTTCAAATATACCCCCCCCACCTAGTTCCTGTGGTGGTAACAGGACCTTTTAGGGTTAGAAACTCTTAGGGAGCTCTAAACTCTAAAGATGTTGCAAGTATGGGATGAATGTTTGGTTTGCCTGTATGATGGAAGAGGGAGAACTGAGACATTCGGGGTAATATATCACTGCTTTAACTATTATCACCCTTACGATTTTAACATTAAACGCACAGGGACTAAATTCTCCGCAGAAGAGAGGTGTCTTATATAAAACGCTCCAAGATAATATTGGTCTCACCTTTATTCAGGAAACACACTGGATCAAACCTCAAACTTTATTAGGGAAATTTAAGAAATACCCCTATATTTATTTAGCTAATTTGGAAAGGACTAAGAAGAAAAGGAGTGTTGCAAAAATATTTTCAAACAAACTTAAAATAGAACCTATTTACGAGGAACTCGACCCAAACGGACGCTTTATAATATTAATTGTAAAAATGAATGATATTATGTACACATTAGTTAATGTGTACGCTCCTAATCGGAGATCCCCTCGTTTTCTTGATTCACTAATTACTAAAATGGACTCCCTTCAATCGGGAATACTTTTGATTGGAGGAGATTTTAACTTGTTCCAGGAGCCTAAAATAGATCGTAGCCATCCTAAGTCGGCCTTGCATGAAGGGACACGTCCCCCTTTGGGAATCCAGGATTTCCTATTAAAGAATTCTCTGTATGACTGTTGGAGAGTTACCCATCCATTAGAAAGAGATTACACTTTTTACTCAAATGCGCAGCAAACTTACTCGCGCATAGGAAGCATCACATGGTCGGACCACGCTCTGGTATTTCTGGAGATCAATAACAACCCAGAATATAATATAAAGAATAAGTGGAGATTAAATGAATCTTTGAGAAACACAGTAAATCCACAAGAACTAACAAAGGAAGCGCAGCAATTCCTTCGGGAAAATGATAATGGAGAAATATCGGATTCCATCGGATAAAAATGGGAACCAGAGAGAAGTTACAGAGGGGCTCTACACTGACAGACCTACATATAAAATTGGCTAAATTAGAGAGAATTGACAAAGATAGCATTGACTCCGCTATTTTGCAACAGATAAGAAGCATTAGGAAAGAAATAGGGGGAAAATAAATGGATAAAATCAATTGGATGTTACTACAACTTCTTCAAAAATGTTATTAACTCCAGTAATAGAATCGGTAAAATACTATCTAATAAGATGAAATCTAAATATAAATCCGACACAATTAAAAAGATTACTGTGGGAAACAATCAATTCCTTACTGCGAAAGCAATATCCAACGCTTTTGCTGATTACTATAAATCTCTATATAACCTGGCCGAGCGCTCGCATTCCGATCTGGAAATAGCTAAATTCCTACAGAAATTAAATCTCCCTAAAATTTCAGGCTCTCAAGCACAATCTTTAAATCAACCAATTTTAATATCTGAAATTAATAATTCTATAAAGGATATGAAACCAGGTAAAGCGCCAGGTCCAGATGGTTTTTCTTCCCTCCTATGTTTCATTACAGCAGACGACAGCTCCGTTGTTAGAGATTATTTTCTTCCTTCTCCATAAGGAACTCCTCCAAGCTGCAATTCTCAAAGGATGGTAAAGACCCAAGTTCAACACTCAATTATAGACCCATATCATTAATAAACCTAGATATTAAAATCTATTCTAAAATACTAGCACAAAGGTTAAAACATGTGATACCACAAATTGTTCATAAAGACCAGACCAGAGTTGTGGAGGGCAGAAGATCACAAGGTTAACCTTCCCCGAACTAAATCAGCTTTTTTGGCATTGGATGCCGAAAAAGACTTTGATCGTGTGAACTGGAGATTCCTAGAGTCTGTCTTAATAAATTTTGGCATCGATGGATTATTTAAAGATTATGTTATGACGCTCTATTCTAACCCAACTGCCAGTCATAGGCCATCTACTGGATTCTGACTGGTTCCCAATAAAAAATGGAACCCACCAGGGATGTCCATTGGCCCCACTACTAATATACATACATATACACTTAGTATAGAGCCCCTAGCAGAACTGATAAGACAATCATATAAGATATCTGGGGTACATATGAACTCTGATACGTTTAAAATATCTCTGTATGAAGGGCTGGCCCAAGACATATTGCCACCTGGGGCGAAGTTTGAAATGCCACCACCCCCCAGGCCTAAGCCACTGCTCATTATCTACCCTTCCTCTCCCTATGTTCTCATTATCTACCCTCCTCCCTCCCTCCTTCCCTATTATCTACCCTATCCCCCCACCCTTCACTGTACTTCACTTACCTTCCAGCAGTCCTGCGGCGAGAGTCTCCCTACTCTGCCGCGGTGCGCGCTGCTTCACTGCTGAGCCCCAGAAATTACGTCATATTCCGGCACTCAGCATTACAAGCCAGCACCGAGAGAGCTAGAGGGCTCACAGAGGAGAGAGAGGGGCGCCAAGTGGGTACTAACAACTTGATAGGCGAAAAACCACTCGGCGCCCCTCTCTCTCCTCCGCTTAAAAAAAAACAAAAAAAAACGCTTGGGGCGGCAAAGTGTCGCCTGGGGACAATTGCCCCACTCTGCTCCATGGCAGGACCGGCCCTATCTGTATGCAGATGATATACTTCTGTCTTTGACGAAACTCTCTTTCCATCCCTGCTCTTTTCAAATTAGTACATCAATTTGGCTCATTCTCTAATTATAAAATAAATCTCGGGAAAACACAGGTCATTATGACCTGTCTTACCCAAGATGAAAGGAAAAAAAAAAAATAATAAAAAAAAAAAAACGAACTTGGGTCTCAGTACGGACTTAATTGGAACCATGAACTATTTGGGAATTAATATCACAAAAGATATATCTTTATTAATTCATCGCAATTATAAAAAATTATTGTAAAAAAAGATACATCTTTCTGGATGGAGAAACCTGGAGATTTCTTGGCTTGGCCGCATAAATCTCGAACAGATATCATTTTCCCAAAAATTCTCAATTTTTTTTTTAGAACAATACCTTTGAGAGTGCACCCTCCTATCTTGAAGCAGTATCAACAAACTATCGACCAATTTATTTGGCAGCATAAGAGACCGAGAATTACGTATAACTCCTTAATGAAAAAACACATAAAGGGGGAATATCGTATCCAAATATCATTAATCTTCATGAAGCTATGTTGATTCATTTTTTAGCAAGGGATAAAACATCTAAAAAATACATCTTTTGTTTTGGGCCGATGTAACTCAACTAAAAGATTTATCTAATTTGAACCCTATAATATATGATACGATCACAATGGTGCTTAAATTTAAACGGAAAGCTAAGATATATAGATCCCCTCTTCTCTTGTACTCCTTTGGATGACATTCCCTATTTTATCAGAGATATAGATCTGACTAAATGGTATCTATGCAGCATTTTCTATATAGGCAATGTTCTAAACCAAGATGCTAAAATGACCAATTTGATACAACTGCTTCCTTGCATCCCGGTTTCATTGCCCTTTTGCATACTTCTCTCTTTGCTTAATCCCATAAGTGTTGCAAACCCCTCAAAAAAATAATTCCATAACCCAATCCCGTTCAGTCCTCTAATACATCCCCACCCAGAAGTATCTTTACACACAGAGGGGAAGATGTATGCGTTCTCAATGTCTTTTTTTAAGCAGAAAGGTCTTACCTTTAATGGATGGCTTAGTCTTCTCTATAGCCAGTGTCCACAGAAAGTTTGACAGTGTTAAAGACTTTACTGTAATTAAGATGCCAATATTCTTAAGAGATATTGTGGTGCCACACTCCCTTGGCTATTGTGAGCTACCCTGTGGGACACAGACTAGGATGACCACATTGGCCATTTTTTCTTCCAAAACGAACATACATAGAGAGATTGAATTACAATATGAACCACAGGGCCCATCTAGCCTGTGTGTTTCTTAAGGCTGAAGTCTTTGTCTTTGTTTCAGGGCAACTATACGATTTCCTGGCAAATGTTTAACTTCCATTACCCTACTAAACTCTACCACTTCTGACTGAGAGGCTGTACCGCCGATCTATAACCCCCTCCAACAAAAGAATTACATTTCTGAAAGAAAAAACATATACAGGATCCATGTGACTGACCAGAACAGACATGGAGAGACTGAGGATGGACACAGACAGAAGGAAAAAGGGGATAGTGGAAATCTCCAATGGAAATCCCCTGGTAAAGGGATGTGAGATGAAGACGGTGCACTCACAGCCAAAAATGATCATGGCATGGCAGAAAATGGCACAGCTCCATGGACTCTTTATAAATAAATGTACTCACAAGGGGGAAAGCAAAAAGATTAGGAGAATGAACATTTGGCCAAGGAACTAAAAGCAGAGTGGAAACAAACTGTTGAGGGAGACTTCTCAATTTAATAGAAGCAAGCAGGAGAGAGCATAATGGGACATACAGTACTGAGGGGGGGGGGTTCCATAATAATAACAAAATAGACAAACTGGTAGATCTGTTCCACATAAGAATCTTTGCCTAATTTCAAAAATGACAAGAAATGCTGGATAAAATTATATAAATGTGTTTTTCACAATTGCAACATTGTTAATTATTATATGTACCCGTGCTGTCCTGGGCCAACACACGCTGCATATTCACATGGTTTCATGTCTATAGGTTATAATATATATATATATATATATATATATATATATATATATTTATATTTATATTTGTGTGTGTGTCTATTTTTAAAGATTTCTCGTCCCCAAACGTTTTTAGGTTTATCAGGAAGTGGGGTTTTCAGAGCTTAACGTGCGATATTCTCCAGAAATTTGGGGTCTAGTTTTATTCATTTAGCAAAAGTCTTTAGATGTGTCAATTATTCAGAAGTTACCAAGAAAGTTCTTCACCACAATTGCACATTATGGTGGCCATTCCTCAGCATATCAAAATTAAATATCATAGGTTACTAGGGTTCCTGCTTTTATCTGTTAAAGTAATGATTGCAAGAAACTGAAACAGACTGAGCCACCTTCTATTGGGGAAGTGTTGGTGACGCTCAAACATATTTATTAGATGGAGAGGATGACCCAGTCTATAAACCATACAATGGTTCATATTTGATCAAACACGACACTTACATGCATTCTGCATTTTCTTATATGTCTCAAATCTGTACTTTGATTACAGTGTGTATGCTACACTGAACAAAACATTGTATAATTTATGTGACAACAGGTTTCATTATCTGGAACATGTACAATGGATATTATCTCATGCTGATGCAACAATATTCTTGCAACAAAAAGTTATAAGCAAAAAAAGGGTAAAAAGTGAGGATAGGGGTAATAGGAGGAAAACAATGAGAGAGGATAGGCTAGAATACTAAGAGATACAGACCTTGGGAAAAGGGATAAAGACAATGGCGGGAAAAAGCAATAAAAAAGACAAAAAAAGAGAAACACAAATTGCAATTCAAAACCAATAAACTATATGTAACTCCACATGTAAAGAAGCAACACAATTATCTGAGAAAACGATGAGCGCTAGATGAGTTACAGTAAATGAGTAGATAAGAATAATGCAGGCTCGGGATCAGGAAAGACTAAGGAATCTCGATATGTTTGGAGAAAATACTTCAAATCCTTAAAAGCATTTAACAAATCAAAAACAGGAGAGATGTTTGTTTCAAAAGAAGAGAAATGGTTAAACAAGGTCATAATCTGAAAGTAGTGAGTCAGAGGCTTAAATGTAATGTAAAGAAGTTTTACTCTGAGAGCAGTAGAGAAATGGAACAGACTCCCAGCAGAAGCGGTGGAGGCTAATAAAGTGAGGGAATGTAAACATGCATGCGATAGGCATAAAAACCAACATGAGCCAGTTAGCTACAGAGACACAACACAACAGAAAGGGATTGAACAGGATACATTAAAGCTATGGAAAGGAGAACTACTCATGATAAGTGAAGGAAAAGACATTAGTATTATTGGAGACTATAGGGTCTGATAAACCTTCAGTAAGAGCAAAGGTGGAGGCAGGAAAAAAACAAATGGCAGCATAAAAACAAAGACAGTGGAAATGCTTTACAAATATAAGCCCTGGCCTGGACACATCCCACTGCAACCACAGCACCTGGATCTCTCAAAGAAAATGAACATCAAAAGAAACAAGGGATGAAAGTGAAGCTTACAAACCCCCTGGTACTCAATACAAATGCCTGATTGGCTGGTGGAGTCACTTGACCAGGTTCAGCCAATCAGAAGGCAGGAGTAAGGGCTAATTTATAAGTTGATGATTTTGTATGGCCTGTGAATGATAAAATAAATATCCAAATGGCCCTTGGAAGAAAAAAAGGTTTCAGCAGGATAGTGCACTATACCTTCTAAAGGGCCCAAACTCGCAGGTTCTTGCCAGAAGAGCTGAGCTGCTCCTGTATAGCGCATAATTAACAAGGTCAGGGATTTTCTGGAGAAATCTCATTGATTTAGCTATGTATTATACGTGTTACTCCACCCAGCTTTTAATGTGACATAATAGACCCCATTCCAGTAAGATTTGAATACTCCCAACTGACAGTGACCCAAAGCCTTTTGACTAAATCATTCAATTTAAATGCATAAACTGGGTGGCTTGTGTTTTGGTCTACCTGCGTGCTAACAATGGAATTTTTTCTCCCTCACCAAACACATAAAAACAAAATGTAGAAGAGAGCTGAGTGAACATTCAAGATGAAGTCTGAGGGAGTTGAACCCAGGACCTCCATTACTCTACATAGCCAGATGAGAAAATCTTTGAGATAATCCTTTACTTTTTACCCTAATGCAGTCTTGGAGCTAGCCTTCCTCCCAAACAAACACACTATATAAACCAAGGAATGGAGGTTTGCAAGGGCAGAGACTGGATGGCTTATGTGTTACTTACCGAATGCAAAAAAAAAAAACCCCAGAAGAGATTCAGGAAAAGGGGAAGATAAAGCATTATGTAATTGAACCCAGAATCTGAGCTCCCAAATCACACAGCTTAACCATTGCACCACAGAGAATAGGGTGTGAGTGTGAAGAAACGATCCTTTAGTTTTTACAGTCCTTTGGCTAGCCTGACTCTCAAAGAAACGCACTAAATAAACTAAAGAAGGGTGGCTTGTAAGGGCAGAGTCAAATCGGCTTATGTTTTGGTCTACGTAGTTGCTCAGAATCGCTTTTTTTCTCCCCTATAAAATGCAAAAAAAAAAAAAAGGAAGATCCAGGAAAGGGTGAAAGCTTAGGGAACTGAACCCAGAACCTCAAACAACACAGTCTAACACCTTAACCACCACACTACAGAGCCAATCATAAAGATGCCTGAGAAGAAATCCTTTAGTTTTTACCCTAATATGGATCTTTCGCTGGACATACTCCCAAGCACACTAAATAATCTAAAGAGTGGTAGAATGTAAGGCAGAGACAAAATGGCATATGTTTTGGTCTACGTGGTTGCTCAGAATCGCTTTTTTCTCCCTTACCAAATGCAGAAAACCACAAAAAAAAACCAGATTGAGGAAAAAGTGAAAATTAAGATATAGGGTATTGAACACAGAACCACACTAATCCAAGTCTAGCACCGTCCTAAACTATTACAATACAGAGACTCATGATAAGAGTGCTTAGTAACTATCCCCAATAAAGTCCTGTATCTCTGACATGGAGTTGTAGTTAAGGTGTTGGACTTCCACCTGGTTGTCTGTAACCTCAAATCCTGCTACTGCTGGCTTGTTGTCACACTAGTAATGGCACAGGTAAACTCTCCTTGGCAAAAGTGGTGGTAGTTGTTAACCATGTTGCAATTACCGTCATCATAAATTCAAGCAAAAATTTTAAAAATTGTTGCATAAAGTAGCATGCAATATTATTGAATATTCTGATTGGAGTCTAGTCAGTTGATTCCAGCAACCAATCAGCAGATGGCCCAGGTTCATCTTTCTCTGATTGGTCAGGTGACACCACCCATCAATCAGGGGCTGAGGGGCAGCTGCTGATTGACTAGTATAAGCCTGTCTTGGTTCATCGGCTGGGAAGAAGTATTCTACATTCAATATTTTGGAGAGTGTTCCCTAGAAGGAGGGTTGACAGGAGAGTCCATACGTACTTGAAGGGCTGAGCTGCTCCTGTGTAGTGCATAATTAAAAGGTCAGTGATTTTCCAGCAACATCTCATTAACTTAGCTATTAAACCCCTTTGTTTGCTTTTGTACAACAGTCCACAAATCCTCACACCGGAGGAGGGAAAGCAGAAGGCTTCACCTAGCTGGTTCACTAACCAAATGAGGCTATCTTCTATATCAGAGGCGTCCAACATGCGGCCCGTGGGCCAAATGCAGCCCGCGTGAGATCGGCAGCCAGGGCAACCGGGATCACAAGAGCCGGGCTACTTACCCGTGGGAGGGTCTTTTGTACTGCACAGAGGAAGTGGAACCCAGCAGAGTCACGTGAATGTACGTGATATCACATGACTCTGCTCCAGTCCTGCTTCCTCTGTGCAGTACAGGAGAATGCAGAGGGAGGCCGCGCCCCCTGCTGAAGTGTGTGAGCAGCATCGAGGGAGCTGCAGTACAGGTAAGGGGGTGGGGGAGGGTGTTTGAATGAGTATGCGTGATTGAGGGAATTAATCTGTGAATGAATGAGTATATGAATGAGTGTGTGTGTGATAGAATGGATGTGTAAGTGCTGGAACCTAGGCATGATGGGACTGTGATTGCTGTTGGCAATCACACTCCTATCATGCCAAGTCAGCCAGTACATGCTGAAACCTGGCTAGCTGCCCCCCTTGTGTATTGATGCTGCTAGCAGTATGGGGTCTGCACATCACTTACAGCCACCCTCTACCAGCATGTACTGGCTGACTTGGCATGATAGGAGTGTGATTGCTAACAGCAATCAGTCCCATCATGCCTAGGTTCTATCATTTACTGGTTGCCTGGGTATGATATCATGCCAAGTCATATTGTTGAATTTTTTTGTCCATTTGTGGTGTGTTACTAACTTTTATTAAAAGTGTGGGGTTTTCTTAATTCTTTTTAAAGGTGGGGGGTCATTTTCGGTTTCGGCTAAGTGAACCCTGAATTTTCGGTTTTGGTCCAGAATTTTCATTTTGGTTCATCCCTAGAATAAATAGAACTATTTCATTTTTAATTATCCTGAATCCTGAATTTGTAGTCACAAAACTTTCTAGGCCCAGAAATCAATGAGAGCAAAAGTAAAGGTTTTGTGTCATTTACATTATTTCAGTCTGCATATCTTATTAAAGGCCATATTTTCTCACAGTGAAAAATGAGTGCAGCCCTCACACGTATACAATTGTGATGAAGCGGCCCACTGCAGAAAAAAACTTGGACACACCTGTTCTATAGCCTCCCTGTAAAGCTGCAGGCGCTAGCACTTCCTACAATCTACAACTACAAACCAAAGGAATATATAAAAAAAAATAATTTATTTTATTTCCATAACAGATTAAAAATGTGAGAAGTTCCATAATGTGCCACTCCAAGTCACTTCCTAGGTGGGAGTTGCATCTCTATTAGCTCAGCGAGACTCCAATCACTTGTGATTGGGTGTAGCATTTTCCATACTTCCATTACCTCCAAACTGGGATAGCAAACTACACCGAGCTGCTAATATGACAAAATAGACAAGGCTATTCATGCAGGACACATCTGACCAGGACTGACCAATCAGGGAGAGGTGAGCCAGGGCTGACTGCTGAAACCACTCTGTCCCCCTAGACATTCCACTCTGCACCCCAGACATGCCACTCTGCACAGATAACCTCCGCCAGCACTTCTGACGGGCCTTCTATGGTGGAAAGTAATGTCACGCTGGCGCTCTGTCATAGAAGCCATGGCGGAAGTGCTGCTGGGGATCTGGATCCTAACCCGCAGCAGGGCTAAATGAAAAAGTAAAAAAAAATAAATGTCTTTTTCAGTGATAGTGATTGTTTTTAATCTTGCAATTGAACTGTATTGGTCTGAACTAAGAGGCTGTTACTTGCGTTTTAGTGCCATCTACTGGTGATTTATTGCACTAGAAGAGAAAAATTGTATCTTAAAGACATACCGGTAAGTATCTTTTCTGATTTGCATAAATTAGCATGGATACAACTAATAACTAGAGGTAATGCTTATGTTGTCTGCAGAAGATATGTGGTACATTTCATATACCTCCTCTATCATTAAGCACAACAAGAACCGTATGCATGCTGTGCAGTGCAGCATGCAAGCAGCAAGTGTGGCCCTTTGACACCAGGGGCCCTGGAGCAATTGGTCCATTTGCCCCATTGTTAACCGGCCCCAGGGTACGGCGCACAGGTAGCTCACGCACCAGGCATCGCACTTAGGTGGGCCCTGTAGTGCCACTACATCCACACATCTCTCTCACACTTGTGGTCTCCGCATCACTGAGTGAAGAGTAGCCCTAAAATATGTTGTTGTTTCCTATCACTTAGAAACAGAGTCCACAACTACCAGGTCCCGTGCTTGCCCCTTCCTAAGAAAGGAAAGGGACTGCATAAACTTTCCTTGTCCCAGGCCATGCAAATCTGAGGACAGACCTGCCATTTGCAAAAGTTATCCAAACAAATAAGAATGAAAGGCCTGGAGAATGTACATGCACACTATGCCTCCATTTTAGACCTAATCTCATATTACAATAGGGAATATGTTACATTGCCTTCTAACTATATTACTTACAGTAATTAGAAACAGTAATGCTAGCCTATGACCTTAGGTCATTAACATAACCAAATATATACAGTGTATATATATATATATATATACACACATACTGTATTTGCTTGATTATAAGCAACCTCCCAAAATCTGAATATTAATTTAGGCAAAAAAAAAGAAGAAGCCTGAATATAAGACTACCCTATAGGAAAAAAGTTGTACTAGTAAATATTAATTAATGTAAACAATTTTTTCATATTTAATAAAAGCTATGATTGAGAAAAATATATATTTTTGTTTTTATTTCCTTTTATTTGTCAACCTGCCACTCTGCCCCCAGAAATGCCTTATACCCCCTATATGCCACTCGGCCTCCCTTATATGTCTTATAACCTCCTATATGCCACTCTGCCCCATGATATACCTTTTAACCCCTATATGCCAGAGTGGCATATAGGGGTTAAAAGGCATATCATGGGGCAGAGTGGCATCTAGGTGGTTAAAAGGCATTTCAGGAGGCAGAGTGGCATAAAGGCGGTTAAAAGGCACATCATCACTCCCCCTACCCGACTTACCCGTGCTTCTGACTCCCTGGTGCCTAGTGGGGTCAGTGGGTGGAGGCCAGCATTAGTTCAGATAGGAGACATCCCTGCAGCGCTGCTGGGAATTCTCCTCTCTGGCAGCCAGGGAAGGTCTGCGCAATGTGCGTAGACAACCTCCTCTGCTGCTGGCACTTTCGCCGGCGCTCGGTGATAGAAGCCCCAGTGGAAGTGCAGTAGCTGAGATTACCAGGCAGGAGCACCGTGAGGGATCTGGATGTTAGTCTCATAGTCAGACTTCTATTTGAGGTCTGATTATAAGACGACCTTGATTATAAGACGAGGGATATTTTTCAGAGCATTTGCTCTGAAAAAAACCTTGTCTTATAATCGAGGAAATACGGTATTTATAAAACTACATCCTTCCTGCAGACATCCCCCTTTTTGGGAACCTACCTCAATGTCAGCGTGATGACCACTTATATTGATATAAGCTTTTTGCTTGCTTTACTTGTATATATAGACAAAAATACACACATAAACACACTTGCTTATTTACACAAGCCCCTTAATGAGTATATGAGAGGAGTTCAAATTCCCATCTTTGTCATTAACAATAAATCTTGAAAGCAGAAGGGTTTATTTGGGGTTTACGAGCAGTGAAATTAGATCGCAAAGCAAACACCAACCTTTCTATTTATAACACTGAGGTGTTGTCATAACAACTCCTGTATCTACAATCATGTTAATTCTATCTTATGCGTTAAACTACACACTATTTACATAAAATACTGAATATTAAAAAAGCTGTTGATCAGTTGGTTTTCTTATCGTATTTAGCATATGGTTTTTATATTATGAACGCTCTTTAGTACCGTATTGGCCCGATTATAGGCTGCACTTTTTCCCCCCACTTTAAGTCTTTAAAGTGGGTGTGCAACCTATAATCGGGGTTTAGCATATGGATGCACAATTCGTATCGCCCTCCGCCTGGGACATGCAGGTCCGGGCACAGGGCAGGTGTTTTCTTTTTCTTTTCTTTATCATTAAGCACTGCAGCAGGGTTAGGATCCAGATCCCCCGCAGCGCTGCAGGGGATCTGAATCCTCCTCTCTGGCAGCAGGTGGACATCTGCGCAATGCATACAACCTCCGCTGCTGCTGGCATTTCCGCCAGGTCTTCAACGAACAAAAAAAGGTAGACAAACTTTATAGGTCTACTAGCGGGCTTTTAAAAACCACTTAATATAAGAGGCTGACAAGAATCATCAAAATCCATATTTTATTCAACCCCAACTCTACTACACTAACTGACTGATTAACAAAACCACAAGGGGCTTTGTGCAGATATTTTCTTCATTTTGGTGGGCACACCATATTCATTTTCTTGGTAACCATATATAAGTAATGTATTCACAATGCAAAACCATGGGTTTACAAATCTACAAAACCACTACCACTGCTCTAGATATCTCTGTAATAATTTACTTTGATTTACTCAGAAGGTAAATGTGTTACAATTGTGGGGATTATTATCTGTATAAATAATCATTGTCATGATATGTTGGGTTATTTTTACTCTTGGCAAATAAACTGATTTGAATTACACCAGTATACAGCTGGTATATTCAGCTCTCAGAAATTGCATTATAGTCTTTCCTTTGCTACTGAGATTCACAGCCAAGTACCATCTGTGACCTTACTCTCTATCAAGGTAACTAGATTCATCTCAATCCACCACCTGTTCTCTTCTTCCAACTGCACTGTACATTCAGTCTTTGGGACAAAAATGTTAAAGCTATTAGAAGGCTATGCTAACTAGTAAAATCAATCACTTACAAATAAACTAGCTAAACATGCCTATTTGTTAATTACCCACTCAACAGGATCCTGTTAGTATAATTCCACCTAAATGCATACTGTTTCTCCCCCACAGATAGCAAATGTGTCAATGAAATGTGCAAAATAAGCAACCAGTCAAAAAGAAGAGATACAAGCTGGGTGGGCACTGTGGTAGTGTCAGATGTTTTTTTTTTACAAAATACCTCATAAAGAACAATTACATCCACACATTTTGTTGTATGCACTGGTATCCTTGTCGAAACCCTGTGTCTAGCCAAAAACGCAAGTTGCAAGATGAGAACATCACATTTTAATTCAGTAGCTCTAGTTTGCTTAATATAAGCCTAACTTTTTTCCCTTAATTTTTAATTGTTGTTCCGTGATGCCATTGCCCCATGTCGTGCAGGCACTGCTGTTGATCTCTTATTGGGGTCTAGAATAAAAGGTAACTAGTGCATCAATACTAGAGTTCAAACAACAAGGGAGCTCTGGTAACTTTTAGCCCAGCTTGCTCGGGCAATGAACCAGTGGCCCAAAACATTTCTAAAAATGGAGTGTACTGTGCAATACACAAACACCTGTAGGTGCCTGGAAAAGGAGACTCGATCATATCCACTCTTGGTGTTAATGCTGACTTAAATCCCAAAGTCTTAAATCTGTTAATTTAATTTTTTGAGGCAGGAACATAAATAGTGTAGCAGTGAGAAAAACAACTCTTCAAGGTAATATATTTGTTTGCTGAACTCCGCTACCCAGGTATGTGTTTCAGGAAATTAGGGAACATTTAATCAAAACTTAAGATAAAATGACAAGTATAAGCTCTGTTAACGTGCGTAATTCTTCTAGGAAAAATTACAGTAGGGCTTAGGCTAATACATAGAGGCTTGGAAAAATATTTTAAAAATTGCATGCAGGAATAAGAATGAATTAACTTTTGTATCCAGTAGATTTTATTCTCTATTCTCTACTTCCCTTCAAATCTGTTTTAACTTGTGATTAGATAATAGAATTATATAGCAAGCATGTCTTCTTGAATACCTTTGCAATTTTTAGAATACATTTTGTTTTTAGCAAATCTACTGAGATGACTTAAGGTTTGATTCATTTAACAATGATGGCAGTTACTAACAGCTATTTAGTTTCAAAGGTATATGCATTAATATCTTTTCTTGCTACAAATGAATCATATCATAGCAAAGTTTTAAATTAAATTCTGCTTCTGTGAAATAAGACAGTTATTTTTTAATTTCCCTTGAAATATTGCGAGACACAGTGCTTTTTATTGACAGCTGATCTGTTGAACAGGATACTGTCACCTGGACTGGACATCTGGCACACAGGGCAAATGGTCAGCTGGCCTCTGGCTGACAGTGCCACACTCTGCAGATGAAGCAGTAGACTGGATGAGTGTTTAGTACTGTCAGAATGCTTGTTCTGGGCCTGATGACAGTATCAATATGCCTTTTCAACCAATCAGCTGTGAAAAGGCACCGTGTATATCAATATCCCTTTTTCTGAATATTTCAAGGGCAATTGAATAATATCTGTTCGACAGCAACACCCACCCACCTGATCTGCAGCTCCAGTCAGTCCTGCAGCATGCAGCCAGGGGCTGGATATATCCGACCACATGTTATATGAGCATAAAAATGTGTCCAGGCATGCATTGGGGATAGGGGAGAGCACACTGGAAGCGCCACCATTTTGGCAGAAGTTCAAGCCAGGTTATGTCCACAGATGAAGATAGAAGAGGGAAGATGAAATAGAGAACATAGGAGAGAGAAGATGAAGTGCAAGAAGATGCAGAAACTGAAGTGGTGGGACGTGGAAGGGAATTCCACAGAAGGGGTGCAGTACAGGTGAAATCTTGAATACGTGAGTGAAAAGAGGTATGGACAGTAGAAGAGATCCGCAAGTCATGAGAAGAAGAAGAGAGTAATTAGGGGTGTATTTGGATAGGAGGGTAGAGATATAGAGGAGTGTGGAGTTGTTAAGGGCTCTGTAGGTCATGTCTAAATTTGAAGGGTATGGGGAGCCAATGAAGAGTTTGGCATAATGGAGCAGCAGATGAGGAATGGTGTCAGAGAAATATTAATCAAGCTGGAGTGTTGAGGATGGATTGGAGAGGTGAAAGACAGGTCCAAACAGGATATCAAAAGAGATTTCTTGTGAGAGGAATGGGCGGACTTGGGAGATATTTTTCAGGTGAAGGCGGCAGGATTTGGTGAGGGACTGGATGTGAGGGATGGAAAAGAGAGCAGAGTGAAGTATGATACCATGGCAGCAAACTTGACCTGTCGGTTGAATAGTGGAGTTGTCAACAGTAAGAGATTTGTCAGGAATAGTGGACAGAGCAGATGTAATGTCCCTGAGAAAGGGATATGCAGGAATATATTTATATATATATATATATATATATATATATATATATATATATATAGGGACACAAAGCCAGAGACACCCACACCAAAAGAGACAGGTGTAAGATAGATATAATTACAAAGTCCCACCACATTGCAAACGAAATTAGAATATCCAGGGCACAGTCCAGGGGTCAAAAAGGGCAGGCAGCGAGATCCAAGTCACAGTCCAGGGTTTAAAAGGCAGGCAGCAGGTACACAAGATCCGAGTCACAGTCCAGGGTTCAAAAAGGCAGGCAGCAGGCAAATAAATGGTTAACCAGAAACAGTCCAGGTAATAGGCAACTGGCAGGCAAAGGGGAAATCCGGGGATCAAGCAGGGGTCTCGAACAAAGGTAATACAGCAGAGCACAACAAAGGAGGGGGACTCAAACAAGCTAGATGGGGATGGGATCAGGGAGATTAGTAAACGAAGACGAGGATTCTTCGTATACGTTTTCACGCTGCCATGTTCGTTTGTTCGGTATTCGGGCTGAACAACAAAAACGCACCCTTCGTGTTTGTTTTCATGAGTTTGTAATGAGTGAAGTCTTCATGTGAATGAGACTTCCTCCACAGGTCCTTAGTGGTACGTGAACACCTTTGGAGGAGACAGGTCTGTTTGGAATGCCATGCCCTGGGTTGATGGCACGGGGGATGGAGCACAATTACATGATCAATCATATCTAGGACTGAGACTAGAGTATGGTTATAATGAGCTGTCGCTGCTCAGGACAGATACTTGAGAGAAGTGGCCAACGCTGTAGAGTGTTGATGTCACAGAGGTTTTGTTTTCTGTAGGTTTGTCTTGGGTAGAGGAGGTGAGGGCGGCATGTCAAGGTTAAATGTTAGCAGGCTGTGGTCAGACAGACAGAAGGGAGAAATTAGATGTAGAATAAAGGTGGGAAAACACTAGGTCGATTTGATGGCCATAACTGTGCATGGGAGAGGTAGTCCATTGTGAGAGTCTGAGAGAGGAGGAGAGCTAAAGTAATTTGAAAGCAGCAGATGAGGATGGTTCATCAACAGGTATATTGAAGTCTCTCATGACTAATGTAGGTATGGGGGAGGTAAGAAATTGGGAGAGCCATGCAGCAAAGTAATTTGGAAGTAGGGCCAGGAAGCCGGTAGATCACTGCAACACGAAGAGAAATTGGGGAGAAGAGATTGACAGAGTTTACTTCGAAAGACAAAAAGAGAGAGAGGGAATTGGTGGCAGGCATTGAAAGGTGCAGCGGTGTGGGGGGAGGATAGCAGAATGCCAACACCCTCTTCCTGTCTGTCTCCAGGTCTAGGTGTGTGGCTGAAGTGAAGACCACTGTAAGAGAGCAGCAGAGGTAGTGTCAAAAGATTCGCTCTCTCTCATGCTCTCTAAATATTTCCCATAACTTCTCTGCCGACCACTTCTGTTTCTGACGACCACTTCTGTTTCCGCATCTTCTATCTTCTCCCTTATCGTCTCCATTCTATCATCAGTCTGCATTCTTCTTTCTTTGTCCTCATGTCCACAGACATAACCTGGTAGGAACTTCTGCCAAAATGGCGCCACTTGCAGTGACCCCCATTCTGCCCCCAGTGTCATGTCAATGGAGATGCAGACAAAGAAAGAAGATAGCATATTGAAGATGGAAAAGAAGAACAGGGAGAAGATGAAGGAGGTACAAAAGCAGGCATTGTTGGCAGAAATAGAAGTGTTCGGCAGGTAATCTACTTTTCATATGCAGCTACGCTTGACTTGTGTTAGATTTTGCATGGAGCTGTCCCTTTTCTGCCACATTTCACTAAGCTTTGTATTACTGACTTGTAGATGCTTTAGAACACTGTACACATTTTTCTAAATTCCATTCCTCATTATTATTATTATTATCTTTTTTATATAGCACCAACAATTTATGCAGCGCTTAATACAATACATATATTAGGTGGAGAGAGCCCTGCTTTAACGGATGACTGTCCCTAGTGGCAAAGAACAATGACTGCAATAAAACAGAATGTTACAATTATCACACTATTCACCAATTGTTACACATTTATTATTATTATTATTATTATTATTATTATTATTATTATCATCTTGTATTTATATAGCTCTTTGTCATCATGACCTGATTTGAATATTCTAGAATTTCTTTCCAAGGTACATAAACCTGTAAATCATAGATTTGCAAATCTGATATCATTTCTGTAGCCGTGGCGGACCACTGGCTAATGGCTTTTTCATTATACTCATACAGTTAGTGCTTTGTGATCTGTCTCAGTTTTTGCAGGTCTACCATAGATGTATTGATAGAACTTCTCACATTCTTCAAGAATTGCTCTGATAACACCTTTTACCTTCTGCATCATGCACTTCACAGTTTGTGTGTTTAAACCACACAGACTGTTCCAGATCAGGTGCTGCAACGTACAGCCAGTGGGTGGATTTGTCTGGCAGCATGCTATATGAGCATAAAAGCATACTGTGCAACTATCCATACCCAACTTTTGGCTGCACCTTCATCATTAGGCTACTGCTTGACCTACAGTGCAAGAGTCGCCTCATCATGGTTAATAGGACACAGTTGTTACTTGTTCTGCCA
This sequence comes from Spea bombifrons, assembly GCF_027358695.1. Lineage (NCBI taxonomy): Eukaryota > Metazoa > Chordata > Amphibia > Anura > Pelobatidae > Spea > Spea bombifrons. The sequence goes on from NC_071087.1 coordinate 48,783,038, forward strand.
TCTGTATACATTTACCTGCTTCGATATATACTTTGTGCTACTGTGTGGTACCATTTGCTTGCAGCTTCCATTTTGTTTCAGCACAATGTAGAGCTCCTGATGTTGTGTGTAGCATTTCCAAATGCTCTTTAGACATTAGGTTACACAGGTATCAGACATGGTCAGCAGCGTATTCTTTTTTGTATTTCTCTTTATTAAATTTATAGCACATATATTCCCATAGGATATGTACATAATACTAAACACATAAAAACAAACATAGTCATAATCAACAAAGTTGGTTGTTATAACGATAACATAACATAATCAGCTGTGGTCAAAATTGTTGGTAATAAACATATTGAGTCGCAGGGATATAACTAATCGTAGAGATGGACATATAAAGATATGGAGCAGGTGAATACCGACAAAGGCAGGTGGAACAAGGAGAAGCTGCTTCTATACGGAAAAACTAAGAGCACTCAACTCCACAGGGACTACTCAAATTGTCTTACCTCCTTAATTTTCCTATCTTTTCTTTCCTTATTCCTTTCTCTTTTTTCCACTCTTTTTCTTCCTTTTTCCTACCGTTTTTTTTCTTTTTCTCTCTCTTTCCTCTCCCTTTTTCCCTTTTCTTTCCCTTCTTCCCATTCTCTTTGCCTTTCACTAATTTTGCTTCCTTTTTTTTCCTCCTCTTTTCCTCAGTTATCTGTTGATTAAGGACCAACGAGACAAGATTTTGTCATATTTTTATTTTTCATCTTTGATGTTATAATAAAAATATTTCTCAGATCTAGCTTGAAACTCTATTTGGTATTTAATCTCTGTCCAGGAAGGAAGTTCCTTTTTCTCTCCAGTATCTAGCTAACAATATTTTAAAGGCTAGTAAAACATTAATACACAAAAATGTATCATATGTTCCTGGAATTGGTAAATCTATATGAAAAAGAAACATTTGAGGTGATATATCTACTGAAAGACCAAACATTTTTCTTTATAAGAGGTAAGTAACTGGCAGTCCCACCAGATATGTAAATGGTTTCCTATTTCTTTCTGGCATCGCCAGCATGTCTCTCCCTTTACTGGGTTAAATTTAGTCAAATGGGCTGGGACCAAGTACCAGCTACGCATACGTTTGTGGAAATGTTCTTGTAAGTTTATACAGTGAACCGCTTTTTTTGGTAGACTGCCAAGTGTTTTGCCAGTAGTCTAAAAGAAATAATAAGTTCAAGATCTCTTCCCCATTGTTTATGGGCTTTCACCTTGTCTAAAGGTTTACTAGAAGCAAGGAATCTTACAATCTTGAGGTACTTATAGAAATAAAATCATCCAAAGAGTCATGGTCTACCAGTAGATTAATGGATAAGAAATGCTTAAGTCTGATATATAAACTGAGGATAACCCATATTTCTCGGACAAGGAGGGAAATGTAATTAAAGAGTTTTGTGTAAAAAGATCCCCAATTGTGGAATTTCTTGAGAGGGAATGTTCCTTGGAAAGTGTTTTTTTGATCTTATAATATGAATAAATAATATCTTTTATAATTAGGCTTGGGGTATTTAGTTTCCTAAAGTGTGATTGTGGAAGCCAAAATAATAATTTGAGAAGCATTGTACAGATTAAACAAATCAGGGTATCCTAAACCTCCCTGGCCAATACTTCTTTTAAGGAGCTCAGATGGAAGTCTTATGTTTTTAGATGCCCAAACAAATCGGGAGAAAAGTTTATCGAGCTCCAGCAAAAGATAATTAGGAACCCTAAAAGGAATTAACCTAAACAAATAGAGTATCTTGGGAACTATATATGCTTTCAAAATAATTGATTCGGCCTAAACATGAAGCCTCAAGTGTGCCCCAATGAGCCAACAAGACTCTCAATTCTAACATAAGTTTCTCATGATTTACTTTCGCGGTTATTCCTATTGAGCCAAGTTTAGTTTCCAAGTAATCAATAAATTCTGACTCCTTTTTAATTTAAAGTAGTGTACATAAGTTATCTGAGGTTCAAATAGATACAATGGGATCATTTGAGTCTTAGATAGATATTATTTATAATTAGAAAATTAGCCAAATTTATCTACTCCCTCCAGAAGGACAGACACGCAAACACACACACCAGTACAGGCTCTGCTACACTGACACCCAAACACACACACCAGGGCAGGCTCTGCCACACCGACACCCAAACACACACACCAGGACAGGCTCTGCCACACCAACACCCGAACACACACCAGGACAGGCTCTGCCACACCGACACCCAAACACACACACCAGGACAGGCTCTGCCACACCGACACCCAAACACACACACACCAGGACAGGCTCTGCCACGCCGACACCCAGACACACACACCAGGACAGACTCTGCCATGCCGACACCCAAACACACACAGGCTCTGCCATACCGACAACCAAACACACAAACTAGGACAGGCTCTGTCACACTGACACCCACACACACCAGGACAGACTCTGCTGCACTGAAGCATAAGACATTTATTTTCTACACTTCTTTGTCATTAATTGCCCCTTTTGTATTTTTTCCCCCATGCGTATTGATGCCCCAGTCAGGCCCCCTTTACTATTGATTCATGTCCCCCCCCACAACCCTTGTATATTATCCCCCTTTGTGCATTTATATGCCCCCACACCCTTGTTTTATTGATTTATGTGATGCCCCAGCCAACCCCCTCCCTTGTGTATTGATGCCCCCACTCCTTTTGTATTGGTTAATGTGACGCCCAACCACCCTCTTGTCTATTGATGCCCCCGCTGCCATGTGTATTACTCCCCAGCCACACACACACACTCCTGTTTATATTTATTTTGTAATGCCATAACCCAGCAACCCCCCCCCCCGCGAATATGGGTCCGCTTTCCTATAACCTATTCCTATTTTTTTGGTAATACTTACGTTTTAGTATTTTTCTTTTTTCCTGCTCTCCTCCGATGTGATGACCCTTTCCTTGCCACGAGGAACACCCCCTGTGAGCACGGTGCACAAACTTCACGTGTTTAAAGCGGCCGCAATGTTCAAAGCAGCCGTCTTGCGGAGTCGGTCCGGCAGCTTTAAATGTGGTCTGCAGGCCCACGCGGGTTCACAGAGTGTGTGTGAGGGTGTCAGCATACATTGTTAGACTGAGTGGAGTGTCCATGTATGGTATGTGTTAAGGTATGTTGTTAGACTGAGTGTGTTTGCATATAGTGTTAGAGTGTATGAGCCAGGAAGGTGGTGTGCTGAGTGGCATGTAAGAAGCAAAGCATTCAACAGTGAAGAAGGTGTACAGACTAGGGGACAGAGTACCTGTTTAAGAAATTATGTATCTGTACCCAGCTTTTTCATAGCTACATAGTGTTTTCACTTCTGTTCCTGCTAAGCCTTCAAAATATAGGTGTCCATGTAAAAATGGGAGGGGAACAAAAGAATAATCTTGCCTGGAGAACCACTTGGTCAAGGACCGGCACTAGTTACTGGAATATCTCCATGACTGCTAAAAGCACACTTGGGTAGGTTGAAGAGAAGCTTCTTGAGGTTATTAATCTCCTTTCCTGAACATTACAATGCTTGTTCCCTGTTTTGAAGGAGCTGTGTGACCAAGTGAAGCAGCGCGCACGCAGCAGAGCAGGGAGACAGAGGCCTCATGCTGCCACTGCAGGACTCCTGCAACAAGGTAAGTGAACTACAAGGGGGGGTGTAGATAATGAGAAGTGGGGAGAGTGGGGTAGATAGTGAAAAAGTGGGGAGGGGGGTAGATAGTGAGAACTGGGGAGAGGGGGTATATAATGAGAAGGGGGAGAGTGGATAGATAGTGAGAAGTGGGGAGAGGAGGTACATAGTGAGAAGGGTAAGAAGTGTGAGAGGGGGTATATAGTGAGATGGGGTAGACAGTGAGAAGTGGGAGGGGGGATAGATAGTGAGAAGTGGGGGAGGGGGGTACATAGAAGGGGTAGATAGTGAGACGGGGGAGAAGGGGTAGATAGTGAGACAGGAGAGAGGGGGTAGATAGTGAGAAGGTAGAGAGGGGATAGATAGTGAGAAGGGAGAGAGGGGTAGATAGTGAGCAAGGGGGAATAGATAGAAAGGGGATGGTAAGAATATTGAAATAAATAAAGTGTGAGAATAAGTGAGAGAATTACTTAATGTGTGGATGAATTGGTTGAATGATTTGTGAGAATGCATTAATGAATATATGTAAGTGATTTGTGTGAATGAGTGATTGTGTGAATGAAAGAGTGAATGAGTGAGTGTGTAAGTGTTTGTGTGTATCATGGATGTTTAAGTGATTTTGGAAAAGGCAAAGATGACACATCAGGCTGTTTGGGGACAAAGTTGGCTCAGGCTGGGCTGTGATATGTGTGTTATCTGGGTGCTGGTCAGGTTCTATGTGGGCAGTGTGGATGACAGGGCTGGCTTTGGGGTGTGCAACCTGTGATCTATGCCTGTAATTTAGGAGGTTTATCTATACCTTTTAATGCTGAGTTTACGTGTGACTTCCAATTGGTTTATACCTGCAAAGTTGGGTTTGTGTGTTATTCTGTTGATCTATACCTGATCTGCCATGTTTCCATACATTATTTATGTATACCTGCAAATATAGGGTTTGCATGTGATCTATACATTCAAGTGCTGTTTATATGTGTTGTTTATTTGATATAAAGTTCACAGGGAGGAAAGAAAAGAGAGGTGTGGTTTAGTGAATGAGGGACAAAGGGACTCTTGGGATGATTACCGGGGAGAGGACCACTCAAAGTCACGTTAGAGTCAGAAGAATGTGCTGACTCACAGTCTTCCCCAAATCTGTAGTCAGTGTGGCAAATTTTTTTTTTGGTGCGGGAGCGGAGGGAGTGATTGCATGCAAGGGAACGTGGAGCAGGGCCCAAGGAAATGCTTTCCGGGGTCCAATTTTTTCAATATTTTAAAAAATGTTTTTGTTACAACAGATTAGCTGTTTTTTTTCCTTTCTCTTTTGTGGGATGAGGGGGCACCAGAGGAGTAGTCCGCACAGGGTGCCTGAACACCTAAGGCCGGCCCTGGCTATACTTGTTATAAAGTTCGCCATAACTTTTACACATGCTACTCAAATAGTTACATTAATGCTAAATTGAGATGTCTGTCAAAGGAAATGTCCTGTCCTGGAAAAAAATCATATCACAGGGTTCATGGGTAGTACAACTGGGCAACATGGAAAGGCATGCTCAAGCAGAATTGTCTTTACAAATAGTATAGGTCTGATATCTGAGACACAGCACCTGCTCTCACAACCACAAGCATGTTCTGTTAAGGAGGGGGGTATAAAGCTTCTGCAATTCAGCAAAAAGTTCAGAGCTGCAAAGGACAGTGTTCACTGTCATACTCATAAATGAATGTGAAAAAAGTAACTGTTTAGATTTAAGTAAAACATATTGTCACTAAATCTAAGCTGTCCTTTCAATCCTTGTTATTTTTGTATAACGCAATGTAAGAATGTTCTATTTCATCCTATAGCAGACTCATTTAAAAACGAAAAAGATATTCACCCGAATAAAATATTGCGCTTGTTACAGGCAACAAGATTTTGGAGTTTTTTTGTTATATATTTTTGATCATGATATTTGTAATACATTCTGAATATGATCAAGTAATCTAAGTGACCTTCTGAGTAATAGTAAAAAACTGTGAATGCATTATGTAAAGTTCATCCCTCCATTGCTATCACACTGTATTTCATTATTATTAACTTTCTGCAACTACTGTAGTACTATGGTAAGCTGCTACTGCTTTTATCTGTAAATATATTGTTTTTTACTGGGTGGTAAGACATTTTTGGGATTTTTATTTACATTTTAACAACTTTTGTTATCAATTTTTAAAACATTTTTCAATTTTATTGATGAGACTAGTGCAACATGACTTGATACATTCTAGAGATTCTTGTAACCACAGGATACCCCTGCTGTCATGATGACACCTCAGGGAATTCTGTAGATTTATGATTTAAAATTATTATTAACCCTTATGGGTTTTTCCCCTTTTTTTAGAGAGAGATTTAAAGCGTCCTATGAGCTGTCAATCAGCAAAAAAGGAATGCCCAACAATGGTTCAGGGAGTTAAACACCATCAGTGCATACTGTGCTTGCACCAATTGTTATTACACTGAATCTGTCAGCACAAAGCCAGTATTGCTGGCTCCTTAGCAGCTCTATCAGCTAGATGCTCGTACCTCACAATGTTTAGGAGATTTCATTTAAAAGCTCACCTCTTGGAAATTGATAATGCTGGCCACCTAACTGATGAAATTTAAAGAAGGTTTACTTCACTGAGAGGGTTGTGTATAAGTAGACGAACCTTCCAGTAGAAATCGTAGCGGTAGAGTGGGCAAATATAAACATGCATTTAATAGGCATAACCGAAGAAAAGATTAAGAATCTTAATGTTTGAGATTTTGCACCTCTGTATACTCTGTATATATATGTATATATGTATACATTTTGCAACCTCTGCTGCTGCCGGCACTTTCACCGGCACTCAGTGATAGACGCCAGTGGAAGTGTGGGCAGCAGCTAAGGTTACCAGACTTGAGGATCCAGGTCCCCTGCAGCGCTGTGGGGGATCTGGATCTTAGTCTTATATTTGAGGTCTGTTTAGAAGATGACTTTGATCATATGACGAGGGGTATTTTTCAGAGCATTTGCTCTGAAAAAAACCTTGTCTTATAATTGAGCAAATACAGTATTTACAACAGGAGACACCATGAGATATGTTTATTTGATGTACTAAGTATTTAAATGTGAATCTGTGACAGATCTGCATTAAGAATAACGCAAGTCTGAGAAAAAAAAACTTAGCTAAGTTTGTGATGTGTACCCCTTACCCAAATCATAACCAAACACTGAGCTAGTTTAACATAAAGTACTTTCTAAAGTACCAATTATATTTTTAGGTAACTATAAACAGAGCTGGACTAGCCATCTAGCATACTGGGCAAATGTCTCATAGGTTGCTAACTGAGATCACTATATATACTCACCTGATCTGCTGCTCCAGCGCCACACTGGTTGCTGCAACGTGAAGCAAGCAGCTGTATATGTCTGTCCGCTGCTCAAACAGAAAAAAGTAACGTGGGACCGCACATATCCACCATTTTAAAGCGCCAGGGCTGTACACTTTGAGCCTTTTATCAACCAGGTTCATTGTTGCTCTTCTACCTCTTTTTTTCCTTTCAGTTTCCTTACTTATTATAATATTATTAATTGTATAAGTTCATCATCTAAATCTTTCACCAAATCATTGTTGTAGCTCATCAGCTACATCTTTATTCTCGTCCACCGTCACTTGCATCATGTCCTTTTCATTCTTTTTTTTATTCTGTACTTCGACCTCTGGCTTCAATTATGTCTGCCATCCACCTTACTGCTGTCTTTGTTACATCATGTCTTCCATTCATTCTCTCTTCCTGCTAGCCCTTATTTTATGTGTCTTGTTATTGTCAAATTCCACGGACCTTCTTTCTTTTCTCAAATATCATATGTATAAGTGATCATCAACAATGTTACCTAAGATATTTCTCTAGGCTATTTATTAATGTACTTTTTATGTCTAATGTATCCAGAAACTTGGTAACAATGCTCATGTTTTAACAATTAAGCTCAATTGAGTCTAATTTGTACTGTGGTTGCATACTGTTCAGAACAGTTATACTAACGACTCTTTTCTGAAATAAAAACCCTAGGCAAAGTGTAAGCAACAACGTTTTCTAAGCATTGGGCCTATTTATAGGATCTCAAGTTTGAACTAGGCTTCGCATTAAAAGCAGCTTGATCCATCCTTTCAACACCATGTGTTTGAAAGCACTTGGCTTGTCCTCTGTCCTGTGCATAGAAAGAAACACCCATTCAACTCTAATTACAATGTTGTGCAGCTGTATTGACCAAACATAGAGTTAGCTGGACATAAAAAAGTAATGGAATAGGAGATATTAGTATCTCATGTGATCCAATTCCTTGTCTTGGCCAAAGGCGTTTAACAATGCTTGGCAGGAATCTGCGTACTAAATGCTGGTATCAAAAAATAGCCCTTTTCTTAGCCCACTGCAGGCACCTTTACTGCTAAAGGAATGCTACAATGTATGACCAAAATGTGGAAACCCTTCCTAAGTATTGAGTTCAGTTGTTTCAGCCACTCCCAATGCTGACAGCTGTATAACATCAGGCACAAATCATCTCCACAGATAATCACTGGCAGTAGAATGGGTCATGCTTAAGAGCTTAGTGACTTTAAATGTGGCACAGTCATAGAATGCCACCTTTGACACAAATCCAAAAAATATTAAAACAGAAATGTAAAGAAAGGGGAAAAACAAACAACCAAATACATTTTATAGGGAGCCCAGTGATGCCACTAGCATTGGTAAGGTATAAGCGAGATCCTCATAATGATCCAAAACTGATTTGGATTAATTTTTCTGTTCGTTCTTGGCCCATTCCTTTTCAGGCAACAAAATTTGGCGGCATTCTTGAGCCAGGAACAAAATTTATTGCACGCGTTCACTCTCTCTCATTCACTCACTCACTCACATTCTCTCTAAATGGTTCCCTACATTCTTCCCCTTCTGCCGGCCACATCCGCATCTTCTTTTTCTTCATAATGGTGGCGTGGTGGTGAAGTACGCTCCAATCCTCCAATCTGAGATTAGGATGCCCCCGAATGCACCAAGGGCAATATGGCGGTACTTGCGGTGATGTGCTCTGTCTGATCCCTCAATTAAGGGAGAGGATGTCACTGTAAATGTCATAATTTTGCCCTCATGTGAACTGAGAGCACTATATTGCCACCATATTTCAGTGATATCCTCTATCCTATTTTCAGGGCGTCATACGAATGGCAAAATTTACCAAAATTATGTAAATTTGCAATTCATGGTAGTCCGGAAAATAATATATGGGTTTTGCCCTCTAGGGCAAAACAACAACAAACCTGTAACGTACCTGGCTGCCGGTTCCTCCGGGTCCGCGGATCGTCAGCCGCCACGGAGAAGGGGGAGACCTCCCGCTTCACCACAGCAGCATCAGCCGCCACGGAGGAGGGGGAGACCCCCCCGCCTTGCTGCAGCAACCTCTGCCGCCATGGAGAAGGGGGAGACCCCCCGCCCTGCCACAGCAGCCGCAATCCCAAGATGGCCGCGGACCAGAAGTGACGTAACGGCACTTTGAAAAATGTGGCGGGAAAACGCTAATTAGCGCCTGGACTTCCTCTGCCTATTTAAGAGCCTCAGAAACCTTCCAGCTTTGCCTTCTGATGGTCGTTCCTATCTTGTATAGTGTCTACGCCTCAGTTAGCGTTCCCGTGTGATTTCCTGTTACCGACTCGGCTTGTTCCTGTTCCTGTGTTCCTGGCGTTTGACTCTGGCTTCCCTCACGACGATTCTGACTTCTGGCTTCCTGACCTCGGCTTACCCTGCAACGGCTTGCTCATTGGCTATTCTGTGCTGGACTTTTTGTGATCTGTCTATTGGACTTGCACACGCTGCTCTACCTGATTACAGGTTCTATTCTACGCTGTGCGTGACAAAACCCCAGTCGTTGCTGCTTATTCCCGGAACCGTAAGAGTTAACCACTTCCAGCACTAGACTATACTAGCGAAGAAGAGATCAGGAACTGGCTTGGATTCCTCGATAAAATAGCACCATAGCCCACCAAGGCATAGCCAGATCCGGTGCTGTGACTGTCCTGAGAAAGACAGTGAGTGATCCAGCGAGCCCCGGAAGCATTAGACAAGACTAATGTCTAGGGAAGTAACATACACTTTATTGGGGAAACACACAGGCTTATATACAGGTTAGGTGAGAACAAATCGTAAATCATGTCCACATCTTCCCGCCCAGCCCAGACAGTCCGGCGCCACACTTAGGCCACCGAGCCCCGCAATGTCTGTACGACCTTAAACCATCATTTTCATGGTGATCCCAAAGGAGCGGCGGTGATCCTGGTACCGATGGATAGCTCAGGGTCCTGGGGATATTCTGTCCAAAAAGCAACGCGATCGGTCAAAGGGGCTCCGAGCAACAACAGTTCAAAGTTTCCCCGGGACGTACCGCGAGATAGCCAGCACGCGTTCGGCAGCCGCACCGGTCGTCCGCTGTTCTTCCGGAAGTCCCAGTGACCGGGAATCAACAGGAGGTTAAAGTTTGTGGGCAGGACATATGGAACATGGACAGGGGCGGCACATAAGGGAGAACAAAGGCACAGAAAACAATTGCATAGATATATAGAAATCACAACCACTGATCATAAAAAGACACTTTTTAACCCAGGGTTGTGACACCCATGTAATGTGGGGTATTACTGTAATCAGAGCTTGCAAGAGCACCATCTTTGTTTTCTTCAGTGCCAGTATGTCTTATACTTGTTCATGTAGTTAATTTTGAATTACTCCTTATTGTAATGATGCTGCTGGAGGTATATAAACAAAATGTAATAATGCAATATAACAATAGGCACAGTATTTGAATTCAAAATGTTCAAATTGTATTAAACAAATGTGGATATATATATAGCATAGGCATGGGCATAGGAACCCCTAAAAATTGGGGGGATAGCATTTTCCCCCATCAGATACGCCCTTTTTTCTTCCCATCAGATACCTCTTTCCTCACTATCCCCCACTTTCTCCCCATCTCTTTTTCTGCAAACACAATAATATATAATTTGAAACACTGGTAAAAATAATGTATGTTTAATACATTAAATATAGGAAGAAACAGCTAATCTTTGTAACAAATATATTGAAAAATTGGACCCTAGGCAAGCGTTTCCTTGGGCCCCGCTCATGCTCCCTAGCATGCAATCACCCCCTCCACTCCCGCACCAAACAACTATATTTGCCGCACTGACTGCAGATCAGGGGAAGACTGTGAGAGTCAGTGCAGTCTTCCCTCCTTCTGACCCTACCATGACTTTGCGAGGTTCTCTCACTCGTAATCATCTTCAGAGTCCCTTTGTCCCCTCATTCACTAAGCCATACCTCTCTTTTATTTACTCCCTGTAGTTCAGGTACAGATCAAATAAACAACACATTTAAACAGTGTGTATAGATCAACTGAATAAGACAAAAAAACCCTGTATTTGCAGGTAAAAATAAATAATGTATGGAAACATAGCATAGCAGGTATAGATCAACAGGACACACAAACCCATCATTGCAGGTATAGATCAACTGGACATCACATGTAAACTCAGCACTGAAGGTATAGATCAACTAAAGAACACATGAAACAGCACGTTCATGTATAGATCAACTGAATAAGACATACAATCCCTATATTTGCAGGTATACATAAATAATGTATGGAAACATGGCATAGCAGGTACAGATCAACAGAATATCACATAACCCATCTTTGCAGGTATAAATCAACAAGATTTCACATAAAAATAATTAAATCAGAGCTGTGGCAATTGGCATTTAACGTGGATAAATGCAAAGTAATGCACCTGGGGCATAAAAACCCAAGGGCAGAGTATAGACTATTTGGTACTGTCCTAACCTCAACGTGTGAGGAAAGGGATTTAGGGGTAATTATTTCTGAGGATTTAAAGGTAGGTAGACAATGCAGTAGAGCAGCAGGTAATGCTAGCAGAATGCTTGGTTGTATAGGGAGAGGTATTAGCAGTAGGAAGAGGGAAGTGCTCATGCCGCTGTACAGATCACTGGTGAGACCTCACTTGGAGTATTGTGTACAGTACTGGAGACCATATCTCCAGAAGGATATAGATATGTTGGAGAAAGTGCAGAGAAGGGCTACTAAAATGGTTTATGGATTACAAAATAAACCTTACCAGGACAGGTTAAAGGATCTTAACCTATATAGCCTGGAAAAAAGACGGGACAGGGGGGATATGATAGAAACATTTAAATACTTAAAGGGAATCAACAAAGTAAAGGAAGAAAGTTTATTTAACAGAAGAAATAAAACCGCAACAAGAGGACACAAGCATAAACTAGAGGGGCAAAGGTTTAACATCAGAAAATATTACTTTACGGAAAGGGTAGTGGACGCATGGAATAGCCTCCCAGTGGAAGTGGTAGATGTTAATACAGTAAAGTCATTTAAGCAAGCATGGGATAGGCATAATGCCAAGCTAGATATAGGACAAGGGCATGTACTAAAGGAGAGTACTCAGAGGTTGGGCAGACTGGATGGGCCTTCTGGCTCTTATCTGCCGTCACTTTCTATGTTTCTATGTTTCTAAATGTATAGATAAAACCCCCTAAATTACAGGAAGAAATCACAGGTTGCACACCCCAAAGGCCAGCCCTGGCATCCACATTCCCCATATAGAACCTGACCAGCACCCAGATTGCACAAACAGATTACAGCCCAGAGTGAGCCAACTTTGTCCCCAAACAGCCCAACGTGAGCCAACTTTGTCCCTAAGCAGCCCAGCGTGAGCCATATTTGTCCCCAAACAGCCCTCCCTGTGCCATCTTTGTCTCATAAACACCCTGTCTGTGCCATCTTGGTCCCCAAGGCTCAAACACCCTGCTTGAGCCATCTTTGCCTTTCCCTAAACCACATCCATGATATACATATCCATTAATGCATTCTTACAAATAATTCAAGCAATTCATCCATACATTCATTATTTTACTCATGCACACAATTCATCCACACAATAAATCATTCTCTCACTCATTCACACAATTCATCCACATATTCATTCATTCTCTCTAATTCTCCCTCTTTATTTCAATATTCCTTGATATACCCCCCTTTCTTACTTTCTATCCCCCCTTTCTCACTATCTACCCCCTCTCACTCCTTCTCACTATCTACCCTCTCCTTACCCCCCTTTTGTAGTTCACTTACCATGCTGAAGTCCTGTGGTGGGAGGGCGAGGCCTCTGTCTCACTGCTCTGCCGCGGTGTGCATGGCTTCACTGCTGAGCGCTGGCATATGACGTCATATTCCGGCGCTCAGCGTGAAGCGCCAGCACTAGGAAAGAGGGCTTGCACTCCAACCACTACAGTGAGGGCAGCGCTGAGGCGGGTGGCGGCAGGGAGCAGAGGAGACAGAGGGGTGCCAAGTGGTTGTTGAAAACACTTTCATGACCGACCGCTCGGCTCCTCTCTCTCTCCTCTGCCTGGATGCTGTTTCAATGTTTCAATTGGGGGGGATTCCTACGGCCCTGGGGGGATTTCTTCATTATTGCCCCCCCCGCATGATTTACTGGGGGGGATCTGCTCCCCCACCCCGATTCTCAGTGTCTCAAACTGCAGACATAATGTATGGTTTCTCTGGACATACGCTTTTGCAGCTGATCGTATATGAGGTACTCCATATGCTTTACTGTGGCCTTTCGCTTTGCCATTAAGAAAGTGATATTTTCCCCCTCTGCCAGTCAAATCTACATTTAAATAAATATAGCACTAGAGGATATGAGGCTCATCAAGCTAGTCCATCCTCGCTGTGAACCAGATGCATTTCATGCCTTTGGCATAAATTACATTCGCTCTAAGTATAGTTGTCCGGATGTTACCTGAGACTAATGCAAAAGCTTCTTTCCATGACCTGATAAACCGATGCGTTTTACAGTCAGGGTATAACCAACTGACCCTTTGAAACTATGAATACAACAATGGGATTGTGTATAAATAGAGAGTCTGATGCAAAGTGCCTTTATTAAATGATATACATTATATTAATATCACCTCTACACGTATGATACTTAAATAATTGTATATAATGTAACAGACATTTGTGCCTAGTGTAATATGTTTGGAAGCATAAATGAGATATTAGAGAGAAATGAAGCCAGGACGTGGTAACAATTTTTTGAGTGTATGTTTGTATGAACAAATTGGCAGGAACAGAGGGCAAAACAGGCAGATAATTTGCTAAATTAATAATTTATTGCAACGCATTCAACAGGACATGTAAACAAATACCACAACTCAGGCTGTGAAACATTCTAAAGCTGAAAAGCATTGAAAGCCTGTTGAGTTTCCGCCACTGGGCGAGATATATAACCTAAAAAACATGATTAGTTCTGTATACTCAATCTCTGTTTTATGTTAGTGGGCATCCTGTGGCCTAAGCTTCTGTCATAATTGAACAGGTGGTGTGGATTTCTGCATTTGATGTATCCAGGATATTATAACCGAAGCATTCAATATTCTTAGCTCTAGTTCCAAGAATCACTATCCTGGTGTTGATTGTAACAACCTCTGCATATAAGATTCTGAAGCCCTCTCAAAATTACCCATCCTAAATATGTTTTTTTGTTTCAGCCATTGCATGAAAGTAAAAAATAAAACAATCCATCCAATCAACCTTTTTTTTGTTTAGCTACAAAGAGCTTTGACTTTTATTTAATACACTATTTCTTATGTCGTGATATGTGTGATACATTTGATGTTTGTGACGGATATGTCTAAACCCGTGAGATTTCCAAACCAAATGCCATCTGATAGGAAACAGTATTGAGATGTGGTTGTTCATCAGGTATAGTTTGTGGAAGTCCTAAGATATACATAGTTTGAAAAGGTAGAGAAATATTGATTTTATAGAACCCCACAAAATCGTATTGAAGATTGACTTTTTGTGATACATGAACATCCAAAACAAAAGGGGAGTTTATGACGTAAATATGGGCTCTGTGCTCTTCAGAACTCTTTTAGAAGACTTTTCTAATGGAGACTTTATTGAAACACATGTGTTACACAAGGAATAAACCAAGACAAACAAGTTGAAACAATGTATTTTAAAGGACACCTTCCACCACCCTGCCCATTGTTTTTTAAGCATTAGACATGTAAGTTATACATATTTAATGCTTTAAGTGTTTTGAAATTGTTAATTTTACTTACCTTTTTTTGTTTAACACAAATATTTATCTACCTATGTTCCTCTGGAACCCTCCTACTTCTATCCTTGCAATCTGGAAGCCTTTTGAAGCTTAGGTCGCAATGTGCAACATCGTTGTGTATCCACAGTGGACCACACTTGGCCTCCAAACCCCATAGCAGAGTTGTGTATTGCCAAAAGGGTCACAGAGGGCTTTTTTTTTGGCAATGTACCACTTCACTCAAGCGTTGTCTGGTGCCATTGAAGGATTTTACTGCACCCATTAGAGAACCAATAATTGAGCATTATAAAGACAGATGTCCACTTAGATAGAAACGGCAAGCAAGGACATTGATGGAACAAGTGTTTCCAACATACTAACACTGATTAAGCAAACAACACTTACACCCAACTCACTACACAACTATTGTAATTGTAATGCATTATAAAGTGAGCAAACCCTGTTATCAAATTTATCAGCGTTCAGAGGATAGAACCTCAGCAATTACATTTTTAAAAAAGTGCATGTTCCCCAAAACAATGTTTTGCGCTACTATGAAAATCCATGTATTTTAGTCTGTTGTTAATATTTATTAAAAATATCTAAAATATCTAAAAATATAATGTACACAAAAAAATATAGGTGTTAACCAGTTGTATATTTCACGGTAGAAAAGTGGGATTTAGCTTACAATGTAAGTGGTAGTTATTTGCTTTTTAATCTTGCAGGAGACCTTTTCTGGAGTGACCCTGAAGAGGATGTGGGAGAATTTTGTCTTTTACCCAGTTTTCAGATGTCTCCTTAACATGACCAGTGGGTGGATGGAAATAAATATCCCATGTTAAAGCATGTGGTGAGCATAGCGGAGACACAATGCTACAGACTACAAAGGAGAAAGGGAATGTGTCAGCACGTGTTATGCCCCCCACCCCACCCCCTTCTGCCACACTCTCGGTCAATGTCACTTAAAACTATCCCAGGGTGACGTATGAATCCCATTCAGGAAAAGAAGAATTTCCCATCTGCATTGCCTTCATTTCTGGGGGTAGAAGCCGGGGCTGCAGCTCTGCTCAGCCGGTGGCAGTCAGTCTGACAGCTCGGCGTCTTGGCAGGAACAAGCAGAAGGAGACATGCAACAAGTGGTCAGGGGGCAAGAGGAGAGCCAGAGGAGCCTGAAGAAGGGCAAATCGCAGGAGCAGGAACACAAGTACGTTGAGATCCCGATCTCGCCAGGGAGGAGGACAGGGGACAGTCCACACGGGGTGACAGTTACTTTGACCGGAGTGACTTTAGTTAAAAAAGAAGACACGAAGAAAGGGACAGAGAGGGCATGTGACTGTAAGCATTCCCCTGTCGGGGCAAAGCAGCCCAGCAGGGCAACAAGAGAGCGATCCCCTGGATATCACCCAGATTTCCAATCAAACCTATCAGAAGTCATTGGCGACAATCCAAATATGAGGGGCAAAGGACAAGAGGGGGAATTGTCAGAGGGCACTCTGTCCACATACTCCCCCCATGCAGTGGACAGTGACCCACAGTCCCCTGTGCCCCTACCCCGGCGCAGCAGCAGCGACAACGACGAAGCGCACTACATCACCACCCACGAAATTCAGCTTTGCGAAGCCGATCAGGACACTGACTACCCAGATTTCGGACTCGCCTCCTCCACGTGGAGTGAGCCGGTTGACAGCGCCCCCTGCACCTTCCTGGAGTACGCCTCGTTTGACAGCCAAGGTGGGACACCGACAGACGAGGACTGCAGTTACTACTTGAGCACCACCAGCGAGCACAACCCCACGGACAGCCTGGGCAGCACCGAGCTGGTCAGCACTTACTCGGAAAGCGACACCTCCCCGGTCCTCTGCAGCAGGGGCACCAGAGACAAGCCAGCTACTTTAGAAGAGTCCAAACCCGGGATGCCCTCGGGCCAGATCCTCCTATCAATCAAAACCGAATCCAAGGCTATAAATGAGCCTAGCAACCTCCAGGCAAAGCAAAACAGCGCCCCTGCTGATGCCAAGCATGAGACAGACATGAGCTACTGTGTGACCAGAGCAACCGAGAGCAAGTCAGCTTTCAGGCAGCATCTCGGTAGTAGTCCTCACCTTAAGGTATCAGATGCTCACAGGCTGGTGGCCATACCTGCTCGGCTACAAGCTCGCAGCGGGGTCCATGCAGACATCTCAAGCGGAGCTTCCAGCGTGGTCAGTGAGCTAGATGATGCAGACAAGGAGGTCCGCAACCTGACGTCGAGAGCCTTCCGCAGCCTAGCCTACCCCTACTTCGAAGCCATCAATTTCAGCTCTAGCGAGTCTACTACATCGCTGTCAGAACAGAACATAGGGATCAACAGCTGGTCTTCTTATTTGGACTGGAAAGGGGGAGCGCTCCTCACCCAGAAGGCAGAACAAAGCCTCCAAAAGCATACCGCTTCTACCTCCAGTTTTGGTCTACAAAAAATAGGGAAAGATGCCCCCAAGGACCAAGTGTACGTGCAGGCTAACAAGTCCCAGACCAAGGCTATTGAGCTGGTTGTCAGTGAACTGGCACCTAAGGGAGCGAATGCATCGGGTGCCTCTAAGCGCATCCAGTCGGGGTCTAGGGTCGTAACGTTGACGGAGACTTTGAACATCAGTAGCAACGTGAAAGCTTCGGCTGCGGGGACCATACGAGACTGCAAGCCTCCTGAACATGGTCCAGGCTCAGCTTGCAAGGATGGGGTTACAGATCCACTGCCAAGAGAACATGCTGGGCAGGAGGTTGTTAAACAGAGCACTACTGTAGCTGAAGCCATGGAAGGGGCGCACAAGTCGAGATTTGCCTCCAGCCTTCTTAAAAATGTAATCTCCAAGAAAATGCAGCTAGAACAGGAGATCAAGATGGAAAGAGGGGAGCTCACGGACACGTCTCAGAATAACGCTTCCATAGATACAGAGGGATCCAAGGACAAAGGGGTCCAAAGGCAGAACTCCAGGTTCTCCGAAGCAAGCTCCGATTTCACCCTTGTTAGCAGCGAGGACCTAGGGGAGTTTTTCGAGGTGAAACCTGCCACTCCAAAAGATTTTACACCACCGGAGGGCAACTCATCGAAACAGCTGGAGTTTCACCGGGAAGAAAGTGTCACCGAAATTAAAAAAAGCGCATCAGAAGCAATTAAAAGTATATTCCTCCGTAGTCAAAACAGCGCATTCAGGTCATGGAAAGAGAAAGAATTAGAAAAGATGGAAAAGAAAATAGAAGAAAAAGTTGCCAAAGCAAGAAAAATAAGGATACCGCTGGAAAGGGATTGGAGGGCGGATTTGGGGGAGATCTCCAGCAATACATCTACTAAAATGTCTCGCTTGTTTGTACCGGGTATCCAACAAAACCCCAAAGATAAACAGTCTGACAAGCAGGCGACCAAGTATTCTGTGTCTACCTATGCCCACCAGACCTGCCTCAGCCGCAATGAGATGGACTTCAAGACTGAAAAATTACACGTCCTACAGGCAGCTGCCAGCAGGATGACCCCCGCGATCACCCCTAAGCCCCAAGAGATCAAACTAAGCCTGGGACTGCCAGCAGACAGCAAAGATAACCCTTTTAATATAGCCAAACTTTTAACTCCCAACCTGGCTAACAGTGTGACCAATCTTTCCAAGGCAGCGGAAGAGCTAAGAAGCCAGATCCCCTCTAGGTCTGAGGTTCTGGAGAAAATGCCTCAATTCCTGGTGAGAGATGTAAGGGAAACCAAACCCAAAGTCCAAGGTCCTATTCACCAGGTGAGAGACGTAAGGAAGTTGCTAAAAGGTTCATACCACCAGGACACAGGGGATAACAGTGACAAGGGCAGCGTGGTGTCCGACCAAAGCGGCACGGATTCCAAATCAAAGCAACCCATGGGGTCCAAGATCTCATCTCCACTGTCGCCTATCGTAATAACTTGCCAGGCGGTGAAAAACAAGGAAGAAGGTGATGCAGGTGAGGAAGATAAGAGCCTTTCTTCTGCAGATACCATCCTGGTGCACCGGGCTTCAGGTAGGCTCCCAGTGGCTACCATAGCTCCAAATAAAACGGGGCCCCGAATACCTGTGGTGAAAATTGTCTCCAAAGCGTCCAAGTGGAAGCAGGAAAAACCCAAGGAGACAGAAGTGAAACAGGAACTCAAATCCCCGCAATCCCATGCCGCACTAGCGAAGCTCACAGCCGCAGTTAAGACCATGGAACAGCTTTATGTTTTCGACAAAAAAGAATGGAAACGCAGAAGCGATCCCCAGCCTCTCAGCGGTAGCCACGTCTTGCCCCTTATTGCATATGAGGAGGCTTCAAGTGAGGTCAAACCTGTTGTCGAGGAAAACGCAAAAGCCCCTGTCTCACAGTTCGTCAAAACTCCGTTGGAACGAAGGAATTCCAATCCTGGCTCAGATAAAACAATGTCAAAGCCTCCTCTGGCTGAGAACAAACCTCCTCCAAGGACCTTCCAGGTGTCTAAATTCACTGAAGGAAAGAGCAAGGACCAGACTGACAAAAACAAGTCCAGCGGAGAAGGCAGCAACCGCAACATCTTCACTGTGAGCGCTGCCCCAGTTAAGAACAAGCAGCAGAACCTGGAGACCGTTCTGAACAGCAGGAATGCCCGACCAAAACCTCCCAGTTCGCTGAAGATCCCACAAGTAGCCTCGGAGGAGACCAAGAAAGCTCATCCTGTAGCCTCCCAGCCGCCAGTCCAGACCAGGAAACCTAACACTGACATCGAGAACTACCTCACCATCCCCGTCAAGGTAACCGGGGAAACTACAGGCGCAAAACCTCCAACAGGCACAAATAATCGCGATTCATCAGCAGGGAACACACGAGAACAAGCTTCCAGTGTTCGTGAGTCCGGTGCTCTCTGCAGTCTCCCGCCCTTTAGCGCCAAATCCCAAGCGCCTAGTCCCAAGAGTCCAATTAGGGCTCCTAGCGACTGGCGCACCAAGATGAAGGAAGGAATCCAACCCAATAGGGCTTCCTCTACAGGCTCTGAGCCCCAGTCTCCAGACTCTGCTCCTCCAGCCACAATTTACCATCACACTATGCCAACTATGCCCATGACCATGTCCACTGCACCGGCTCCTATTTTCTACTCACCCCCTATGTCTGCAGCCACCCCTGCTGAACTCTACCCCCAGCAGACGCAGCGCAAAATGTTAGTGGACTTGGCCACTGGGCAATATTACCTTGTGGACACACCAGTGCAGCCTGTGAAAAGGAGACTTTTCGACCCAGAAACTGGACAATACGTAGAGGTTCCTGTCCCCCCTCCACCTGCAACTCCAGTCCCCATTCATATGCCGCCCCTAGCTCTCAGTCCGGGTGCATATGGAGCTGCCTATATGTTCTATCCAGGATTTCTGCCCTCTCCTACCACCACTGTCCTCCCAGCCAACACCTTGCAGACACAGCTCTCCAACCCAGGTAGCGATCACACCTACGAGATGCCAGTAGTTGACGGGAGCCAGCAAGGAGAGCTAAGTATGTCCGAAGGTCCTTATTACTTGGCCACTGGAGCTACACCAAGCGGTGCAACTACTGGTCATCCTGCTAATATCAGAAGGGGGTCCATTGGCTGTCCGGATGGCAAGCAGGTTATCAGCATCATGTCCCAGCAAGGACCTAGGATTGTTGCCCCTCCATCATTTGATGGAACCACCATGAGATTTGTTGTGGAGCACAGATGAATATCCAGGTAACAAAAATACATGGGGACTGCTATTCTTATCATAACACTATTTTAACAACAATAGTAAGTGTAAATATTTCCAGTACGTGTGATATAAATTATATTACCTCTTCTTAATGAAAGAGAGAATAAAATTAGGTAACAAATATACCAGGCAAGTGGGGAGTTTCTATGTGTATCTGGTTCCTGCTGAGTCAGTGCAAATGTCTTTCCCCTAGCTTGCCCTTTACTCCAAGAACAGGATAATCCATCCACCCATGGCTTTCTTACATTTTGATAATGCATTTATTTGGATATATTTATTTTTGTATGTATTTTTAATCTAATGTAATTTTCTGTAGCAAATCCATTACATTTCTTTAAGAGACAACAACAATATATTAAGAGTACAGTTAGCACAGTTTGACTAAGCTGTCCCAAGTAAGTTGTGAGTTTATTTAGCAGAGAATGAAGGTAATTGATTGAGCATCTTGTTAACCTGTGTTTCTTCTGCAAAACAGAGGTGATAGGTAAAGGACTTTCCAAAGTTTAGTTCTTGGGAAATGTTGTTTACTAATTAGGGGATTGTTGAGCTGCTGCCCACCCAACTCCCTTTTAGAATGAAAAAAGTTAGAACAATCCTTATTTGATTCTTCTACAAACATTATTTTGGAACAATGTATGTATCTGAAACATTGTACTAGTGCTAAACTATGCTTCCTTTGATAAACTTACCCAGACATTCACTAATATTTTACTAAATGTCTATGAACCTGTAAATAAGCAGATGTTGGTTACTTTTCATAACTGTTCTAGTTTGTAATGTGTTAGTCAAGTTCACTGAACCTTAAAAGTTCATCACTAGCTTTATAGAAAACTATTGTACAGCAAAACCATGATTAAACAATGAGTCAAATGTTAAGATATCTGAAATCTGTGTATCCTGCAGAAAAACTGCAGAAAAACTTACATACTTGTTCTATAACTAAGTAACAAGGTATCAACTGATAAAATGAAAAGGCATGTGGTGTAAAATACCAACATTCCAATAATAACATCTTAACAAATAGCAAGGCAAGATCATTCTATGATGCCTTATCAGTGCTAGATTTTGTCAGGAATATCTTGCCCTTGTAATTTTACTTTTTTTTTCTTTTTTAACTGTATGCATAAATGCCCTCTCTGTTCGCTAACTATACTAACCATTACTATTTAGTCACACCTGTTCTATTATTTTTTGAGTGGCCAATATTTTTTCCTTTACTTAATTCTTACATGTGGATGATTATAGTGGCCTTAGGTAAATTGCTCTTTTAACCCATTGTTAATCCATCCATGGGTACAAATATATTTGGAGACCTCACAGTGGATGCAGGTAGTAAGCATTTTACACACTGTTGAATAAACAGGTTAATATATATATATATATATATATATATATATATATATATATATATACTGTATATAGGTTGAATTAAGATATACATAGTTTGGGTAGATTAGTATCCAAAATATGCCCTGGACACATTGAACTCATTGAACATAGTCCCCTCTAAAATCATTATTATGACATATAAGCTAAATATACAGCATAGAACTGATTAAAATGCATTCTAACCTTTTATTCATAGGGTATATCTAGAATCGAGATTCTTCATTATTTTTACCAATGTTACTTGAAATGTAATTCAAACTTCCTTTTCTCTTTATTCCACAGTGGTCATCTCTGATATCAACCTTTTAATCCTGGTCCAGCATCCATCAAGGGTTCAAGTGGACATGCATAAGATTTGAAAGGCTTCACAAGTGCCTTTCAGAAATGCTTTGCACCACTGCTGTGAAACATAGTGGACAGGAGACAGCTCTAAATAGTGTATGAAAAGCTCATGCAGGTAGCAAAAGTGCAGCCAGCAGATTGTGTGAGTTTGCGTTCATAGAATATAGAACATGTAGAATCCCACTGCTGCCTTAAGTGGCTTTCATACTATCTTATGTGTTTCAGTTTGTGTGGATTGGATTGAACCATATTAGCAGGTGAATTTTCTCTGGATGTCTATAAAGAATGCATATATATACATTTATATATATATATATATGGGGCATAGGTACTTCTACCATGTTTTTCTACTTGAGTTATTTACAGAGTTGGTCTTTGAAGACCAAAAGAAGGTAATGTGACTGTGTTTGAAGGTGAAATATTTTCACTTATTATACAGTGTTCAACAGTCGTATCATTTACTACTGCAGGTATAAAGCTAAAACAGTATGTCCTATTGCTACATTTTGTTATTAGCGTCTTACAGTGGGTAGAGCGTTGTAAAAGCACTCTTTACTACAGCTGTACATAGTTATAACACACATGTTTGTATCATGTTTGATTAACCTTGGTTGGCTCATCATATGAGTACATATACATGAATGCAATTTATTCTATTAAAAACACTGGAATCCAGCATAGGGATTAAAATAACATTGTTTTAGGGATTAGTGCCTTATACTCTTTGGATATGTGCAATAATTTGAGGCGATGCAGCAAAGCATAATGCTGCACAATACATATTTTTCATACATAATTCACAAAATAATAAAATATGATGAAGCACTTTCTACTTATATTTTATCCTCCATTGAGTACTATAAATATAAAATAAAATGCACAGTATACTCTAGTTAAACATTCAAATGGTCTGTAAAGACTGTTGCATGGAAAATGTTCACGAAGACTATGTTATGGTCAGATATGTCTAGAATGAATTTATTTGATCACTCTAGATACATTTTATGTTCTAGTTTGGATATTATTGATTTGACGGCTTGGTTTCAAAGCTCTTCTTGTTGTTATTTGCTTTTTTGACAAATATTTTGTGCAGACTATTCATACATTTTTTTTACCACTTTTTAGCTCTTTTCAACAGATCATGATTTATAATTAGTTATTTGTTAGAGTGTAGTCGCAACATTATCTCAAAACACTTTCATTTTTTACGTCATTCTGTTGTTTAATTTTGCAAACATTATACTGTATAAAGTAAAAGGGCTATAAGTTGGATGTCATTGAACACAAGTTATTGTTGTGTGCCTTCACATCCTTTACAAACACACCTGCCAGTCATGGGCTGAATTATTGAAATCATTGAAAGGCTCTGGCACCTCTTTTAATAATTATCTGTTCCAAAATCTTGCTTAATTGTATTTATTTCATAATCTTATATTTCAGTATAAACGATTCAGTAAAAAGCAGTAGACCTACCCACAATTTTTTCATAACCTTAAGTGAAAAATGTGATGAGTAATTTTCGTTTTGTTTCACCCTAGGCACAACCCTAAAAGGCAGACAATGGCCAAAGCTAGCCACTGAGATTTGGGTTTATGGCAAAAGTGTAACTTTTCACTTTTTTTGTTCTTTGCTGGTTTACTCTAGGTTCCTTCCTCATAGTTCCTTCCAACTTAAGTTTGTTTTCTACCATTTAAGTTTGGTTTCCCCTTTTCTTATTTTTTTCTCTCTCTCTCTCTTTACAACAAACCCTTGCCTTTCCTTCTTCTTTGTAGTCCTTCAGCATCTCTCTGAATTTATTCAGACTTCCTTTGATTCCCTGTTTTCCAACCTCCTTTCATTTAACTATCCATTATTTTTTCTGTCTAGTACCTTCCCACCCATCTCAACTTCCTTCCCTATTTTCTCTGTACAAAACAAGTTTGAGATGAGCTCACTCAAGAGGGACATCTGCTTAATAGCCTGCCCTACAGTGCCTCCCCACTTTGGAGCATCTAAAGTTTAAGCTGTCTTGTGCCATTACAGAGGAAAAATGGCCATCAACATATCTGATCCCATCGCAGTCCAGGACAAATGTTTTGGGCTTCATGGGCCTTTTCAGTGGGGTCCGCTTAGTATCCTTATTTCCTTTGCTCTAATATTTCCCTTACCACAAATTCTATTTATTTTCATTTTATATTTTTCATCGTTCCAAGAACTCCTCCAATTTGACCATATTCCCATTGCAGAGGTGTATCTCCTCAATACTTTAAAGTAGGGAACAGAGAGAAGATATTGATACTGTGCTTCTCCGTGGTCCTTTGCACTTCCTCACAGAGTAGAGTACTGGGATATTATGTGATAGAGAACTATACACTATGAAGCAGTGTGGGGACCATAAGGGAGTGAAGTATAAAGATGTGTGTAAAGAATAGAGACATCTAATTCTTCTAGCCTTTTTACAGTACCACGCTGCGTCACACTTCAGGGCATTTTATAGAAGAAACAAATATCCCAGACAGAAACATACATGTTGAATATATTTTGATGTTGTAATAAGGCTTTTGGTTTTATATATTTGTGCTTTACATAGACATCACACCTTGAATCGCACCAAACATCTACCTTACATTAATGGGCCACATATGTAAACAGCAAGCAAAGTGCTATGTGTGGGCCAATCAGCAGAAACATTCCACTGGTTTCTATAGTGATTGCTCCACATGGAGAATTTTGCTTCACAACTGAGCTTGAATTGTTCAAAGTCCTTTAATTCGCCTTAACTATACTCCATAGTACACTAGGACAGTGGTGCAATTAAGACCTTGCTGACTTCTGATCTCACTCCCATCTAGTATTATTTGCCATGTTAACACTCCCATGGCACCTTGCTTCTTGTATGAACTGCTGGGCAGTAAAATAGATTACTTCAATACTTATTATACTTTATTCATATCCGTGTATGACATTTTTATTCAATTGGTGCTCAGTGAATAGCTTCTACTTTACAAAATATTAATACTCTCAGGGTTTTAAAATGTTTGCCACAGCTCACTTCCTCTTTGTGTATGATGTAGGTATGAGCGTGGTTGCCATTTTATTAAGCTAAGGAGGCCTTATGTGTAAAGAACTTAACATGAAGTTTAAAAAAGTTCTGTGTTCCTAGCTTAAGATGACACATTTGTTACAGATGAAAGTATTGCTAAAAGATATATTTTTAAATCAATAAAGATATACGGTGCTATTTTATCATGACAAAGCTACATTCAGTGGCATTAGGTAGCAAAACCACTTCCTTTTCCAGGCCTCAACGTATGGCTGACAACAGCACTGGGGCAAGTGCAGCCAAGTAGCCTGGTAAAGGAGGAGCCAATACACATTTTGCAGTGAACATGCTCCATGTGCCCTATACAGTCTTGTCTAAACACATTTGCTTCTCACTCTACATATCCTGTTGGCTATATGCATTATATCTTTAAATCACTAAGAGAAACCGCCAAATCTTCAAATCAGACCGGTCCTGGGGCATCTGCCCTCTACTCCCCTTGCCAGCCCTACCTTGCTTGGCCTCCCCTCCTGTTTACCCATTTAACCTTAGTTAGGTAATGAGAAGAAATAATTATTGAAGCTAAATAAATAGTAAATAATAAAAGTTTTTTTTATGAACAATGTGGTTTTTAGAGACATTGCTTTTTTAAACTAAAGCATAATTAGGTTTGTTGAGAGGAGTCAACTGTATAATATATAAAGTTTTTGGAAAGCAGCAGATCCATTTTACTCAGATGTACACTTTTAGCAGGCATTTGAGATCCTTGGGTCATTTGAGGAGACAGAACTGTGATATATTTGCAATCTGAGATTTCACAAATCATCAAGTAATTAACCTTAATGGTTATCATTTGAAAAAATGGCAACAATGGATATATGTTGTTTAATTGCCTACTATATAGTGTGCTGATTATTTTATTTGACTCTATGCACTGTTTTTTTATGTTGCATGGTATGATATGATTAATTCAAAACATGCATCTAGTAATGTTCGTCCATGTTGAACTTGTAGGCCAGTCTTTTCTTATATCAGAACAGAGGCAGAATGCTTTCAAAATGAGGCTGCTCAAAGGTCATAGTATGTCAATTGGCCTGCAGTAATATAATTTCCGATCCCAACAAGGACATTCACATCATACCTTTAATTATGAATTTGAATCAGATGACAAATAGCATCAATACCCAGGCCTTGTTGACATAAAGTGTATTAACCAGTATGAGGTACATCCCTGTACCATTCCTCTCATGCTTAGAAAAGAAACCTACAAAAAACGGCTCTTCAGTAGTATTGTTTTAATACCAACTGTTACATTATATTTTATACAGGATTTTCTGGGAAATTATTCCAGAAGAGCTGTTCTTTCAACTCTAGTGTTGGAGACCCATTTGCTGTTCTGACTTCTATAGGTTTAGAAAAACTATGGTATTAATCATACAACATATACCAGTCCCTTTAAAATATAAACACATGAGAAGAGGTTTATTTGGTGCTCACATACAGGAGAATTGTATATGAATTTGAAGAACATTACATTTTCTCAGGTCTACTTTTAGTGCATACTGATTTTTCTTCCCACATAGTTTTAGAATTGGGATATTTTTATTTGGTAACTGCCATGGTAGTATGGGCTCCGAATTAATGAAAACAATGCAATCATACAACATCATACTAAAATGTTGATATTTAAAAATTAATGGATGACTACAACTATAAAAACACCATAGTCAGTGGCTTTAGTTCACCAATGTATTAAAGTATGTATTGCACATGTTTTGGGAAAAAAAGTGTCCTGGTATAATTTTAACTGCAGTATTTCAATTATATTAAATTAATCTGGTCCTTGATGTTGTGGGCTGAATAGGCAACATGGTTCATATCAAATACTCAATGGTTTGGTAACACATTGGTCAGTGATGTGCAGGTTATGTATTGTGGTGTTTTCTTTTGCTGAGAGAATTGTATGTTTACTGGTGGACTGGAAAGGTTCTGTACTCATGTAAGCCAGGCTCATATGCATGTTGACATGTTGGATGGACAAATCGCATGATCAAAGGTAGGACTTTACTGTGTTACTGATGAAAGTATAACATTTGCATACATTATATAATTGATAAATATAGCTTTACAACATTGAATATGAAAGATGTTTTGTTATAAGAAATATTCGTAAAGTGCCTGAAACTGATTTATTTTTAATAAAACATTTAAAAAACATAGTCTAGTGTACGGTTTTTTTTATGAATCTGATTGCTATGTCATTATTAGGCATACCTTATTATGATGCAAACCATAACTTTTCTATATCTCACACTTGTATTGCCTGGGTTCATGTATCCTCCTTAACATATCTTAATACATCTAAAAGATGTGTAGCCATGGCAACTGGGAAGTCAAAGGTCCAATCCAACTGGAGTTGGTGGAATTTATTTGGATGTTTACAATAAGTGTTCTCCATCATGTCTGCTAAAATAAGTTTGTGGTCGATGCAGTGGTGACTGGTACAATCTTGAGTACAGTGTAATGTGAAAAATAGGGTAGTTCGGGATGAATCATTTGTAAGGTGGGTGTAGCTTGGCAGTGTGGAGAACATTGTTGGGGTAATGTGACACATATGAGGAGGTCAATGCAGGGTAGTTAGGGGTCCACAGTGGAATGTGGCATAACAGGGAGAGAGAACATTGAAAAAACTAAAATAAACTAGTGCTAGTATTTAAATGACAAGCACATGTGCTAATCATTTAATAAAAGTACAAATTCAGAGATGCTGTTGAGGGTGGCGTTCAGGATTCTATGACCCTTAGAACCTTGGCATGCAAAACCATGTGACATATGTTAACAATATGAGATGAAAAGTCAAGTGGAAAACACTGGTATAAATTTCTTCTGTGAAGCCTGATCTATTGAGTCCTAACAGCAAACAGACAACACACAGGGTAACTGAAGACACTGAAGTAACCACTTTGAAAGCATTTAAGCAGTGGTTACCAACATATTACACTATTGCTGGTTTCAATGCTGATATATAGATAGATGAATTTCCTGGTGGAATGTAGACTTGTTTCGTCAGCATGAGTGCTAAATTCTAACAAAGTCAGCGCTCAGCAATTCAACTAGCAGGGCACATAGTCATGTAGCGTACATGTGTAGGTACATGTTACTTTGTATCTTCTCATAGCAAATGCTATTTTCAATTAAAAATCACTGGTTGTGAAATCACATAAAAGCAAAATTCTGGGCAGCCAACTGAGATCAAAACAATTAAATTAATTGACATGAACTTATTCTCATAAAAAAAACAAGTACATACACTCACTGGCCACTTTATTAGTTACACCTGTTCAATTGCTTTGTAACGCAAATAGCTAATCACATGGCAGCAACTCAATGCATTTAGGCATGTAGATGTGGTCAACACAACTTGCTGAAGTTCATGGTTGTTGGTGCCAGACAGGCTGGTCTAAGCATTTCAGAAACTGCTGATCTACTGGGATTTTGACGCACAACCGTCTCTAGGGTTTACAGAGAATGTTTCGAAAAATAGAAAATATCCAGTGAGCAGCAGTTGTGTGGACGTAAATGCCTTCCTGATGTCAGAGGTCAGAGGGACATGGGCAGACTGGTTCGAGATGACAGAAACTCAAATAATCACTCGTTACAACCAAGGTATGCAGAATACCATCTCTGAACACACAACATCAACCCTTGAACACACAACGTCAAACCTTGAAACAGATGGGCTACAGCAGCAGAAGACCACACCGGGTGCCACTCCTGCCAGCTTAGAACAGGAAACTGGGGCTACAATTCGCACAGGCTCAGCAAAATTGGACAATGGAAGACTGGAAGAACGTTGTCTGGTTTGATGAGTCTCAATTCCATCTGCCACATTCAGATGGCAGGGTCAGGCGTAAACAACATGAAAGCATGGATCCATCCTTCAAGTTTATATGCTGCATCAATGGTTCAGGCTGGTGGTGGTGGTGTAAAGGTGTGGGGGACATTTTCTTGGCACACTTTGGGCCCCTTAGTACCAATTGAGCATCATTTAAACGTGTACCTGAGTATTGTTGCTGACCATGTCCATCCCTTTATGACCACATTGTACCCATCTTCTGATGGCTACTTCACAAAGCTCACCTCATCTCAAACTGGTTTCTTGAACATGACAATGAGTTCACTGCACTCCAATGGCCTCTACAATCACCAGATCTCAATCCAATAGAGCACCTTTGGGATGTAGTGGAATGGGAGATTTGCATCATGGATGTGCAGACGACAAATCTGCAGCAACTGCGTAATGCCATCATGTCCATATAGACCAAAATCTCTGAGGAATGTTTCCAGCACCTTGTAGAAAGTATGCCACGAAAAATGAAGGCAGTTCAGAAGGCAAAAGGGGGTCCAACATGGTACTAGCAAGGTGTACCTAATAAAGTGGCCAGTGAGTGCATGTTTTTAGAACCCTATATATCATCTTATTTAAACTATTTTGTATATATGATCGTCTTATATGATTTAGAGTATATAGATATAGAAATAAATTATGAAACAGAAAAATTGGATTAAAATACCCCTTGTTTCTAAAATAAATTAAATCCAGGGAGTTACCAAAAATAGAGGATTCATATGCTAGGCATATGCTATGAACTGGCATTAGATGCAAACATGTGTGCAACATGTGTGGGGCAAAAATTAAGTGGAATTTTCTGGACTAGCTTTAGCCATTACCAAAACATTGCTGCTTGCCTGTTTTGACATACCGTTGCCTTAAGTAAGTGCCTTATTTTATGGGTTATATGGCTTAGTTTCATTACCATTAAGCTGTCGCCTACACCCTTTGTAATAGGTTTTAATCTTTTTAGAACAGACCATGGATCTAATGTACAAAAACAAGCTATATTTAGTTCCCCTAGTCTGCATTATGTGGGCTGTTATTTTTCAGCTATTTCTTAAGATGGTATTCAATCCCTTTCCCTCACCTTTGACATTCTGCAGAGAAAATAGATATCTAATTGCCTCTGATGGTGACTGACCAAGGGGCAGCTGTGGAAAGCCAGCCGCCCAGATTATTAAATCATGTTGTGATTTATTGTTCAATAATTAGTGTGTTTTTGAATGATTTTTTAATCAGTGTCTTAATTTCAGCTTATTTAAATATTTCCCAGACATGTCCATAAACCAGTGGCTGCACAAGCATGCTACCCTAGGTTTGACCCAAGGTTAGACCCCAGCCATCCTCAGGAGCAGCAGTGTACTGGTGAGTCTGTGGCCCAACTGCACAATCCACCTCCAGTATTGAAGCCCTGACACTGCTGCTGCCCATTTACCTGCCCCTCTAGTAGTTGGCCTAGGCCAGAACACCGAGGAAGCCTGAAGACAATTCTTAGGTTCCAGTATTACTTGAATTTCTACCTACAATATCTCTAGTTGTTATATGCCTCTTACAGTTCATAGAACATGAAAGTAGAAAGAGAGGACAATATAAGAACAACAAGAAATGGTTCACTGTTTTGTACAATTCTATACTTTGTATGTTCAAATATTGGGTAAATTGACCCTTTCTCTTGGAATCTGTAACAGAATGCTGCAGACAAATTATCAAAACAAACACAGCGGCTAGCTCTGCTTTATGAAGACACATGGTGTGTAAATGTATTTTTACCTCTGTATTGGAAGACGGACATCACTTGGGGCTGTGTTAGGTTTCAACTTTTTTTAGACAGGTTTTATTCCACCCGTGTGTACTGAGTAGTGACACAAGAACCATGCAACCTAACATATTTATGGGAATACAGAGTAGGATAAAGCATAGATAAATCATCGATAGGCTCACTTTAAACCAGAAGTTATTAGGAAAATGTGCCCCTAAAACATTTTTACAGAACACATTTCTATGTGTGGGTGTTATTGAGGTGCACTTCATTAGGTCAATCTTTCCTGCCTTTCTATAATAAAGGAAAGCCATTGTTTTTGGTTGGGTGCAATAAAATATGATTTTTATCTGGGATTACACACTTCTTAGTTTTGTTTACACAAATGTGAGAACACATTGCTGTTAGAGCAAACTTATTTATTTTTGGACTGTGATCCCCCAATTTGGCATGGCCATGTGAAACTGAAAACTAGCGTGTAAAAAGATTTACAGTCCCATGTGCAGCTGGAAGATTAGTTCCGATGGGATAGACTATCCAAACCCCCGAGAATTACTGTAGGCAATTTAAAACTTTACCTTACACTGAGTCCCTAAAGGAGCAAAACATTTTAGGGCAAACCAATTTTCAAAAAGTTTCAATTAAATGGACAACTTTAGCTGTCTTTAAAAAATGTTAGATTTACAGGCCTATTATGCTAGTACATCCATGTAATTAGATGCTCTAACTATGCACTTTTTACAATGTGTGATTACTAGGTACCTCATTAATTTCCTTAGGATCCTTCTAATAAAGCTTGGAATAGGGGATGGATTTTTATTTTATGTAATCCATGAAGACATATAATAAATAATATAATAAACTGTACTATCTTGCAATACACGAGCCAAATACAGTGCAGCATATAAACTTGACAGGACGGAAGCCTTTATAAAGTGCTTGCTCTGTTTACTATGTAGATATTAGGTATAGCAAGCAAGCAATATTTAAAGATTCTGCAAATACGGGGCCTAAAAAATGCCATATAATATTTACACATTGCTGACCAGCCCAGATAAAATGGTGCCCTGCAGTATGTCGGATGCATACCTGACTAACTGGTTCCCTTCCATGCATCCCACATATTGCAGGTCAGCAGTTTATATGTGTCCTGGAAAACATAGTGTATGTGGTAACCCTAGCAGGGAGATTTGTTTAATTAAAGACATCTCCCGCAGGGCATTAAGCTGGAGGTGTGGGAAGGGCAAAACAGACACTTCAAAAATGTAAAGGTGCCACATAGCTATCATATGCATTAAAGTGCATATGATGGCTGGAGTGTCCTTTTAACAAGGCCGCTTCAGGAGAAGTGTGATGGGCTTTCAGAAAAGCGTCCCTTTGGCGAATGCAGAGACAGCTGTTAACAGCTTCTGTGGTCATCAGAGATCAGCAAAAACTGATACAGGGACTGTAAACACATTGTAAAGCAGACTACTGAAAATGAAGGTCAGGGAAACAGGTGGTAGGGCTTCCAAGGCAATGTACTAACACACCTGAAAGGTTCTTTATAAGTACTTCCTAACTGCAGCAGCCAGGTAAGTGGCTGAAGAAGAGGACTAGTCTTACATAAGTACATTCCACACAAGTAATAATTATAAACCCCAATTATAGTCAAAGACAACACAGATGATATACATATAACATTGTTATTAATTCCAAATGTAACTACCAATATTCAAAAATATCTGATAATGCATAAGTAAAAGCCTTATCAGAAGTCAAGCATGCTCTCTAAAAAGTAGAGGTGGGAAAGCCACAAAACCAGAGAGTTGAGTTGAGTTGCAGCATTCTGTACCAGTTAGCATCTAGAAGCAATGGCTATGATGTTGGCTCTTTGCAAGGTTGTTGTTTCTGATTGTTCTTCAATAACTTTTGTTTCTCAATTTGAAGAGCAGTTATTTTACCTATGGTTTATGAAGTGCCATTTTTTTAAGTGGGCCTGTCATCATCATCATATGTCCAGGTGACAGGGTCATGTTCAGGCAATTTGTATGTATTATGGAATTATATTAGAGGTGGTGCAGCATTAACTAAGCCTTGGATAAACCAGTCCCCATACTTGAAGTGGTGGCTGAACTCACCTGCTCAGCCTCCATAATTTAAAGGTGCTACGTGCCTTTAAGACACAGAGAAGAGGATCCATGAGTCAGTCCTAGGGCCTAGGGCCGCGCACAAGCTACATATGCTGTACGTGCTGCATACATAAACTAATAAAAAAGAAGAAGGGAGTTTTAGCAAACTGTTTGCGTCACCCCCCCCCTGAAAAAAGAGCAAAACCGTTCTTTTAATATTGATGGACTAAAGAGAAGATTTCCTAAAGCATGGGGCTTATCTTTAAAAAGTGATGCTAGTGCAAAGTTTGAAAAGTGTTTCTAGCACTATAGCAACCAATGGCGTGGTTCAAACAGCAGGACTATTGCAATGGCTCTTGTGGCTATTATGCAATGAAACCTTTTCCAACTTTGTCCCAGAATCACATCTCATTCATAAATTTTATTTTTCTTAAAATCCAGAAGAAAAGCCAACTGTTGTCCCCTTACTTTACATTCAACGAACAATATACTGTTATCTGTGATGTGAAAAGCAAGATGAGTTGGCAAACAGTGCATATTAAATAAAACCAACCCCCCAACATCCTTAAAATTTAGATCATAACTTCTAGAAAGCAAATATATCATTTTGACAGCCTTTATTTGAAATTTTGGTTTAAAGATTGGTTATACCTGGATGGAAATATTACACTTTATAATATCATACAATATTACACTAATGTCATAATGCTGTCTGTCTACAAACGTGCCTCAATTCACACACACATACTGGGATTTGAGACAGGTCAACACATCTGCAGCTCTGTATAACACACACGTTTATCACGTTTATCTAGCAAACAAACCCAGATTTCTAACACACACATACAGTATATACATAGAAAGATTGTTTTTGGACAACAAATGGGTAATACTAATCAGTTTAGCGTCTTCTTTTCTCAGGTTGAAGTTGAGCTTGGTAAGAAAAAAAGGTAAAAATCCTATTTCAGCTGCCCTTCATTGGTTGATGGCAGAGGAGCCCCGTGCAGGCAACCAATAGAGTCGCTGTTACAGACTTTTAAAATCCTTGCGCCGAACCTGCTGCATATTTTTACCGCGTTAACCTCATATTAACCCCTGCTAATAAAACACGGCAAAAAAAGAAAGCACAAGACTATTCGTCAGAAAATAACTTTTTTTTCCACGAAGATGAACACGAAGACATGGCTGGCACCCAAGTCTAGTATTTACCACTTGGAAGGAAAATATCCACTCAAATGTGAAGTGAATATGTTGCTGTAAGGTATATAATAACTTGAAGGTATATCACCCAACAGTCATGGATTATTAACTATTATAGACTAAATTATTGACCACTGCCCCAGGGCCGGTGCAATGATTTTTGCCTCACCTCTTTGTGCCCTGTCCTTGGAGATATGTGAGCACATCATACACATAATGTGCCCCCTGTATCAATATGTATGGAACCAAAGAGAGGGTTTGGTTCCAGGGGGGGGAGTTTAATATGTGTTGCACTGCAGTTAACCAGGATGTAGTTAAGGGGATGAGACACATGTGCTCTGAGTAGAAGTTGGAGTTCAAGTTTATACAGTATGTTTTAAGAAGATCTGTTAATAAAATCATTAAACACTGCAGCTGGAGTCTGACAGCCCTGTTAATGCACAGTAACATTGAAACACCCCCCTGCAAAGACATGCTGTGCTAGACCACTCTTCCCCCTACCTGTAGTTCAGGTATAGATCAAATAAACACCACAAGGAATCATTAGCAAACTCAGCCAGGTATAGATCAAATAAATAATGCATGGAAACACTAAACTGCAGGCATAGATCACAGGCTGCACAACACAGAGACCAGCCCTGGCACCTAGATTGCACTCACTGTAGGGTGACCACATCAGCCATGTTTTCCTGGACCCGAGTAAGGTTTTCATATTACTGACCAGCCCAGATAAAAGGGATGCAAAGAGAAAGCAGCCTCGGGTCATGTGATTTGCTGAAATTAGCAATAGCTTTCTAATTATGGGACTAAGTAGGTGACTGTGGTGGATGTATATTGCAGATACTCTATGCACAAAAGGACTACTGGTACCGTCATTATAGAGCTTGTACACAGAGTAAACAGTAAGTGAGAAACAGGGGAACTATAGGCAGTTTTTATACACGGTAAATTATGCTTGCTAGAGATATAACTATTATGCTGTATCAAAATCCTCTCATGGAAAACAAACTGCCCAATCACTAATTGCTATTTTACTGCTTATAGAGGAAGTATCAAATTACTAATGTTAAATGGTGTTGTTCCACATACACTATATAACCAAAAGTATGTAGCATCTAACCATCACACCTATTTGAGCTTGTTGAACATCCCATTCCAAACCCATGGGTATTAATATAGAGTTACCCCCCCTTTACTATTCTGGGGAGGCTTCCCACAATATTTTTTGTGTGTCTATGGGAATTTGTGCCCAATTTGACTTCCTCCACACGATACTCGTCCAACCCTGTCTTTATGGACCTTGCATTTGTGCACATGGGCACAGTCAGGCTGGAAAAGGAAAGGACCTTCCTCAAACTAGTGCCAAAATGTTGCAAGCATACAATTGTCTGAGTTTTAGCAAACTGTTTGCGTCACCCCCCCCCCTGAAAAAAGAGCAAAACCGTTCTTTTAATATTGATGGACTAAAGAGAAGATTTCCTAAAGCATGGGGCTTATCTTTAAAAAGTGATGCTAGTGCAAAGTTTGAAAAGTGTTTCTAGCACTATAGCAACCAATGGCGTGGTTCAAACAGCAGGACTATTGCAATGGCTCTTGTGGCTATTATGCAATGAAACCTTTTCCAACTTTGTCCCAGAATCACATCTCATTCATAAATTTTATTTTTCTTAAAATCCAGAAGAAAAGCCAACTGTTGTCCCCTTACTTTACATTCAACGAACAATATACTGTTATCTGTGATGTGAAAAGCAAGATGAGTTGGCAAACAGTGCATATTAAATAAAACCAACCCCCCAACATCCTTAAAATTTAGATCATAACTTCTAGAAAGCAAATATATCATTTTGACAGCCTTTATTTGAAATTTTGGTTTAAAGATTGGTTATACCTGGATGGAAATATTACACTTTATAATATCATACAATATTACACTAATGTCATAATGCTGTCTGTCTACAAACGTGCCTCAATTCACACACACATACTGGGATTTGAGACAGGTCAACACATCTGCAGCTCTGTATAACACACACGTTTATCACGTTTATCTAGCAAACAAACCCAGATTTCTAACACACACATACAGTATATACATAGAAAGATTGTTTTTGGACAACAAATGGGTAATACTAATCAGTTTAGCGTCTTCTTTTCTCAGGTTGAAGTTGAGCTTGGTAAGAAAAAAAGGTAAAAATCCTATTTCAGCTGCCCTTCATTGGTTGATGGCAGAGGAGCCCCGTGCAGGCAACCAATAGAGTCGCTGTTACAGACTTTTAAAATCCTTGCGCCGAACCTGCTGCATATTTTTACCGCGTTAACCTCATATTAACCCCTGCTAATAAAACACGGCAAAAAAAGAAAGCACAAGACTATTCGTCAGAAAATAACTTTTTTTTCCACGAAGATGAACACGAAGACATGGCTGGCACCCAAGTCTAGTATTTACCACTTGGAAGGAAAATATCCACTCAAATGTGAAGTGAATATGTTGCTGTAAGGTATATAATAACTTGAAGGTATATCACCCAACAGTCATGGATTATTAACTATTATAGACTAAATTATTGACCACTGCCCCAGGGCCGGTGCAATGATTTTTGCCTCACCTCTTTGTGCCCTGTCCTTGGAGATATGTGAGCACATCATACACATAATGTGCCCCCTGTATCAATATGTATGGAACCAAAGAGAGGGTTTGGTTCCAGGGGGGGGAGTTTAATATGTGTTGCACTGCAGTTAACCAGGATGTAGTTAAGGGGATGAGACACATGTGCTCTGAGTAGAAGTTGGAGTTCAAGTTTATACAGTATGTTTTAAGAAGATCTGTTAATAAAATCATTAAACACTGCAGCTGGAGTCTGACAGCCCTGTTAATGCACAGTAACATTGAAACACCCCCCTGCAAAGACATGCTGTGCTAGACCACTCTTCCCCCTACCTGTAGTTCAGGTATAGATCAAATAAACACCACAAGGAATCATTAGCAAACTCAGCCAGGTATAGATCAAATAAATAATGCATGGAAACACTAAACTGCAGGCATAGATCACAGGCTGCACAACACAGAGACCAGCCCTGGCACCTAGATTGCACTCACTGTAGGGTGACCACATCAGCCATGTTTTCCTGGACCCGAGTAAGGTTTTCATATTACTGACCAGCCCAGATAAAAGGGATGCAGTGCAGGAAAACATGGGGAATATGGTCACCTTACTCACCTGGCCCCCAGATTGCACTCAGAGGACTTGCTTAGCACCCAGACCGCACACACAGGAATGCCTCAACATCCAGAATGCATCCACAAAACTTGCCAAGTATCCATATTCCACATATAAGGACTTGCCCCAGCAACCAGATTACACACAGACACAGGACATGGCCAGATTGCATCCACAGGACTTACCCAGCACCCAGAGTGGTCTCCACTCAGAGTCTCAGGTCTCCTTTCAGTTAGGCCTCCTCTCAGTCTGGCTCATGTACACACTTTAGGCCCAAAACAGGAACAGTAATGGAGAGACTTTCACAATACACACATTACACACATATACACTACAAATGCCTGCCTATAAACACACACACCTGCCCTTACACATACATGCGCACATTCAGACTTGCCCTTGTATCCACACACTTACTTGCACTGACATACAGACACTTTTAAAACACACTGTCTATCCCCTTTTTCATAATTTATCCCTTGTCTCATTGTCCAGTTCTGCCTTATTTCTTCTGTGTTTTTTCTCCTCATATACCCAGACATACAAACTCATACTGACATACCCAGATATGCACTCTAGTATATCCAGATGAAGGCATGTTCACACACTAAAAAAAAAACATTTACACACTGACACCCACAAAGATAACCAAAGAAACATGTTCACGCAATAACATACCCAGACACAAACTAACATGCCCAAATTGTGTGAAGAAGCAAAACCTTAGACTAAGGTCTCTCTAATCATTTAGGCAAAGAGAAAGCAGCCTCGGGTCATGTGATTTGCTGAAATTAGCAATAGCTTTCTAATTATGGGACTAAGTAGGTGACTGTGGTGGATGTATATTGCAGATACTCTATGCACAAAAGGACTACTGGTACCATCATTATAGAGCTTGTACACAGAGTAAACAGTAAGTGAGAAACAGGGGAACTATAGGCAGTTTTTATACACGGTAAATTATGCTTGCTAGATATATAACTATTATGCTATATCAAAATCCTCTCATGAAAAACAAACTGCCCAATAACTAATTGCTATTTTACTGCTTACAGAGGAAGTATCAAATTACTAATGTTAAATGGTGTTGTTCCACATACACTATATAACCAAAAGTATGAAGCATCTAACCATCACACCTATTTGAGCTTGTTGAACATCCCATTCCAAACCCATGGGTATTAATATAGAGTTACCCCCCCTTTACTATTCTGTGGAGGCTTCCCACAATATTGTTTGTGTGTCTATGGGAATTTGTGCCCAATCATTGAAAAGAGCATTTGTAAGGACAGATACTGATGTTGGATGAGATGATCTGGCTCTCAATCTGAATTCCAATTCATTCCAAAGGTGTTCAATGAGGTTGAGGTCAGGGCTCTGTACAGGCCATTTGACTTCCTCCACACGATACTCATCCAACCCTGTCTTTATCAACCTTGCTTTTGTGCACATGGGCACAGTCAGGCTGGAAAAGGAAAGGACCTTCCTCAAACTGGTGCCAAAATGTTGCAAGCATACAATTGTCTGAAATGTTTTGGTATGCTGTAGCTTTAACATTAACCTTCACTGGAAATACGGCGCCTACTCCAAACCCTGATAAATACCCCCTCACCATTATTCCTCATTCAAAATCTTTACAATAGACACTAAACATTCTGGTAGGTAGCATTCTCAAGGCATCCATCAAACCCAGATTCGTCCACAAGACTTCCAGATTCATCACTCGAAAGAACAAGATTCCTCTGCTCCAGACTCCATTTGCAGTTTGGAACTCAGTAGCGAGTGATGATACGAAAGAGAGGTGAATTTTACATGCTACATGCTTCAGCACTTGGTGGCCCTGCTCTGCGAGTGTTTGTGGTCAGCCACTTTGTAGCTGAATTGTTGATACTCCTAGACACTTCCACTTTACAAAAATAGCACTTACAGTAGACCACTGCAGATCTAGCAGTGCAGAAATTTCAAGAAACTACTTTTGGCAAAGGTGGCATCCTTTCACAGTGTCATGGCCCCCGCTACATCATGCTGTGCCCCCCTGTGTGCCCCCCCAATTAAAACGCCGGAGGAGAGAGAGAGGCGCCGAGCGGTTGCTCAGGACTACGTTTTCAGCAACCGCTCGGCGCCTCTCACTTTCCTCTGCGAGGCCTCTGTCTCGGTACCGGAATTTCATGCTGCGCGCCGGAATATGACGTCACATGGGTGCTTCTGTTTTACTTCTAGTTACACATCATTCATTCATAGAAAATGTATTTGTTGAAAATAACAAAATAAATGGCATTTGGCATAACTGTACTAAACACTTCACTCCTTGTTAACACCAGACACAGCAAAACTCTTAGTTACTCATCCATCATTTCTTGTCTTGACAACTGCAAAGCAGACTTAGTTTGTTTTCTCATACCTGTCTTTCCTGATTACAAAAAATCATAAATA
Organism: Spea bombifrons; assembly: GCF_027358695.1. Lineage (NCBI taxonomy): Eukaryota > Metazoa > Chordata > Amphibia > Anura > Pelobatidae > Spea > Spea bombifrons. The sequence goes on from NC_071087.1 coordinate 48,822,935, forward strand.
CTGCTACCAGGCTTATCTCCCTTAACCAATCACCTAGCAGCTAGAAAGGGGAGGAGGTGCTGGAGATTGGGAAGGAAACGTGTAACCAAACCTGCTCCCCTTCCTTTCAAGGAGCCAATGGACTGTCTATTGCACACTAAAGGGTGCTAACCTTGAATCTGTGTACTATCTGAGTGATATGGGCCCAAGTTGGGCATCCAGAACATAATATATTAGGCTAGGTTATTTAGCAGTAGAAAGCTCTTTTAACATGAGATTCAGAGATCCTATCCTCAGTATATACTACAGGGGCCATGACTGGCCCACCTCAGCACCCCTAAGAAACATTTTTTTAAGTTTGTATTTTATGTATTGTTGTTACAAATTAATACATTTAAGGCATTTATTGCTGATGCTTAAAAAGAATTACAGTCTGTCACTGTCCTGCTATTATAACCAAAATGTTACTTTCGCCAAATGGAGTTAGTAGGGCCCAGCTTATACCCATTAGTATGCTGCCTAAGCTGCCTCCACATTATAGACACTGAACAACACTATATGTAAATATATAGGGTTGCCAGCCTGACAAGTTAATATTGAATTCATGTAAATTCAATATGCAACCGTCTATCACTAGGTTTGTAAGAGGACATGTTATTTTTCTGCCCAAAATGGGTTTAGTTTTTATAGTCTTTGCATTGACAGGATTTTATGCGAAATGTCGATGCTTTTGTATGAGAACTTGAAAATCAGCCAGGTCTACACTCGGACTGTACTTTAGTTTTACTGAAAATGTAAAGCATTTCAGGGCTAATCCTACAGGGACTCCTTTAATCATATGTAATCCAAAAGACTCGGCAATATATTTTTGCAAGACGGTCATAGACTGATCTGCACACATGCTTGAATAATACCTTATTTTTGGAAGATTAACAGTTTTGTTGTTTGTGTAGCCATGGTGCTGCTGTGCTTTTAAGTCATTACAACCAAAGTGACAGCTGTTAATAAAGCTGCAGTCTTTCTCATTATGTTCAGCTGCTATTAACACACGCTTACTAGTGTTTACTGACCTCATGGACATTGTATGTTACCAACTGTGAAATTAAGAAGATGCATGATTCATAGAACCATTATTTAGTTTCTAAAAATGATTATAATAGGCTGCATTTTCCTCCTAATTTTCCATAACAGTCTTAGTAAAAACTGAAATGCTTAACATATGTTATCATTGCGACTGTGTTCCAAGACTTACGTGGGCAATGTCTTTGTCCAGGTGTCATTTCGGCTCTCTAGGTCTTGTTAACCTACTCTAAACAGGCTACTGTTTATCCCTCCCCTGATACTGATCCAGTGATCCTTTTTGAATCTCCAAGTGTGAACAAGTGCCCCATCTTGCCCCCCCCTCTGGATGCCCATGATCATAAATTAATCTGCTATTGTTAATTTTCACTCTCCCTCAATTATAACAGCACTACAGAATTTGCAGGCATAACAATGATATAATATATGCAATGATTGTACCATAGTTCTAAGTGTCAAACCAATACAGGGCCCTAAAAAAGAGAGAGCCCTTTATTTTGATTGTTGGGATATAAGTGATACTCACCCCCAGAGGCAATCAGATCCTACACACTTTTGGGATGATCTTTGGGCGGATCATCATCATTAAAGCCTAATTAACATTTGATATTGGTTTCTGGCCATGGCAGAGATGTATAGAAAGGGTAAAAACTGAATAGTAGTTGTCTTTACAATATCGACTGTTAATGTGAGAGCCTAGATTTTCTTTTATAGCATACCCACCAGCGGGAACCCAAGATTTTACCGTGGCTTGAGCATGCAGTTAGTTTAGACTAGAATACTTGTCTGTGAATAAGTTGGTTTGAGTTCTGCAGAACTAAAATTGTTAGTGTCAAATGGTATAGTAGGCATATCATGGCTTGACTCTTGATAGGCTGCACTGTATGTTCTCTTTGTTCTGCCATTTGAATAACTAAAACCACCCAGAAGCTAATAACCACTAATGAAACTGAGTGGTTATATCTAATTGTTAAGTTGGGTTATTTGATAGGAGATAGTGTTAGGGTTAATGTAAAGTGTTTGTGTAGGAGGTTAGGTGTTGGTTGTTGGGTTAGTATTGGGTGTTGGGTTAGTGTTAGGTGTAACTTTGCAACATAATGTAACTATTGCTCCACATACCCCTATATTATCTTATTTTGTGTATTGCTCTGATATGTGGACACACTGTACTTGTACTTGTAGGACCGTGTCTTTCACTAGTTTGTTTTTTGTACTTGCCTTTACGATGGGAGGGTGCATGCAATCACATGGCTGGTTTGTTAGGCTTCCTGTACACATTTTCTCTGTGTATTCACTGGGTGAGTATTGCCATTTGATCTTCCTACCATGGCAAAAGGGGTTATGTCTTGCTTTTTTTTTTTAAGTCTGCTAAGTCCCTTTTTGAATATACACGGTACATATAAAAGAGTCATGTTCTATATCTTATGTATCTTCAATACCCTCCCAAGAAAATGTTTATACTCTGCTGTATTTAGTAATGACACTGTAGACTGATGATTATCTGAAACTTGAGGTGAATGTCTTCCATGTTTGTGCTGCCAAGAGTACAGAGAGGGCAAGTGGCACATCAAGAAACTTAATCATTTCATGTACAAGTTCTGAGATTGCCTTTAGAGATGCTAGGAAGTAAGTTCAGACAAAGGGTAAGTGGTGCAGAGTGAGATGCATGGGCTAGGAATACAGCTACAGTATACTGAATATAAGACAAGATTAATATTTAAGAATATTTAAGGTCTTTACAGTAAGAAAAAAATTACAGATGGCCCAAATGGCTCTTTTCTGCTATTTTAAAATTTTCAAAGACTATAGGAAGGCTCTCTCTCTCATACAACACATTTGACTTCTCAGATATAACCCAAGGGCAAAAACTATTATAGTACTATGTTAAGAAAACAGATACATATAGTTCTCTGATTAAGACTCAGACACGTCTTTCATATACATGTTTATTTTCAAGTTCACTGTTCAAACAACTTTTGACAATGCAAGAGATCGATCCAGAACAGTCTTTAAAATAGGCATCTGTCTTAAAACATTTCACAGGGTCATTGGAACAATTTTCTTAATGAAGGGTGGTTGGGATCGGGGTCACTAGTCGCAATAAGGGGTGAACAGTGTGCATAGTGTCTAATTCTCACTAGAGGTCAGACATCATTGCAGGACTAGCAGGGGTGATAATGAAGGAGCATTCGTAGTGGAGATTCTAAGATTTAAGGTTGACTTATTTACCCAGAGTATAGATAGACAGACACATGAAAACTATTATGGTGGTTTGGATAAGCACAGAACTTAACGTTATATACACACTTTGCAAGATGTATTTCCAATATTTTTCCAAGTATGGGAAGCAGTTGTTCACTAGATCTTCAAAAGCTAAAATGTTAAGAAAACTGTTCAGTAAATAAGTTGGGCTGTCTGAATGTAAAAAACTGTGTACATTTTAGGGTTACTTTAATTCAAACATAAGTCTTATACCAAAAAATAAAATAAAGTAACGTTTCTAGTGGCTGGTGGATATACATAACACTTGCTTTTCAAACCATTGCAGGAGGCCCTGCACCGATAAGCTAAAAAATAACTAAATCAATACATTACTAGTGCATTAGTTGTCAACTTCTTTTTAGAGAAGAACGCTTTGTAAATGGTTTAAATACATGTAAATATGTAAACTTTATGCAAGTACTAAACCCACACAGTACAGACACAATTATCCATGAGGGAGTCATGGATGAAGTATTATGGAATGTTCAGAACCAGCTGTCTGAGGAGCTGTATTGTTCTCCAAACACTTCCCTGCACATGTTGGTGTTTTCTTGATGTAAAGGGAGCTCAGAACCAGCCACGGTTTGTACTTTTCCTTTCCGGGAGATATATGACTTGCCCGATGGTAAGCTTTCATACTTGGTAATGTATCGCCTAAAAACACAAGTAGATTTCAGTAATGTTGGATGAAGCAGTAAATGATAAATACAATGAATTATAAAATGTAACAGTGACAATACTATATTTTTGGTTTAAACATTGCAGTGCATAGAGATGAACAAGGCTTTTGTCCGGAATTCTGCTGTTCAAAATCGACAAAACACTGATTGCACTCTCTAGAATTTTAAGCAAATACACAGTAGAGGTACTGCGTCGGGATGCGGGTCCTGCGAGATCCGTCAAAAAACTTGCGGGTGGTTTTTCGGGTGTTGCAGACAATGTACCTGCGGGTCCCAGTAATCCCGAGTACTCCCGCAATGCTGCCATTGCGTTGTTCGCACACAGCAGTTCTTCTCTTGTCCCACCTAGGCACCCAGCGGAGTCACGTGAATTTACATCATGTCACATGTCCGTTCCTGCTTCCCCTGGGCGGGACAAGAGAAGAGACGCTGTGTGCGAGCAACGTGAAGGCAGCTTTGAGGGAGTGCGCGATATCTGCAGTTCAGGTAAGGGAATGAATGAGTATCTGTGAATGATAAGTATCTGTGAATGAGGGAATGAATGAGTATCTGTGAATGAGAGAATTCAATTCTTCGTTATCTCTAAAATCTGTGACAGAATGTTTACAGGAGCGGGCGGGATTGGACACATGTTGAGGGAGCTGGCGGGAGTGGAACACACACGTTGCGGGAGTGGGTGGTAACGGTCAGAAATTCAGCGGGAGCGGGATTAAGAAAACAGTTCTGCGCAGGGCTCTAATACACAGTAACAGATCTGCCATTATTCATTCCCTTAAAGGTTTAACCACATAAAAACAACAAGGTTTTTAGTTCATAAGGCAACGTTGTATCGGTGCCTGCTATTGTGTTACATGACATATTTTCACTGCAAAAATGATTAATGAGGTGAATTTTTACATGATTTAATAAATATTTCTTACAGGGATTAGGCCATATTTAAGTACTAGGAACGAGGTTTGCAATGCTGTTGCGAAATTGAAAAGAGGCACCTTTAAGCTATATGAGTAATGATTAGAAACGTACAAACAAACCAAGTGATTTTTGCATTTTTATAAACAGATTATTATTCCCTAAAAGAATAACCCTGTAAGAGGGTCATCATTTCTTACATACTGTATATAAAGCTTCTGAGCTGAATGGACAAATGGAAGGATGAACCTAGCTGCAAATGTGTTCACATTGCATGTGCATTCAAAAATAACAGACCATATACATGCCCAGATACTGACACCAGAAAGTTGCTGTCGGGTAAACAGCATGGATGCATTTGTCCTTAGAAACACTCTGATTCCAGGGAGACAGCACGGTAAAACAAAACTAGGCATGAGTCACCAATGACTCAGAAGGGGGTATCTGGTTTAATAATTCAATACAATCCAATACTAGATGCTTTGGTGAACAGGTGTAATGGGTCACTACCACAGCTAAAATCAAACCTCTCTAAAATGCGCTGAATAATAGTATCCACTATTTTTTACCTGAATGGAAATGTTCCCTTATCCATCTGCATGCACACAAGAAATGGGTACGATGAAAACTTCACAGTTGTAAGAAAATCAAAGGATGACTCAGTCTCAAGTCGAGTTTCCATGCCAGCATTCACAAATCCTGAGTCAACAGTTACATTGCCTACAATCACAAGGGCCCCTCTGTAAAGACAAGGTAAAAAAACATTCCAAAAATAATCAACATATGCAGATGTATTTTTGTGGCCATTACAAGCTTTAAAACAATTAACACAGTTCAAAAACACAGTAACATATATCAAGCTGCATTCTGTATAAAGAACAGTTATGGTATCAGGTATTGTGCTTCATATAGCATTGCCTGCAACATTTCCACTACCACTTAAAAAAGAAACACAAATGAAGAATCGGGATCATGGAAACAACTTCAATGTTTTAATAGTGGTAAAAAAGCCCCACGGCTTTCTACTCTGCCCCCAGATATGCCTCATACCCCCTATTTACCACTCTGTCCACAGATATGCCTTATTCCCCCCTATTTGCCAATATTTCCCCCTGATATGTCTTATACCTCCTATATACCTCCCTACTTACAGTGCTACTCCGTCCCCCAGATTCCCCCCTATTTGCCGATATTCCCCCCTGATATGTCTTATACCTCCTATATACCTCCCTACTTACAGATGCATCCCTACACTTGTCCTCCGTGCTCCAGACACCCGTCTGTCAAGTGAGTGCAGCCCGTGGACGTCTGCACAATCCGCGCAGACAACCTCCGCTGCTACCCGGAACTTCTGCCAGGGCTTCTATGACTGAGCCCAGGAAGGTCACGTCACGCTGGTCCTCCGTCATAGAAGCCATGGCGGAAGTGTTGAGTGACAGCGGAGGTTGTCTGCACACATCGTGCAGATATTCACCGGCTGCCAAAAAGGAGGATACAGGTTTCCTGCAGTGCTGCGGGGAATCCTCCTCTCTGGCTGCTGGTGAACTTTGCTTGATGTGCATAGACAACCTCCGCTGCTGCTGGACGGTACTTCTATGGTGGAGCACCGGAAGGTCATGTCACGCAAGCGCCAGAGGAAGTGCCGGCAGTAGCGGAGGTTGTCTGTGTGCATCGATCCAGGTCCCCTGCAGCGCTGCAGGGGATCTGGATCTTAGTCTTGTGGTCCGACATCTATTTGTGGTGTGATTGTAAGACAACCTCGAATATAAGACAAGGGTTATTTTTCTGAGCATTTTTGTAACAATGTAAAAGATAACTAATTCATATATATTTAACCACTTGAATATTAACACTGATATCGTGCAGCTAAGTGCCTTACCGATTATTAACACTGGTTTTGGATTCTCTATACCACAGACTGAATTCCATTCCTCCTGAGATATCAATGGCCAATCCACCCTGGAACTCTGCACTGGCTTTTAGCCCAGACTGAAGCTGGATAGTCTAGAAGAGCGTTGCAAATGTCATTATCAACTCTCCATAGGGAGATCTGAAACATGTTTTAAACCTATTATTTCTGGATATTGCCAAGGTCACCTTACCAAACATTGCACAAATAGTTATAATATAAATAATAGTAATAATAGTAAAAACATATAAAAAATCAGTTGCGTTGCACTGAAGAAATAGTAATCTAAAGAATATTTCCCATTGTAAATTAATCTTTTATCTGGGCAGGAACGGGACCCATGGAAATACTGTCCTTTGCCTACTTCTTGCAACTAGAACTGCAAAACTGCCCTTGAAGAAATAGCTGTAGGGAAAAAAGAATGCTGATGCATATGTCACATGTACCTTTTCAGGTCACATGGCATGCAATGCTTCAGAAAATATCATGTGTAGCATGACTTCAGTAGGTGGATACTAGGAGTATCATCATTGTTTTAAAATAAACCAGTATGTCCGGCGGAAACAATTTTTAATATTATACTCTGCTCTATCTGCCACAAACCTATTCTAACAAAATAATGACGTTCTTTTTATGATACAAAGAGGATTCTAACTAAAGAACTTGGATATATATACGCTTAGAAAAATAGTATCATGCCATAAAATAAATTAAATGTTTTGCTAATAAATGCATTATATCACTTGTGTTACAATGTGTTTTAATCAGCTATGAGCAGTTGAGATCAATCTTGAAACTAAGCTTAACTTAAAAACAAATTACCTCTGAATGATCCATCAGAAGCACGAGTCCCTTCACCACACTTATAGGGTCACCCGTTGTTGATAGTATTTTGGACATTAAATCACTATATCCTTGGAAAAAGGTAACAGGCCGAAGCTGGACATCAAACAAGATGGCTGACATTGCAGCAAAGGCTTCCAGGTCTTCCTCACCCTCATCAGGAGTTGCGGCTATTAAGGATTCAAGACCCTGAGCTTCAATTACAACCTGAAAGAAGATTTCAGTAGATACCTATCATCTACATTTTACAGAGGGCATTTACTGAAGATGCACAATTCACACCCAAACCTTAGGAAACTTGTTTATATGTGTCCTTTAAGATATCATTTTCATTTAATAAACTTTCCACTCAGCTTCTGTTGAACCAGCCTGATGCGGAGCTGCAAATTCACAGTCAGCTGCTGAGGTGCTAATTTAGCATGAACTACCATGTGTCAAGCTACATCTCTTCGGGGGAAAAGTTATGCGTGTGTATAGGGCAGAGACTATTATGTGTTGGCAGTTAACCTGCAAAGTCATGCGGCTTTCAATAATACTTTTTTATCAATACACTCTTTAAAAAAAAAAAACTTGCAATTAGGTAGAATATTCATGTGAAATACCTGAATTGTGTGTAGCTGTGTGTTTTTAGAGTTAAAAAAGGTGTCCATGTTACTTCTTCTTAGGATGCCAGATCCAGAATACAGGATGTCCAGACTATAGGTAGCTGAGGAATCAGGTCTGTCTGCAAAGAGAATAAATGAGATATATACTGATATTTTAGTATACATATGGTACTATATACAGTATTAGCATTTCAGTAGACTGTCATAGCTGTTTTATAGTGGCACCTTGACCTTGCCATGCCTCCTCTATCCACACACAACCAGACAATAAGAATAATTTTGCTTACACACCAGGGTTTTCCAAAAATAACTAACCTGGTGACTAAACTGTCTCGATTTATGGGAAGACATGATGCTAAGGACCAAGTAAGTAGTACGTTTTTAAAACAAAATGGGTAAAAAAAAACCACCAGGTTATTTTGACACAGATGACTGCATGTAAACTTCCTGGCACCTCACACGGATCAGTCACCCGTAACACACGGATCAGTCATCCATAACACATAAACAGTAAGGACTATTGAAGAATATACATACGTATAACATATCCAGAGTAAGCAGAAGAAGATCCAGGCTTAGAAAAACGATCATAGTTATGAACCCACATATCTTTTAGAACTTGTCGAACGAGTTTACTGTTGAGTATAAACAAAGATGCATTAATTTATACTAGGTTGAACAGATGCTCCCATTTAATATATATGCCCATTGATGTCTCCAAAGCCTTCTTATGCCTAAACGTATATTATAATTTGGAGATAACCTAATATATGCTTTAAACTGTTTAGACACCATAAAATACATCAACTATAATCAGTCATTCTACAATATCCTCCAAAAACTTTATTTTATTGAATATTAACCTTATATACATACATACATTCATATATATACTCACTCGCATTAGCATTAGCAAGCCACTGGCTGAACAATTACTAAATTGCCTTTCTACAGTTCTGTTACTTTATTATTTGCCCTAGACAGTCACAGCACAATTCAGCCTGGGACAATATACAAAGCAAGTTTTTTTCACATAAAATGGCATGATAACTAACTGTTTGTCTATTATAGGGTGACCACACGTCCCGGATTGCCCGGGACAGTCCCGGAATGGGAGTTTAAGTCCCGTGTCCCGGGCAGCCTCAGTCCGGGACAATGCATTGTCTTGGAATTGAAGTGACGTTTTGTTTTTTTTTCACCACGGAGGAGAGAGAGGGGCGCCAATTGGTCGCTCATGAAGTTTTCAGCAACCGCTGGGCCCCCCTCCGTCTCCTCCGCAAGGCCTCTAGCTCTGTTGTTTTGCCGGCATGTCATGCTGAGCGCCAGAATATGACATCATATTCCGGCACTCAGCAGTGAAGCAGGGAAACAGAGGCCTCGCGCTCCCTCCGCAGGACTTCTGGAAGATAAGTGAACGACAAAGGGGGGGGAGGGGGTAGATAATGAGAAGGGAGGGAGAGGGGGGTAGATAATGAGAAGGGAGGGAGAGGGGGGTAGATTATGAGAGGAGAGGGGGGTAGGTTATGAGAAGAGAGGGGGGGTAGATTATGAGAGGAGAGGGGGTAGATTATGAGAGGGGAGGGGGTAGATTATGAGAAAGGAGGGAGAGGGGGGTAGATAGTGAGAAGGGAAAGGGGGTAGATAGTGAGAAAGGGGTAAATTGGGTGATTCGTACAAAGTCCCTAAAACGAGGCCTGACCCCCCATGGATCAGATGATAAAGCAAAAAGCTCTGAATTTTCATCCAAAATTCATGGATCCACATTTACTCTCACTTACCAAAATTTGGTAAATTTACAATTTGTACGAATCAGAATGCACAAGTCTAATCTATATACACTTTCAGGAAGTCAAAAACAAATCAGTAAAGTCATATGAAGGATATGTATATGTGTATACACATAGAAATTACATACCTGGCAGGCATCTGGAACTGAACAATGTCTTGGAACACAGATAGCATATATTTATTCATTTCTAGAGGGAGTTCCCCAATAGAAAGAAGCAGGTTTTTAACCTCCATGTAGGAAGGGTTATTGTTCAATATTATAGATGCAGCAGATGTTCTGGCTGTCTTTTCATGGATTTTAACATTCTGGTGATAGATTCTGTTCATAGTTTTCTTCACCTAGTTTGGGAACCCATAAATGTACAGATTAGATAATGTCCGAGTGGCATAATCAGTCTCTGCGATATTTTCAGCAACAGATGAAATGTTACAGGATAGGTCCTTAAGTAATGTTAAATGGTAAAACTAGTTAGTTTATTAAAACTTAAGAAAATATCTGAAAGTATCATAGCGTCAACAGTAAAGGAATCACTGGCATGCATTCTAGCCATTGTGAAGATTAGTACATGTGAATTTTTAATCTTGGAATTTTCTTATATTGACTATGACATTTTGTGGAAGACTGTCAAATATTTGCAGTGTACAAACTCTGCCCTTAGACAAGTCCTGACGAGTATTATTCTGTACAAAACTATGACGCTTGGCATTTTGCACAGATGGCTATAATTTATGTTTTTGGTTGCTCTCCAGTTGACATTGACGTCCAACTCCAAAGATAATCATCCAGTACCTTAAAAGAAAAACCTGTCCATGGCACGCTGAACATATTGAGAGTTATAGTTTCTCAACAGCTGGTGTTAGTCTATGGCATACCTGCCAACAGTCCCAAATTTCCTGGGACAGTCTCGGTTGTTTTGGGTCCTGTCAAATTCGGGTCTGCCCGCGCATAAAAATACATTACACTGTGCACAGGGAGCATTGTGTTTTAACTATGATTATATAAGACACACACAGTCTAACCACTTGTAAATGAGCGCCAAACTACCCAGTATCTGTACTGGGTAGTAGAGCCCTGCGCGGGACTACTTTTTTAATCCCGCTCCCGCCCGCTCCCGCCCGCTCCCGCCCGCTCCCGCGGTTTTTAATCCCGCTCCCGCCCGCTCCCGCAATGTGGGTGTTCCGCTCCCGCCCCTTTTGTGGCCAATCCCGCCCGCTCCCGCCACATTTGTGGCCAATCATGCCCGCCTCCTTACCTGATTTCCCGCACAGTCCCGCGCGGCTGCCCTCGAGTTGTTCCCTCACGGCGTCTCTACTCTTGCTCCGCCCAGGAACAAGGCGGAGTCACAGGAAGTGACGTCACATCACGTGACTCCGTTTTGTTCCTGGGCGGAGCAAGCTAGGACACACTGTAAGGGAGCAGCAAGAAGGCAGCCTTGCGGGACTGCGCGGGATTACCGGGACCCGCAGGTACAGTGCCTGACCGCCCGCTCCCGCCCGCAGCCCCAGCAAGACCGCCCGCGCCCGCAAGTTTTTTGGCGGGTCCCGCCTCCCAGTGCAGTCCTCTACTGGGTAGCCTAAGCTCAATGCTGCAGGGTCACGCAGAGTATGTGGCTCCGCCCCTTTAGGTCCCACCCCCTTTGTTCCGGGATCCAGGCAGAAAATGTTGGTGAGTATGCCATAGCTGCATAATTCTAATTACAGATTTTAAAGTAAAGGTAACCCCTTTAAAATAAAACATTCCCCAATGTGTGTGTGTGTGTGTGTGTTTGTGTATATATATATATATATATATATATATTTACTAAAAATATCATTATGTACAAGTAAAAACAAGCCATCACATAACATATCATTGGCCAGCCTATGAGTAGAATGCCCATGCACTAATTAACCCTGTTACCTCCTCAGTGATGAATGCTGGATCATATTTCTTGACAGCACTGATAGCAATGCTGCTGACAGGCCCCTCCCCGGACTCCGAATATTTTAGCAGCAATGGAATTCCTTCCGGCAGATTGGCATTTTTCAAGGCCAAAAGATATGTCTTAACATCAGAAGGCTTTTTGGCATTCTGTAAACCTTCTAAGATGATTTTCTTTGCTTCCACAACAGACTGTAACACAACGAAAATCAACTATTTCAAAAAAACTGTTTTAAATCAGTAATTCATAGATTAATGAAACACTTGCGTGATTTGTTTAAGGACAGCATTCATACCGCTAAACCAAGGACTGAATAAGGTTTGAGGATTTTACAGCGGGTAAAAATAGGCAGGCTATATGAGCTGAAAGATTCTGATCTGCTGTCAAATTATACATTTCTGAAATTTTCGGGAAGACTATTTTATTGTTTTTTTTCCTCAGAAGTGGTAGAGGCGAATACATTGTGGGAATTTAAACATGAATGGGATTGTTGTATGGCTATCCAAAATCTAACACAAGACCAAGGATTGAATAAAGTCTGTGTCCTTACATCAGGAAAAATGGGCAGACTAGATGTGCCGTCAAATTCTATGTTTTCTGTTTTATTTTTTACAATGTGATGTGTTTTGTATTCCGATTCATGCAAATATATTAGGTCCAGGTCAATGTTTGTTTTATTACATTTCATTGTGAATTTATGAATTAAAAAAAATGTACTGATGTTTATATCAATTCCAGTTCTGTTATTAGTACTACTCAGCGCTGACACTCATAGTGCGTTCTATATTTCTTCAGCTTTGGGAACAGCTTTAGCTGGTGTTAACAACAGTTTATTAGATTTTCTGTTAATCTTATTTCTTTCTCTCTGTGCTATCCCTTCCTGGTGCAGATCTATACTCGATTTCTCATAGATAAAAACCATGTCAATGTTTAACAATAATATCTTTTTTGTATCTTTAGTGGTCATTTTGGTAGTTCATCTATAATATGAAATTGCATGGAATTAAGTGCAAAATCAAACATCACTAGATACACAGAAAGATACACAACAAGATACACAACAAGAAAACAAAACTTACCGGTAGGTCACACTTTCCATCTTTACACAGTTTCTTGATAAGGGCACCCACAATTATGACCACAGTTTCCCTAATTTCATAATTTGCAATTTTTTCTTTATTTTTGTCCTGCAGACATAAAAATAATTTCTTAGTCAACTATGTATAATAAAAACACTGGTGGAGCTTTAATGTGCAAAGAATATTAAGCTGATATTCTATTAAGCTACTATCATGAAAGCCTTAATTTCATAGGTATGGCTGAACAGAGATAACACTGTTTAGCTGTACCCTTATGTACTTCATGTACATTCATCTATAACTTTGAAAGTGAAGTAGTTACTTCTTTTGTAAAAAGAAAACCTACAAATTTCAATGAATCTAGTGAAAGTAATCTGATGTGAAACTTACAAGCAGGGCTCTCAACATTATCTCATTGGGATGGGAAGCCAGACCACAGGCATACAAGAACCTCTCTTGCAATAAGAATTGGCTTCCGTTGTTGAAGTCCAAATACTCCAGCATAGCTTCCAATGAGTCAGGTGTCTGAGCAAAAGTCACGGCATCAACCAGCTGAGGGCTGTCAGAGAGAAGGTGGATAAGCAGTTGTCATTTGTCTGCTGTAAGGTTAATTATTTCAGGTAGCTGGAATCTGAGACTGAGTTTTTCTTGGTTATATGCTATGATAGTAGACAGAAAAATAATCTTCAAATATATCCACCGAAACAGTGCTACCTTCTACTCAATCAAATATGTCTACTTTATTACAGAAATTTTTACATACTCTACATCTTTATTATATAATTATCATAAATGACCAAATTTAAAGGGCTATAATGCCCATTTTAGCAACACCAACAATGTGCCCTATTACCCAGTAGCAAAGCTAGGGAAACAGAAGGTTTCATAGAGAACCCTGCCAAGAATAGACAGAATTTTGTTATGGACATTTGACATCTTCTGCTTCCACAAGCCAAGGACATTTCTACCATCTCTGAACATTCTGATGTTGCCTTTGATTATTATAAAGATCATTGATGTTAGCTTTTGATGGAGTAACGATTCTGGTCAGATAAGCCATATCGTTAATTAAACAAACTGTTGGTATATTAACATGTACTCACAGAACATCTTTCTCTTCAGACTTGAGAAGCTTCAGAATGTCAGATTTATTTGCTCTACGTAGGCTATGAATGAGGGCTAGGAAGTTACGGCCTGCACCACTTTTTGACAGGTTTTTGGGTAGCAGATCTTTGCGAATGGCTTTCCAGTCCTGTAACAGCTGAAATGTAACCACATTCAAACTATTAATAAGTAATATCTACATCCACCAAACCAAAGCTGTAACATACATAAGAATATTGGAACATCCTTGTTATTCTTCCAGTATGTTCAGAATTTTGGGGACAAAGTCAATTGTATTGAATACTTACTGTTGGACAACTTTTGCACTCTGACTTTAGCTGATCTGCCACTAGGGTAAAAGCCACATACTTTGAGTCAATGCCTTTGATTACTGATGCCATTTGCTTCCCTGCTGCTTCTTTGGGTCCAGATCTAACGGTTTTCAGTTGGAGTTTTTGCCTGTTTAAAGAAAAAAAACCAAATATAAATAAAATTCTAACAAAAAAGAAACACATTTTTTGAAAATCAGAATATCCATAATAATATTAAATATTTTTGTTTTACAAACCGACCACCATCTTTAAGGAACCTAGGTTTCAGTTTTATCAGAAAAAAATATAACTGTTATTCTAACAGAATTTGAATATCACAATTAGACCATCCACTCTATCATTGTTACAAAAGTACACTTACTTGCAAACAATTTTAGCTGCAATGTCTTGGTAAGCATTGAGTGTCAAGACATGATTTTCTTCTGCCAGAACTGATTTAATATTATCATCCTCAATAACATAAATTGTACTAGATGTTCCTTTAGTAGAAACTCCCAGGACCTGTTAAGTAAAGAGGACTATTATGTTTCTGGTTCCTTACAGCTCAAGAATGTTATTACTTTCTCTTAACTATGCTTATACATGAATCAAGTCAGAATTATGGAGATTTGAAATAAAAAGACAATGAGACAATGGTGCTGTTAAAGCGACAGTCTAATGTTCCATACAGCTTTACAACGCAAACATAGCAAATAACTTAGCTTTATCTTTAGCACAAAAATGTTAATGTAATTTATATAGGTTATATGGACAAAAGCATTGGGATCACCTGACCATTACACCCACAGGGACTTTTATGACATTGCATACTAAGTACATATACATGTAGTTGCCCCCTCCCCCCTTGCAGCTATAACAGCTTCCACTCTTCTGTGCTTTTGTGGCAATTTTTTCCCCATAAATCCAGTAGAGCATTTGTGAGGTCAGGCACCCCTTACAAACAATTACTGCAGCATTTTGGACATGAAAAAACTGCAATACTGCACTTTTAGTGCAGTATTCCTGCACATTTACTGCAGTTTTACTGCATTTGTACTTCACTGTACTGCAGTTTTACTGCACATTTACCGCACTTTTTTTTTTATATTGCAAACCTACAGTTGTACTTCAATGTACTGTAGCTTTATTGCATTTGTACTTCCGTACAAAAATAACTACAGTAAAACTGCAGTACAGTGAAGTACAAATGCAGTAAAACTGCAGTAAATGTGCAGGAATACTGCAGTAAAAGTGCAGTATTGCAGTTTTTTCATGTCCAAAAAACTGCAGTATTACTTCAGAAAAACTGCAGTAATTTTTTCGTAAGGGACTGATGTTGGACGAGAAGGTCTGGCTCCCAATCTCTGTTCATGTTCATCCCAAAGGTGTTCAATGGGATTGAGGTCAGGGCTCTGTGGGGGACAGTCAAGTTCTTCCACACCAAACTCATCCAATCATGTCTTCATGAATCTTGCTTTGTCGTGCTGGGATGGAAAAGGTCCTTCCCCAAACTGTTCCCAGAAAGGTGGAAGCATAGTATTGTCCAAAATGCCCTGATATGTCCCCTTCAGCATACAAAGACAGTTTGGACAATGCTATGTTTCCAACTTTTAGGTTTTAGGACATTTTCTTTATGACATGGTAGGATGTTTCGTTACTTAAAAGAGTTCTTAACAAATTGAGCAAATTAAACAGCTTTCCTCTGCCTGAATAATAAATGTAATAATATTGCCTTTAGGGTAAAATATAGTTAATCAAAAATGTGATCTTGATATGTTTAATGTAAAATGATCAGCTCAAGAGTCAGTTCAACTCTGCCTCTACTTAATATACCACTAGAAAGCCATTCTGGTGCCACTTTTGTTCTCCACTGGATATGCTGAAATAGGCCTTGTGTTATATAATATTGAGTTATTATAAAAATGTATCAGACCCTACCTTGCTGAAACTTGTGAACCCTGTTTTTTTAATTTTGCAGCTTTCGAGGTCCTTGATTTTGTTAATCTGGTTCTGTTGTGTCTTGTAGATAACTTTACAGGAGCCAGAAACATCATCCTACAAATGATGAAATAGTATTATAATATTTACAAACATATTTAATCACCTTATACTTCCAAAACAGAATATGTAACATTACGTACGCAGATATAACCTAATTATGTTGTCCTCTACTTCATGGCTTTGTTTAAGAATCATAGAATCTTTGGTAGAGTCCCTTAATGCATACCAAGTGTATAAATGTGTGGTGGCTAAAATAATTAAGTCATTTATCTGTTCTGAAACAGGTGTTGTCCTACTTGTCTAAACTCCTAAGACCTGAGGTTTGTTTCCATCCCACCACTCTAAATTAGTGAATGTCTTCATCCTAGTTTGTGTTTGACAGATGCCCACAGACCCTCACACAAACTAACTTTTGTTCTACATCAGGTTCTTTGATTACTCAACCAGCTCCCTGCTGAGAAACAAGCCACCACTTGAGCTAACTGCCCACACGTCATATGACAAACAATATTACCTCATTGACAGAACCAGAGTTAAATTGTATCTGGAAGAGGCTAGCAAGACCTCTCTTGATATTTGTTAGGATGATGGGCTCATTCTGGTACGAGTAAAAGCTTTTCACCTAAGGAAACAAAAAAACATTTGGTAACCAATGATACAAAACAGAAAAAATACATGAGCAGCACCACCATGGCTATTATTATAGTTATCTCTAATTATGCATAGGGCTACGCCAGACGTTATCTAGATCAGTGTTCTTCAAACTTTTGTTTCTCATAACCTAACGCATTAATATCAATTCACTAACAAGTGTTGGTAACATTTGGCCCACGAGCCAGCAAACCTAAGTGGCCAAGTACTATATCCACTTCTGTAAACTTTTAGTCTAAGCAAACATGATTGATTTGTTTGCCATGTTTATTGAGGACCTGGCTGCCAAACTGGGTTCATCCCTCTGACATTAGAACAGTTTATAGAGAGATATCCATTATTAGTGTTGGTAACACAATTCCGCCATTAGTGTAAACACCTGTTACAGCAAGTTTTACAGATCGCTGTTCAGTAAAACGTACCTGATTTATTATCACAGGTCTATGAAACGAATAAATTAGTGATGTGATTAAAGGTCACTTCCAGCCAATAGGCTGAAGACACATGTAAAATGCACCTTTTGACATATCTGTAGGTGAATTGTATTTTGCCCATCTTTATAGTGGGGATTCAATTTATTGGAGAAGAGCAAAGAAATACTGCCAAAGAGCAGTTTCATATTTCCAGTTTCTTATCTTCTATGTGTAGTTGTGCACAAAGTTGGTTTTTCAGGTCAAACTTATTAACATAAACCTTTACATTTATAAGGTATGATATTTGACAAATAATCCTCTTAGTGTGACACAAAATCACCTATTAAAAAGGTATGTTTTTTTTCTGTAAAAAAAAGGAGGTAATCTCCAAAAATGTTTCAGAGCTCCATTCACTGCAGCCAGGTAGTTGCTATAACTGGATACACAACAGATTATATAAATGTAAATATAAAATAATAAAAAAATTAAAAAGTAACAAGCTAATTCACTGTTAATGTGAATTAATGTGAATGTGAATGAATGTGTCATTTAAGACTATTTTTTTTTTTGCATGTTCTCATATGATACTCGTAGGTGTGTGTTGGGTCAGGCTAAGGGGCAACTGCCCCTGGGCTGGCGTGCTGTGGTAGTTGAATGTTGATTAGGGTCATTTAACGTGACAGTATGTGGCTTAGCAGTAGTAGAGTGGCAGCCTTCATTGCCAAGCACTCTAAGAGAGGTGCCAGCCTTCCGTCATTCTGAAATCTCCTTTGTAAGCTTGCAGATGATTTGAGTGTTTTTCAAATTCAAAGTTCAATTGATTTCATTTAAGAAACATGATGTGAGGTTAGATTGGGATAACACAAAGTCTAATTCTTGGATTAGCGTGTAGTAGCATACAGTCCTTAGTCATCAATAACTTGCAAATATGAGCGCCCATTCATGGGCTAAATGCACTAAAAGGTGATACACTGAAGATAAAGTGAACACAGCACAAGGCGTGATATCTGCAACGATAAAGGAACATTCCATGCTGCAAATAGCTAGGGAAATATATGCCACATTACCATCCTGCAATGGCTGTATGGTTGTTATTGAAGTTACAATGGTGCATAATTCATGCATAGTTTTTTAATGCATCTCGTAGTCCACTTTACATTATGTCCAGTATGCTTTTCCCCATAAAAGTGATGCACGTTATTTGAGTTAAAAAGTTATACTTCTGTCTCATTTAACTCCTCCCCCAGATGCCTCTACTGAAAGCAGGAAGCAGACGTGAGTATGCATCTTGCACATGCTCAGTAGATCCCCGTTTCTAATCAACAGAAGCTGACCCTTTTAAATCAAATCAACAAGAATAGCAAAAGTCAATCACATAGAGGCTACCTGAACACAACCAGGGGAGGGGGAAATTGAGACAGAATCTAATTTTCTCATTGCAAAAATGGAATCATTGCACCGATTTGCATGCAGTAGAAAATATTGGACTCAAAATTGACTCCAACATACATTTCAAAAAATAACAATATAACTTTGAGGACTAGACTGTTCATTTAATTAATGATCAAGCATGTGCTGCTGAATGCCTTGCCTCCTGACCTTAGTGTTGTTAGTTGATAGATCTCATATTATCAGTGGAATCGAACAGAGACGAAAAAGGGACGCTTGTAATCTTTAGGCATGTCTATCACGTTTTAGATAATCTCTTAGATTAAAACAATGAAAAAACGTGTGTGTCAGAAACAGGTAGGGGTGACAGCCCTAAGGTTCAAGTGTGCTGAACTAGACACGTTTCGAAACAAGTCATGCTTGATCATTCTAGGTTGACACACCAGTTCATTCTAGGGACAGGCAAGCATTGCAGCTAAATGACAAATGAGTATCTTTTTGCCTATTGCTTGGGTAGAGATTAAAATGCTAGAAATTAGGGCACATGGGTAACCACAGCGTATGCGGGACAGCTAATGCAATGCTGGATCATGGCATACAAAAAGGAGAAGAGGTGCAATTTGTTTTAGAACATCACAGCTGGTTGCCAACACCAAACAATACAGATGACATAACCAGCGTCGTCTTGTATTTAAGCATGATGAATGCTGACATTTTACAACTTTCACGGAACCTTTCAATGCGAAGATACACATGCTGGACTTCATAAGCATATGTTGAATTGAAATGCACAATACCTGCTAAACATACAATGCCATATGGAAAATGAAATATTAAATCATATTTAATAATAATAAATAGTGCAATAAAACACATGTATGAACAGAAATTAAAAACACACATTTTGTTTTTTCTAACAGATATTGCTGGGCAGAACTACTACCTAACTAGTTGAATGTTGAAGTGACACAAATAGCGATTCGTGATAAATATCAGCTCTAGTGACACGTTGTTTCACTCGGGTCAGTTTATGCCTCTCATTTATCTTTAGGTGTTTGTCACTGTTACAAAGTGCAGTTTTGATATCTTTGGAGTTTTTCATAGCGTCAGATTGAAATAAAGATGCAAAGTCCTTAAAGTGTAACAAACCCATGGCAACAGAGAATACTTAGGACAAAGACTACACAGCTGAGGACACGTCATTCAATCGAGCTGTCAAATGTTGAGCAATTTCTACAACCACTGGCCAAACTGTTGACTTAATGCACAAACGTATTGGTTTAGTTAAGAGAAACTACAGAAAATAGCCTCGATTTTCAACAAAACTGACCTGACCGATAATGGGGTGTACCGTATACAGTATATCGGAACTCGTTGTTATGAACTGCTATGTTTGGTTATACAAAGACCCTGACATAGTGAGCCTATATTTAACTTAAATGGTCCTTAAAAACTGAAACTTTTTTTTCAGAACCTTTGATGAATGGTGTAATTCAGAATGGTATAATTATGTAAGAATAAACATCAAAGTGAGGAAGAAGAATACAGTATGTTCTGAGCAAGATCACTATAGTAGCCCCTAGACCCCTCTCCCTCAAGCATGAATAAGCCCAGGGTATGATCAGCATTGGGGGACGCCACATATAGCTATGCAAGGGCTGCCACACAATATTCCACTTTAAGACAACCACATTAAGCCCAGACTTGATCTGTGTTGCCACCCAACGAAGTGAGATGAGGAACACTGCATATTTGTTTTAATACAAAATTGCCATTTTTAAGAAAAAAAGCCATTTTGTAATCAGAATATAAAAGTAATATGCCATACATATTTAGAATCAAATGCCTTTAAAATTGCTGGCTACATTCAACACTGGCTGTTATAACTCTCTCAAGACTGTAAGCTTGCAAGCAGGGCTCTCTTTGTCTTAGTCTGTCAATTTTACTCATGTCATACCCCTTGAATATATGTATTGTAAGAAGCGTTGCATATATTGTTGGCACTATAGAAATAAAAGATAATAATAATAATAATAATAGTTCCCATGATCTACCTTTTCAAACTACTTTACACGCCTTCAGGAATGGAAACCCTGGGTTGCATTTGACTGTGAGATTGTTGACCAATGCTTTGCACTGCCCACCCGAGTGTTCAACAAGATAGCTTTTGTTCTTACCTTTCCGAGACTCCATTGTATAAGGACTGGTCTCTGTAGAATGAATAAATCGCTTTCCCCAAGTATTTTTGCAGCACCCGTGAAGATATTCTTGCCTTGTGGGCGGTCACTTACACTTTCAACTTTAATATTTTTCATCTGAAATGCAAGGAGAAAATAGTTTGACAGACGTGAACTCATTATTGTTTAAGACTTTCTTTTACAGGCAGTCCTCAGACATGCAAGTACCTTGTGATTCACACACATGGATCTTCAATCTACATCATCAATGTATTTAATTGTGCTTATTTACATATCTATCATAAAATGCCACAACTTTGGCTATCCCTAATGTAGGCCTGTACACCAAACTCATTCCTGCTCCAACATTACGTCAAGTTGTAACCTTACTTGAATTTTGATGAGCTGATCATCTTTGTTGCTTGGATTCCTCCATACTAAGTTGACATCCACATCAGAGGAAATTTTGTAGCCAACACTGTCCTGAATTGATCCTCTGGGTCTATCAATGAGCACCTCAGTTGTGTAGAAATATTGATACAACTTGTCATTGTCAAGCTTCGGACCAGCTGGTTGTACTGTTTTAAAAGTAAAAATAGAAATACAATAATAAATTATTGATATTGTGGGAAAAAGATCATTTTTTGTACACTGGCGGGTTAAGTAGATGCATGTTAACTCAGAACACCTGTTGAAAAAGCTTACGGGTAATGTTTACCGATCGCCAATCACCAAAATATTCATGGGCTATAATTAAATCATGTCACTCTATCCTACAGATCATCTCAATGCATACATAAGCAAGTGTCAGTGTCTATTCAAAGTATGCATTTCTCCCCGCTGCTAAGCATGCATTGATCAAACAAATAAATAATTCGATGCCAGGCCTGTTGACAGTGGAGGTTTAACTAATAAATTATTATTGTTTATATTTATGTTTGCTTAGAATTAGATTTTGCTAATCAAGACTAATGAAATATTAGAGAACTGGGTGCCTAGATAAATGCAAATAACTATAGACAGAAATACTGTACATACACACACATTCATACGTACTCTGTAATGTATATATTGGTCTCTAATACACATTAAGATCTGTATCAAGGCAACAGTGGTGCCACAACAGGGTGTACCTCTTAGGACCATTGTCTGTGGTGGTCCACTGCGAGGTGGTTTATCAGTCACATCACCCATGTTGCAGGAGAGATGTGCTTTCATAACCAAACACTCTCTGTGCCTCTGCTAATGGGGAGCAGGAGACGATGGAACTGTAAATGTACAGACCTAACACACTGGACCACAAATGATGGACCACCCCAAGATTGCCTTTCTACCCCTGTGCTGGAAGTATGAGTGAGGGGACTGGAGTAAGGCGCTGTTGCATGGGGCCCACAATTGCCTTGACCTCCATAGGATGCTCTTCATAATTAAATTAGAGAGGAGAACACCCAAATCACCAGGACCCAAAGGGTCTCAACTGCAGTGGGGCATGCGCTTCATATCACATGTCACCTAGAACTGGCCCTACCATTTAGCCATTGAGCTGGTAGGAGTCACTTCCATGGTTTATTACTATGTTAGCCAGTACGTTCATGCAGGAGGTGTATGCCAGAAACACATTTCACCTACAGATCTAAAATTAGAGCACATCAGAGCGCATTCATTAAATAGCACCAGTTAAAGGCCTTCCTGTAAATATTGTTCATCAACTACAATTCTCTGCTACCTGCCATTCAGCCACGGCACTAAAAAATATTCTTATTCATGTTATTTCACAAACTATAGCATTACTGTTACATAGTAACATATTTGTGAGAATAAGGTAATAGAATAAGCAAGGTGAGAGTAAATGTTATGAAAGAATACGCTGTATACTAAGTGGGTGAGTGTTAGGAGGTGAGACATCTGCTATAAATTATATGAAATGTTGATTTTGGCATTCGATGTCATTTACAACAAGGCCAATTCGAGTAAAGATGAAGAGAGCTTCATTCTGAGAAGCTTCCCACACTGTACACCCGCTGTTTCATGCCTGTCAGTACAGGAGACTGTATCACAGGACTAGAACAGCTGTTGATGTAGGATATGGAATATGAAACAGTGCAGGGCTCTGCGTTCTAAAATAGATTTACTTTTAAGAATAAACTACATCCAACCCATAGACATATTGAATGTGTCAAAATAATGACAGATAGTATGCTATGTGGAGTTGTGAGAATAAAAAAGAAACTACAAATAAGTGACATATTTGGATTTGTAGACAAAATGCCGCATACTGCCAATGCAAGATATATCGCAAAATTAACAAAAAGCCACAAATTTTAAGGAATAGGATGACCACATCTTCTAATTCATATTATTTCTTAAATCTGGCAATGTAATCTTGGTTGTAAACAGCAAGACTAGCAAGAGGAGAGAATAACAGCAGGCCAATGCTGGTCAAGATTCCAGAATCAAAATCATAAATGGCAGGGTAGGAGATCTAGTGAATCTCAAATTGACATTAACCCCTTAAGGACAATGGGCGGTCCCTAAACCCATTGAAAACAATGCATTTTGAACAGGCTTTGTCATTAAGGGGTTAAATGCTGAGGAATAATTTTATAACACACTGCTGAGCCTACATATGAAATAATAGCTATTTAAGCAACTAACTGATTTAACATTTGGTTGATTGATCTGTTTTGCTCCTCCACTGTTAATTTATTTCAATCAAATAATCTGAACCTTCTGTTGCATATCCTATGTTAAAAGCAACAGCAAGCAGTAGGTATCTAGATGATTGTATGGGCTTCCAATTATGGTTGACAAATATGTTTGTAGTTGCTGCTTAGGGAACATAACATATAGTTTCCTAGCAGTGTTGTGGGTGGTGGTAATTTCCAGTTGGACCATAGTAGGTTTATGTCTTGATTACTTCTAGAAATAAGTATGCAGGAGAAGAACACACAACACTTATCATCATCAACCACATCTGAAGACTAGTACTGTATATCTCAAAATCTACTTGAGGAATCTATGGAGGAAAATGAGGACACCATGGAGAAAATGTATAAAGGATGAATTGTCTCCTTAGAAATTTTAAGTAATAAACAGGCTGAAAATGTCAATCTATGTTTTTAGATAGGCGGAGGAGAAGCTTGTTAGTATAATATGTATTAATATATATTTGTTGAAAGCTACACTTATCCATATTGAATTATAGGCTGAATCATTTAAAATCAACTGAGACAAATACTTGGATTTATAGGTAAAAGGTTTACAAAGGTAAAAAAAAATGGGCTTCCTAATTTCATTATATTGGCCTACAATTTCTTCACCTAGTACAAAAAAGGCCAACCTTTGCTTCTGTGTCATTCTGATTTCCATCTTTATAGTATCTAATTTGTAGTGTTGCACTCAGCAATTTAGGCACAAAAGATATGTAGGTGACTTAGAGCTGGCTTTGGGTCAAATGGAATTTGATAATAAAATATGTGCCCACTGCTGCTCGTAAATTGTTCTTTAGCCAACACAAGTATTTTAATGGTCTAATTGTCAGCCCTCAGGCACCTAATAGTTTAATATTTCTATTACCTACGTCTGGTTGCTTTCACATGTTTTGCACTTTTACATTTATTGACTGCTATTGTGCAGGGCTACAGTCCCTTTGCCAAAATAGAGGGTGAGGGGTTATAGGCATATCGTCGGATCTGGATTTTATTTTTTCGTTTCTTATGGGTAATGAGAGTTGGGTAACATCTGCTTCAGTGATCTTAACTTGTTTTTTTTTGTATATTTTATAATTAGTCATGAGGGAAAAAGCTAGGGTAACAGACTGGATAGATGAAGTCTACAATGGCAAAGAAGAAGAACTGGTTCCTGTTGGACCCATTGAGTGATTAGGCTCTATGGTGTGCCACTGATCAATGTGCTGGTTGAGGAGTTCGGAAATCTCCTAACCATCTCGTTTACACTACGGGGTTCTATGCCTAGCTTAAACAGGCTCTATAGTATCTTTGCCCAGCATAGCGTTTCCTTTATAGGTGGAGCCCAGGGATATTACATCATGTTCTTGGGCTTAGAAAAGAGGATGGCAGCTCAGGAGGTAGGTCCAGGCAGCTGCATGGGACTTAGGAAACAATGGCAATAAACATTTCCCAGCTGTTATGATCCTGACCACTTGCATTAAACCACGGACGTAAGTGGCATGGCCATGTAATCAGTATCTAAACAAGGGAATATTTATAGTCTGCTCCTTAGCTGTTATGGATAGACCCCATATGCTCTTGATTCTTGTCTGTAAAAACCTAGATTTAGAACAGCAATCACAGATACTTTTACATGCCACAGTTAAAGCCATTGTTAATACTCTTAAGTCTTTTTTGTGTCTCCCCCCCTCCCCATAATGTTCCAAACTTTTCAAGCAGTTGCCCTAATGGCCAGAATCCCTCTAATGTAGGTACCTTTATTTAAGCAGACACTTCATGTGAAAAAAAGCATAATTTAGGAGCAACCTCAGCATAGGCACCCTGAGTGAAACATGTAGAATTCCCTATTGTGCCTACACTATAGGTGCAACATAGTAACATGTTTTAAAGCAACAGGAGAACTAAAAGAAAACAAGCCAGACAAGGAAGGCGATCTTAATGTAACTATTAAACAGTACGTAAATTACATGCCAGAAGACCCTCCTATCTGTCAGTCTCCATTATCTATAGACTACTTTGATAGCACACAACACATGTGCACCACAACAAAGCCGATGAGCTCAAACATTTCTGTATTCATTGAAATGATTGTATGCTTACCTTTTATTGTGGCCGAGAAGGTGGAAAGAATACAAAAGAAAAATAACAAAGTTAAGGATACCATTTTTTTCTTTTCCCAGGTCACAAGGCAGTATGTTTCATGTGCACCAAAAACATCAAACACTAAGTAGGAGACATATGTGATGTGTCCCAGTAAAACACAAAGTGAAGAAAGCTCCCTATACAAGATTATGTTTATCTAGATATAGTAAAGGTCAGATTCCAAACTCCATGTGCCGGTTACATTGACTAAAGGTCTTTTAGTTAATAATTACCAATGATTACATTTTAGATGGTATCCTCATTATTTAAACTATTGCCCTTTCTTCCATTGTGTTTTTTTTAATGTTGGTTTCACTAGTTAGGATTAATGATAAGGTTGTAAGTAAGTGTAGTGATATTCCTGGAATTCCTGGACAGTGGGATCTTGTTGTGTTTAACTACAGTTATTTGTAAACCATATGTTTTGCTTACGAAACATTATTTGATACTACAGTTCATGGGCCTACACGCAAAAAACATGGATGCTCACAATTTCAGTCAGAGTTTATTTTATTTTGATATGCAAACACTTGGCTGTTCTTGGCATCAGGAATCTATCTATCTGCTGCCATAAAATACAAGTAAGGAGGCGGAAGGCCCTTTGGAATTTTTTGTTGAATCATTGATTAGAGATAGATAGAAATGGGCTTTGCAGAAGACATAGGAAATCAGAGATACAATAAGGGATTTCATTCAGGTTTACTGGAAACGGACAAGTGGTGAAGGAGATAAATGCGGATGGAATAGATCATTTTACTATGTAACAAATACAAAAAACTTTCCACTTTGTGTTTAGGTTCCATGAGAGAGATTGAATACCTCTTGCCAAAGGTACCATCTTCCTTGGTGGTTTGATTTTGGACTTTGGTGGTACTGGGTATGTTTCTTCTTCTTCCTTGTGTTAATTATTGTTCCTGGCTCTTCCTTCACTTTGTCTATTATATGAAAACTTGAACGTTATTTCCTATGTTAACACTTCATGATGTTTATTCTGACGTACACTTCTTATGTACATTGTTATCAAAGTTTACAATTAAATGTCTTATGTTTTACTGTATCCTTGTGCCATAAATAAGAATGTAAAAACTAAGTATTCCTTCTGATAAATATATCCTAACTTTTTGGCGAATATGATTTTCTACCAGTCTTACAAAGTTGGGTTATTAAGTTTTTTTCCCATAAAATGCCACGACATAGAGCCTCACAGAGGAAAAATAATCTCTTGACTGTAAACCAAAACTCTACTAGTTGTGGATGGGTCCACTTTAAATTGACTGCGCAAAGTGGTTCGGTATTAAATAAGTCTTGAACCATACCTAAGGCATTGCAAGGACATTTTAGGTTTTGAGTATGTCTGGCAGGTCCTGCCATTGGCTAAGCCACATTGATACTCAGCAGATTCATTTCTGTTTGCGTGAGCAGAGTTCAAATGTCATCCCAGGGCAAGTACAGTTTTCCATGTTATGCATAATACATTTTCTATAATAAGGTTTCCTGGGTACAAGGTTCTACAATTCCAATGTACATCAAGTGCTGTTGCTAATGAAGCATACATATATCATTTTGGTGTCTAGTATCTAAATATACACAGTTTCAATGTAATGTTAGAATAATGTTATAGCAGGTTTCATACAAACTGTTGTAATGCTCATATTCTGGCTCTGTAATTTATAAATAAAGGCCAAAATTATATTTGCCATAAATATATTACGATTTTTAGCTGTCTTTCCTCTTCTGTTGAATTACGTGGAACTATGAAATCCCTTTATGTCACATTAACTTTTTTTCTAGTTGACAAAAGAGTGGTCAGCAGTTGGCAGTACACATATGGCACTGAAAACAAGGGGTTACAGAGACTGAACTATTATCTATTATGATATACGTTTTCAGCACCTCTAATGACCAAGCTCTTAAATGTCTCATTTAAACTGTTTGCTCTGGCAAGATTGGAGGTGGGGGAAGGGCTTTCTCTGCACTGTTCATCTTTAGGTAAATATAGCTTTAGTTGATAAGATTCTAGCATCTTAAAAAGCTTTACCATTCCACTACAGTAAGAGAACTCCCAGTCCCACTTATAGCAGCTTATTTGGGAATGTTTGGTATAAAAGTGATTCTGTAGAAAAGTGTAACGTGGTCTTATCATCATATCAACAAAGGAAATGTCTATGGTGATTGCAGTATTGAATAGGTTGCTAAGCTAATAGGATCACTTTTCAAATTCTGTATCAGAACCTCCAACCTTCATTGTCTCATTAGATATCCTAAACCTAGGACAAAACCAAGGACTGATTAACGATGTTGATGCTTGGCTTTGCACATAGTGATGTTCAGCTTGTGTGCAGCTGCTTGGCCATGAAAACCCATTTCATGAAGCCCCTGACGCACAGTGCTTGCACTTTTGTTGCTTCCAGAGACAGTTTGAAACTTTATAGTGAGTGATGCTCAGTGGCGTCTCCAGCTTTCATCTTTAGGGGGGTCACATGGGGAAGACAGGGACCAAAGTAGGCGCGGAGGCAATTATAAAATGCTACACATACACTATATATATATATATATGTATGTAAATATGTCTATATATGCATTAGACATGCATTTTTAACTACAGGAAAGCATTTCCTTGGGCTCCACTCCACGCTCCCTAGCATGCAATCACCCCCTCTGCTACCACGCCAAAAAAATATATTTGCCACACAGACCGCTGATTAGGGAAGACTGTGAGTCAGCACTGAGGGTATAGATCAAATAAACAATACATGAAAACAGCATTGCAGGTATTGATCAACTGAATAAGAGGTATACATAAATAATGTATGGAAACGTAGCATAGAAGATATAGATCAACAGAATAACACACAAACCTAGCTTTGCAGGTATAGATCAATTGGAATTCACATAAAACTCAGCGTTAAAGGTATAGATAAAACTCCCTGAATTACAGGCATAGATCACAGGTTGCACAACTCAAAGCCAGCCATAGCATCCACAATGCCAACATAGTACCTGACCAGTACCCAAATAACACACATAGGACTTGCCATCTTTGCCCACAAACAGCCCAGCATGAGTCAACTTTATCCGCAAACAGCCCACCCTGTGCCATCTTTGTCTCATAAACACGCTACCCGTGCCACCTTTTGTCCCATAAGCACCCTGCCTGTGCAACATTGGTCCCCAAGGCTTAAACACTCTGCCTGTGCCACCTTTGCCTTTCCAAAAATCAATTATACATCTATGATACACACAGACGCTTTCACCGTCACTCATTAATTCACACAATGATTTATTCTCTCACTCTTTCACACAAATTGTTTACTCATATTTATTAATGCATTCTCACAAATACATTAATTCTCTCACTCATTCACACAATTCTTCCACACATTAATTCATTTATTCCCTCACTCATTCTGTCTCTTTATTTCAATATTCTTATAACCCTCCTTTCTCATCTACCCTGCCCCCTGTTTTCTCACCATCTACCCCCTCTCCCTATCTACCCCCTTCTCACTATCTTCACTTATCTTGCAGACATCCTGTGGGGGGAGTGTGAGGCCTCGAGGAGGAGAGTGAGGAGCATTGTGCGGTTGCTGAAAACTTATTCCTGAGCGACCGCTCAGCGCCCCTCTCCTCTGTGTCAATTGGTGCTTCCTCGCGGCTGCAGGGAATAAAATGGCATTTCAATTGGGGGGCACACGGTGGGGCACATCATGATGTAGGGGGGCATCTGGTGATGCTACAGAAGACAGGCCATCTTTACATTCTACATGCTTCAGAATGTGGCAGCCCCGCTCTGTGATCATGCATAGTCTACTGCCTTATGGCTGAGCTGAAGTTACTCCTAGATGCTTCCACTTAGCAATATTAGCACTTACAGTAGACCGGATCAGATCTACCCGATCAGGGCAGAAATTTCACAAACTGACTTGTGGCACAGGTGGTATCCTAGGCCCATTCTGCTGCCAATGTTTGTTAATTGAGATGGCATACTTGTGGTTGATTTTATACACCTGTTAGCAAGGGGTATGGCTCAAACACCTTAACTCAATAATTAGGAGGGGTGTAAGTGTACATCTATCCATGGTTTTAATTTTTAGATATCCTTAACTACAATGGGTAACACTTTTAGAGAAAGTTTAACATGCCAGTGTCTATTATATTCACATTTTATATATCACCTTAACACCAAAAGTACAATTTAAGAATATAAGACTGTAACTACTATTTTATTAAATTTTTTTTCCTATATACAGTAGCATTTAGTTGGCTGGATATGTTAGTCCTGTGCATGCATGCATAATCCCTGCCTACTTGTAAATGTAATTTAGCACAAGTGGGCAGAAATGAGGCAATGAAAAGGGAAGCCACTTGAAGACTAAGTAAGCCTGGAAAGTAGATAAACTAGAGACAGAAGGGACAAAAGCAAAGTGGCAGTAGAGTAGAAGGGAAATATATATCTATCTATATATATATATATATATATATATATATATATATATATATATATATATATGTATTGTGACAAACCCTGTAGCACAAGGGCCATACATGTCACATTTATGGGTCCGAAGCACAGTCCTCTAGGGCAATCAGAGTCGGGAACACCAGCTTGTAACAAAACAGCGCTTTATTTTTAATTGCTTAAACCCCAAAAACCAAATCATAAAAAGAAAACCTAGCTCCCAATTGGAGCCCTCTCTAACTAAACTATGCTGGTCCAGACTGACCAGCCTAATCACTCACTAACTCGACCTCCCAGCCAGACCCAGCTAAGCCAGTCTCTGGAAAACCTCCCCCAGACAGCACACAAGAGGTCCAGGCAGGTATTGCCTCACTTGGCTCAGGGATGGTCTTGTTCAGGGCCTCTCCTTGCCCTGGGAGCACAGGGAACTTCCTCTTCCCCCAACCGTCTCTCTGATCATCAAGCTCCAGGGGGTTTTAAGGCCCAGCGCCTGTGCCTGGTGCAGGTCCCATAGGAATCCCGGACCGGATCCTGCAGACTTCTAGCCACTTGGAAAAGCCGGCATGGATTTTCCACAGAATGGGGGAACGGAGCATTGGCCCACCCTGCTCTCCAATTGCTCCACCCCAGGGACCCATATGTATGATCTGCATAGCAGCTGTACTCAGATGCCATGCCAATCAACTCCCTGGGGTTCACAGTCTCACAATATATATACATACACTGAATATTAATTTAGGAACAAAAAGAAAAAGCCTGAATATAAGATGACCCTATAGGAAAAAAGTTTTACTAGTAAATATTAATTCATGTAAACTATGTAAACTATTTTTTTTAATAAAAGCTAAGATTGAGAAAAATATTTTGTTTTTATTTCCTTTAATTTTCCAACCTGCCCCCCAGTTATGCACATCTGCCCCCCGGCTTGCCACTCTGCCCCAGAATTGCCTTATACCCCCTATATTTGCCTTATACCCCATGAAAAGGCTCATGATATGCCTTTTAACCCTCTATATGCCGCTGTGCTCCATGATATGCCTTTTGACCCCCTATGTGCCACTCTGCCTCCAGAAATGCCTTATACCCGCCATTTAACACCCCCCCCAACTTTCCGGTGCTTCTGACTCCCTGCTGTGTAGTTGGGGCAGCGGGTAGACATCTGCGCGATTCGCATAGGCAACTTCTGCTGCAGCCAGAAGGAGGTGCGGTTAGCAGCGGTGGTTGTCTGTGTCCATCGCGCATACACCCTCCGGCTGTAAGAGAGAATTCCCCGCAGCGGTGCGGGGAACTCTGATCTCTGACAGCCAGGGACGGTCTGCGCGATGGAAGCAGACAACCACCGATGCTAACCGCACCCCTTCCGGCTGCAGCTTAAGACAATTGAGTCTCCAAATAAGTTCTTTCATTTTCTTGCAGATTTAATAAATACGTATTAAAGTACTCACAAATTACTTTAATATACATTCATTGTTCAAGATCTTTCTGATCAGTAGAATTTGAGCCCCTTTTTTGTGTATTTTACTTGCAACATATAGCCACCTGGAGTGCAGAATAACAAATGCTTTAGGAATGTTCCATGTAGTGATTTTGTCGAGTGTGTGTTAGAGAAGACTGAATAACTTATATGGAGCATGTTGATTTTCAGATGGGTTCTTTACTATTATCATAGCACTCTCAGAGATACTTAGCCCAATTACTACCCCAGATCTGCAAGGCTCACACATTTCAAAGAAAATACATAAACAGTAATGTAAATTATTGCCTATTGAGATGTATCCTCTGTTTTGTATTTCTCCTACACAGTGCACTATAATTTGCTTCTTTTAAAGACGTTCTTTACTTTTTATGGAAGGGCTTGCTTAAACAATGATGTCTCCTCTATTTGGATAGGCAAGGACACCAATATTTACCAACATACTTGCGCCAGCCCCTGTACTTCAACTGATAAAAACACCTATACACCTTGGCATCTGACAAGTCAGCAACCTTCAAGATAAACCTCAATAAATAGACTTAAAAAAAAAGGTTTATGTCAGCTGATGAAAAATTAGGTGCTTTTTCTGATCACAATTTTATATTGTTGAATTTTTTTTTTACAGTAATGAATTATTACAAAACATGAAATAGTGCACACACACATGCATATTGTGCTGAAAAAATCCACTAAAAGTGTGGGTACATGTGAACAGTATATATTTTGTTGATTTGCTTTTAATCAAACATGTTGGATGATTCTGAACTGACCTTGCTGTCTGACCCAGACAGCCATTAAGTACAACTAGAGTGCAAAATCAATACTACTGAATGTTACACATCATGTTTTTTTTAAATTTCTTTTCAGTAAATAACACCTGTTTGTGAAATTATGTTGATTATAATAATTTAAGAAAAGCCTTTTTAAATACTGCACTACAGAAATATGTACTTTAGATCTGACAAAGCATGGAGTTAGGGAAAGTACACTAATAACATAGAAACATAGAATTTTTACAGCAGATTGAACCATTTGCCCATCTAGTCTGCCCTCGCAAATGCACGTTTAACTTCCCTCACTGTATTAGCCTTTACCACTTCTGCTGGGAGGCTGTTCATCTTATCTACCACCATCTCAGTAAAGTAAAACTTCCTGGCATCACATGATATCACCGCATAAATCCCTATAAAAAAAAAAACTTTAATTTGGGTTATTATTCAGACCTCAGTTACCTGTTCAGATCCAGCATTATAAACATAATTTCTGGTGGAGCTGAATGCCCAAATCCATCCTCAAAATAATGCAATTTCTTTCCTGCTTTATAATTTTTGCTGGGAATATTTAATAGCCATGTGACACAAGAGCAGCCATTGGAAACCTGCCGGATTTTGGTGAAAATAGAGGCGATACTAGTTTGTAATGCCTTAGAAATGTGATATTTAGTGATTGGTCCCAGATCATATGGTGATAGTATGAAGAGGTGTGCTCACCATGTGGACTGACATCTGCATCATAGTTTTGGAGATGGGTTAACTCTGGTGCCCTGTCTGCCCGACATTTTCACAATATGAAGCTTCAAGGTTTATACAGTTTGCACACAAATACTTCCAGACTTGCACAATCATGTAAAACATGTATTGACCCTAGAGTGTGTCCTGATTCAAATAGCCATTTATGAGATAATGACATCAGAAGAAAGGATAATGATAACAGAAGAAAAAAATAGCTTTATTTTTTCCCAGGGAAATATTAATCTGTTCCATCTTTGTAACAAGTTATTCTAACGTTCCACCAGTATTCTCAACGATTTAATAAAAACCTGTCTACTCAATAGATCCATGTAAAGGGTGCATGGGAA
Source organism: Spea bombifrons (assembly GCF_027358695.1). Classification (NCBI taxonomy): domain Eukaryota; kingdom Metazoa; phylum Chordata; class Amphibia; order Anura; family Pelobatidae; genus Spea; species Spea bombifrons. The sequence continues at coordinate 48,856,660 of NC_071087.1, forward strand.
AATTATAAATAAACGGCTGTTTTGGTTGTTTTGCTAGTAGCAAATGACTTCCCAATTGAACAATGCGCTGTATATAAATAATATTACACAAGGAATACTTGAGTTTAGTCTCCATCTACTGATCACACATGAATGATGCAGTCAGATAGTATTGGGGCCGGGCCTAGACCAAGTAGCATCCCAGGCGAGAATATTCTCTAGTGCCTCTCCCCTCAATTATTTTACATAGATGGCAATATTTTCAAAGCCTAGCGGAATCAAGCAGTGAAGAATCTATGCAGAGCAGAATGCAGAGCAAATATTTTTCTATAGGGGAAGCTGAGCCAGGTACAGGGGACCTGGATCCTCCTCTCTGGCAGCCGGTGAACGTTTCCGGGATGCGCGCAGACAACCTCCGCTGCTGCCGGGACTTCCGCCGGGGCTTCTATGACAGAGCGCTGGCGTGACACGTCCTTCTGGTGCTCCCCGGTGGAAGTGCCAGCCAGCAGCAGTGGAGATTGTCTGCACGCATCGCACAGACCTCCCCCGGCTGCCCCCACAAGGAATCTGAAGCACGGGGGACAAGTCTAGGGATGCACTGGTAAGTCGGGGGTAAGAGTGGCATATGAGGGTGTATAAGGGCTTTCTGAAGGCAGAGTGGCATATGGGGGGTTAAAAGGAATAGCAGGAAGGCAGAGTAGCATATAGGGATGTATAAGGTATATCTGGGAGGCAGAGTGGCATATAGGGGGTATAAGGCATATCTGGGGGCAGAGTGGTATATAAGGGAGGTAGGTTGGCAAATAAAAAGAAATAAAAACAAAAAATGTATTTTTCTCAATCATAGTTTTTATTAAATATGAAAACATTGTTTACATGTGAATTCATATTTACTAGTAAAACTTTTTTTTTATAGGGTAGTCTTATATTCAGGCTTTTTACTGTTTTCCTAAATTAATATTCACATTGGAGGGGGGGTCATCTTATAATTGAGCAAATATGGTGTGTATATATATATATATACACAAATATATAGACCCAAATTACTATGATGTGGACAAAAATTTATTTAATAAATTAGTTTAAATAAAACATGTACTGAACAGAAAAATGCTGATTTTTATAAAAACAAAAGCAAAAAACCCACAGGTCCAAATTGACCACTAAGTCTATTCTGCAAAGGCAAATGGATTTACATCCTCTGCCTTGGAGCCTCCAATTCCGCAAATTCATCAATGACTTCATCAAAGCTATATTCATGTTTACTGTTAACTATAAACTATATATGTATATACCGATATATATTCATATTTGCGCCCAAAGAGGCTGATTTGCGCCACAAGCAATCTTGTTGCCAGCTGAATGGTTAATACGTTGATTAATCCTTGTGAAACCAATCACACAGTTCAGCGGCGCTGAAACTACAAATCCCATGATGCTCTGCTTCATTTGCCAACCACATGCCACATAAGTGTCCCTTTCGTTTAGGTTACCCCGGCTGTTTCTCTATAAGATCTCATTGTGACTGAAAGTGCCGCCTCCGTTAACTTTCTAAAAAGTGTTACGGGAATCGTAGTCTTGGTTTTGTCTCTGTAGGCGGAAAAACTACATCCCCCACAAATGCTTGCGTGTTTACCCACATTCGCGTTTCAAACAAAACGTCGGTCCTTTGCCTTATTTGTGCCAAGTAAAGCGTACCTCGCGTGTGTTAACACAAAGGCTGCAATGGGAAACTAGTCATACAAATAACGCTCATAAATTTTGTTTTCGGTATTTGCCCTTCTCAATAATGTCTGCCGGAGCCTTTGGGCTTTGAATTGCGCGACCGTGACGTAACTGAAAGCGCCAGAGAGTGTAGTTATTAGTGGAACACGCTGTTTCCGCTTCATAAGTAGGTAAGATGTTGTGTTCTACTTTGTTGTTTTTTTGTTTGTTCTATTTGTACTGGATAGAGTCACGAATTTACAAACGCAGTGTATATATATTTCTCCTCTTTGAAGAATGCAGGGATACATACCCACACGTCTGTGTGTGTGTGTATATATATATATATATATAAAATCTGTGTGAGTGAATTTTTCAGTTGTTTGGCATTGGGTATATTTGCCACCTTTTGACTTGGAGCTTGAAGGGCAAGTCATCATTTAAATGCTGTACTTCAAGCAGCCTGTCAGTGACAACACCTTTCAGACCAGGGAGAAGGGAAGCTTCGGTACTTGCATTCTTATGGTTTCTATGAGAAATTTTTACAGAGTTGCCAGTTGCTTCCCTTTGCCAATGTTAAAAGCTTATATTGTTTCACAGCTTTCTGTCCTACTGGCATAGATGGGTGTATGTTGGTTTAGCGATGAGCCCAGCTGCCATAGGGACTACTGGGTGTAAACCCTCCATGTTTATTTAGACACTGGTTATGTCAGGGGTCTTTTTCCTTAGATCAGGGGCGTCCAACTTGCGGCCCTCCAGCTGCTGCAGGACTACATCTCCCGTAATGCTCTTTCAGCTAAGGGGCTGAAAGAGGAGGATGGGAGATGTTGTCCTGCAGCGGCTGGAGGGCTGCAGGTTGAACACCCCTGACACAGTTGATAACAGTAAAACTTCCATTTATGAAAAATGTTTAGTAAATGAAAGCTATTTTATGGAGCGTAGTTGTGACTTTTCTTTGTTGCTTTAAAGGACAGACCGCACTGTATGGAACAGTTACTGTGGACTCCTACTGGACACCATGTCATCCGAGGCTATAGTGGAGAATAACAAGACCAATCTAGAATCTAACGATGAGGGAAGCTTGGCAACAAACGTTGTTGATAATGAAGACACACAGGGGACAGAGGAATGTACAACACCAAATGTGGTGTCGAAGCGTCAAATGAAGAAACTGTTAAAACAAAAACAGTGGGAAGACCAGAGGGATTTGAGAAAGTATGTGTAATTAGGTTCATATTTTTTAAGTGCACTTTACATAGTGTGCGCTGTTTTTGCCCCGATAAAGAGCTGCCATGTGCTATTGCTTATGGCTTTAGACAAACGGTGAGATTTCAGAATCATTTTTACAGAAGGATCATGGGGAAAACCAAGAAAAATAATTCTACAAAATGCCTTTGATGAAGGCAAATGGGATGGCAGAGCTGAAAACTATAATTTAGTTTCCTGCTTACAATGGTGTAAAAGAAAATACTAATACAATGGGTGGGTGCTTTTAGGGCTTGTTTTATCCCACATATGATGTATTGAGGGTGCCACATTGCTTGCACAAGAGCGGGCCAGAGGAGATGATGTTGCAGGGTAGGACACGGTGTCCATTCACGAAAGCCTATCTGTCTCTAAAGACTTCTTTGCCCTCCTACTGGTTCCCGCTCGGATTAAGACTTGGTTTGAACAGCCATGGGACTTCCTGATGATCCTCCGAGACTGAGGGCATTCTCAAAGAGTAGTAAAGATAAGCCATATGGTGCTGGGGACAGGCAGCTGGAGTTCAGGTAGTGGTGTAACAAAGCTGGGGTCAGGTAGTCCGAGTTCGGGTTAGTCGTGTAACAAAGCTGAAGTCAGGTAGTCGGAGTTCAGGATAGTAAGGATCAATCAACGCACTAGAAGCCAAGGATTAGGCTTTATATAGGGCTCGATAGGAGACAAGTCGGCAAATTCATATTTGGTGCCAAATTCAAAAGGAGCGATGTCGCTCTGTTCCTTCAAGCTACCGGATCATCGGAAGCTGCCACAGGAGGACATGCCGGGCAGCGTGGGACAAAGGATGGAGCTCTCCCTCGATGAGGAGGAGTGTGTAGTGCCAGTAAGGAGGCTTGCCTTGATAGCACTATGGAATCTGCTGGCACTAATGTAGATTACCAACAAAACTAAAGTAGTCTTTCCTGAGAACTTAATTACGATGTGAGAATTTCACAGTGAACAATGTCACAGCGTTATTAATGTTGATGCAAATCTAATATTTAGGCAAAAGCGGAAAGAAAAAAGACAAAAGAGGAAACTGGAGCGTCAGGCGCAACAGGAGCAACTTGTCGATAGTAACAGCAGAAAACGAATCCGCAGGGAAATTCAACCCAGCACTATTCGACTTGTTATTGACTGCAGCTTCGATCATTTGATGGCATTAAGGGTAAGCCTGATGTCGTATACATAACTGTATCCCATAGCAGAGAACATATATACCGTATTTGCTCGATTATAAGACGAGGTTTTTTTCAGAGCAAATGCTCTGAAAAATACCCCTCGTCTTCTAATCGGGGTCGTCTTCTAATCAGACCTCAAATAGAGGTCTGATTAGGAGACTAAGATCCAGATCCCCCGCACCGCTGCAGGGGACCTGGATCCTCCTGTCTCCCCCGACCCCCCCCCCATACACACACTTACCGGTGCTTCCTTGCTTCCTGCTTTGTTGCCGGGGCAGCGGGTTGACGTCTACGCGATGCGCGTAGACAACGTCCGCTGCAGCCGGAAGGAGGTGTGGCTAGCAGCGGGGGTTTGTATGCGTCCGTCGCATAGACCTTCCCCGACTGTCAGAGTCGGGGAAAGTATACGCGACGGACGCATACAAACCCCCGCTGCTAGCCACACCTCCTTCCGGCTGCAGCAGAAGGCGACGTCAACCCGCTGCCCCGGCTGGAAGCACCGGTAAGAGAGGGGGGAGAGCGGGGGAAGGGGGGTGAGAGAGAGAGGGGGGGGTGAGAGAGAGGAGAGAGAGAGTGTGTTAGTTAAATGGGGTTATAGGGTGTGTGTGTGTTAAATGGGGGCATAGGGCATTTCTGGAGTGGCGTTAAGGGGGCATTTAATAGAGCACTCTGCCTCCTGAAATGCCTTATACCTCCCTATATGCCACTCTGCCCCATAATATGCCTTTTAACCCCCTAAATGGCAGTGGCATATAGGGGTATAAGGCATTTCTGGAGGCAGAGTGCTCTATACAATGCCTTTTAACTCCCTTAATGCCACTCTGCCTCCTGAAATGCCTTATACCTCCCTATGTGCCACTCTGTCCCATAATATGCATTTTAACCCCCTAAATGCCAGAATGGGATATAGGGGTATAAGGCATTTCTGGAGGCAGAGTGGCACATAGGGGGTCAAAAGGCATACCATGGGGCACAGTGGCATATAGAGGGTTAAGAGGCATATCATGGGCCACAGTGCCATATTGGAGTGGCAAGCCTGGGGGCAGATGTGCGTAACTGGGGGACAGTTTGGAAAATACAAGAAATAAAAACAAAAGAAATCTTTTTCTCAATCATAGCTTTTATTAAAAAAAAGAGTTTACATGAATTAACATTTACTGGTAAAACTTTTTTCCTTTGGGGTCGTCTTATATTCAGGCTTTTTCTTTTTTTCCTAAGTTAATATTCAGATTTTGGGGGGTCGTCTTATAATCAGGGTCGTCTTATAATCGAGCAAATACGGTATATGTTTTTAACTTATGAATGTGTTTTAGGATATAAAAAAGCTGAACAAGCAAATCCGGCGGTGCTATGCAGAAAATCGTCGTGCAACACATCCTTCTCAGGTAACATGCGTGTTTGCTTATGGCAGTAGAGACAAGATACAAGTGGGGTGTATTTAGCTGTTTGGTGTGTACATAGAATAATACAAGCAGCCCTGACTTTCTTGGGATCAAGGAAACACATGGATCCATAAACAACTTTAGTTAGATGCCAGAAGTAACCATTTTAGGTTAGTTTAGTTTAGTTTAAAGTTTAGGATTATAGTGAGACATTTAACCATATTGTATATAAGGTAGTTGTACTTTTCAACAGTTCTGAATGTTTTGGGGGGTTTATTTGTGGGGCTAATTGCTGTACAAAATTTTGATATTAACAATCATGTTCTCATTTTCATTTCCAAGCTCTATTTAACCAGTCATGGTGGACAACTGAAGAGTAACATGGATGAATATGATAAAGGATGGCTTAACTGGAAGGTAGATCATAATATGCAAAATTAGCACAATACATTCATATTTTAAAAATCAGAATTTCTCCAAATATGTAAAATATTGCATTTAGATAACATTATGGTATCGTATTCAGTTCTATTTTTTTCTGGTTTAGGATATCCATATTAAACCTGAGCATTTCAAAGATCTCATGAAGGCTGAAGACTTAGTTTACCTTACTTCTGATTCCCCCAATGTTCTCAGTGAGCTTGACGAGACTAAAGCTTACATTATTGGCGGTCTGGTAGATCATAATCATCACAAGGTATAGTACTAAAAGTCATGTTGCTTTTTTAAAGTGTGTGTTCATTGAAAATATGTACTGTTAGCGTATTTACCTCGTGTGGTAACCTTAAACTCGCAATGTAAATGTTTTTCTTTGATAGAGGCTATATTATAATCTGGATCGCTACACCGTAGATCTGTGACTTGTATAATACTTATTTTACTACCAGCCTTTTTATGACATTCTGTTATCTACATGAAGCTGTGGTTAGAAAGTTGAAAGTTTTTGGGTTAAATCAGAAGGACATTGTGGGGTCACTGATAGAGAGGGAAGGGTTTGCTTAAGCAGGAGTTGGCAGGGGAGTTGTGGTTTCAACTTCTTGAATTCATTGTGTATTGCAAAGGACGATCCAGGGCTTGTTTCTCTTTCAAGAAGAGCTGAGCTCAGAAAGCGTGAACACTGAGGAACAAAATTCTTGGAACAGACGCTCACAGGGATTGGCCCTTCGTAATATAACGTGAATTCAGGAAGAATAGACATAAAAATAACTGCCTCGCAGGTAAACGTGAGCCAGTCGCTTCATCAGCCAATCCAGTGTTGCAGTAAATGCTCCAGTATAATATTTTGCTTCAGAATTGCTCTTTTTATGGTGAACACAGCTTTGTGCTGCAATCAGGTTTGTTAGTAATATGTGCTGATTATATGCATAACACATGCATAGTATACATTCTATAATATGGCTGTAACAGAATTTTCAAAATACTTATCATTTTACATATTAAGTGTTTGGCTGCGGCTGCATTACTTTTTATAAATAACCCTATATGGATAGACAATTGGTATATATCTATACTTCTGTCTGTAAATGGTGGTGCATATATATAACAGGGTAACATGACTTTACAGTTGCACATTAATCACCCCCCCATATTTTCAGAAACCTGCTAAGTCTTGTATGAGTTGTACGTATTTGTTTTTTTTTTTTCTTCTACAGGGGATTACATACAAGCAGGCACTGGATCTTGGAATCAGCCATGCGCAGCTTCCCCTTTCAAGCTTTGTGAAAATGAATAGTCGAAAAGTATTGGCAGTGAATCACGGTACAGCTTTTAGCATTTTTATTACATATATTCTCTTTAGTAGGACTGCCTATTTGTGCCTATTTGTGCTTGTTTTATTACAAGGTAGAGTGCTTTAGTGGCACAATAGAAAACCTGCCCAACTAACCTATTATTTGCCATGAAAAAATGCTATATAAAGAGGCTAAGTTCCATATCTGGTCTATCTGCAATTACACATCAAATGCCATTTAGGGAAGAGAAACAGCAGGAGAATTATACAGTTTAAAATGCTGGAAGATCCCTTCCTGCCCATCTAGTCTGCATGATTTAAAGACTTTAAACTTTAATCTCCCCTTGGTCTCATCTTAATTTTTGGATAGCATTAATGCCTAACCCATGCCTGTTTAAATTCCCACATTGTATTGGCCTCAACCACTTCTGGGAGGCTGTTAAATTTTGTCAGAAGAGTAAAAACTTCCTTATATTAACATTCAATCCTCTAGTTTTAGATTATGACCTTTTGTTCTAACAGTTCTCTACATTATTAACCCCTTAAGGACAATGGGCGTTTCCTAAACCCATTGAAAACAATGCATTTTGAGCCTGTACATGCACGTTAATAAACGCATATAGGTTTTGTGGTTCCTGCTGAAACGGTCTGTTATGCACTCTCAACGAAACCAATAATTAATGCTAACGTTAGATTGTTCTCTCCAAAATATGGTTCTTTGATGCTGTGCCAGAGAATCTTACATATAGCAATATAATGTAACTAAATCCCTAATGTTATCTTAGAGACGTATTGTACCATTTTCATATTTTGCATTTAAGGAGTATGTACCAATTTCTTTCTTCTGTTGCAGTTTTTGAGATCATGCTTGCTTTCCTGGAAAAGAGAAACTGGAAAGAGGCCTTTTTTTGTGTTCTACCTCAGAGAAAGGGAGCAGTTCCACTCAATGAAAATGGTAATACCCCTGCTGATCCATCGCCTGACCAAGAAGACGAGGAGGAACTGCATAGTGACTCAAGTTTGGAAGAAAATGATCCAACTACGGAAGATATCAACCCAGAAAATGAAAAAAGCTGACTTGACTATGAACTAATCTGATTGTGTATTTATTTCCATTGTAGGATCAGGATTGATTCCTTGAAAGCTTTGTGTACTACAAACAACATTTAAAATGGCTGCCCATTTGTTTGAAGACGATACAATACTTTGCAGCCTTCTTAAAGACTAATATGTTAGCTTTTTTATGAGTACATTTTTTTTAAATATACAAATTTATATAATTTAACATTTGTTTTGTTTTTTTTTGCAAACACCATAGGCAGTAAAAACACCTGCATACCATGTTCAATTGTAGCACTCATTTCTAACACATTAACCCCTTAAGGACAATGGGCGGTGCCTAAACCCATTGAAAGCAATGCATTTTGAGCCCGTACATGTACGGGCTTTGTCATTAAGGGGTTAATAACATTTTTGAACTTTGCTGTGGTGGATGGATGCTTTACCATTATGTTTGATATTTGATGTGCGCAAGTAATAGGCCCTGCTTATTGATGAGTCAGATGATTTTCAATGATCTCTGTTCTCTCGTGCCTGTTTATCCAACTGCTGTGTAAATATCATTGCATGTTATATCCACACAGACATCACACACTTGGATCTAGTTTTCATTTGTTTTGTATGGGTGTTTTTCTTTATTATGATTTGTCTGCATCTACTACAACTCTGTAGGACATATACATGGGTAAAATTGTAGCTGTTTTTAATTCCAAAGGATCAAACTGTAGGGGAATTAACCTGTGGTGCAATCAATTTGTAGTTTATTCAAGTACAGCACTCCACACCCATATATGTGCCATTCTTCATTAGAAAGGGGTTTATTCACTGAATGAGAGTGTACAGGAGTGCTGTGTTTTCAGTACTCATTTGCCTCTTTGTTTAGGAAGGCACACCACTGCACAGTGGTCATTTTTATACTACTATTCCCGAGTTGATTGAGTAGTATTTACACTACCAGCAAAGCCTCCTGTTTGTGTTGAGCGCAAAATAAATTGGTTAAATACTAATGGGTGCGCCAGAATAGGGATTGTGAGCTTGGTGTGTACCCCTATAATGTATAAGCTCCACCGCCATCGCAAACATCGTATTATGAAAAGTAAACGAAAAAACCCCTTTGGGAAGGTGTAAGGAAGTGAGCCCACATAAGGCAGTAGGACATCTCTACAATTCTGATGTGACGTGACACCGCTTTGTGGCCTTGCTTCCGGAGCTGATCCCACCAGCGAACCCACCAACAGCAGCAGCTGCCAAAGGAAAGGGCCTTTGCGAAACTTAAGTATTTTCTAAGAGTCTAACCGATTGGCCTTCCAAGTACATACTATAAGAAACTCAAAGTTGCTCTGTCAGGACTCGGGTAAGCAGGTCAGGAAGAAGCCCAATTGCAGGTGATATAAACAAGCTAAGAAAAAATACATGGCTGGATGTTTAGGAAACAGACTATCGGAGTATGCTGGTTGGTCAGGTAATACAAACAGGAAACATGCTGTAGGTCGGGGCATCAAATGTGGCCCGCCGAACTTCGAGGTGCGGCCCGCGAGAGCAGGGCCGGGCTGGTACTGGCCCCTGGGAAAATTCCCTTGCTTGGTCTACGCTACTCTCCTCTCCTCGCCCCCTTCTCACTATATACTTGCTATCTACCCTCTCCCCCCTTTGTAGTTCTTGCTGAAGTCCTGTGGTGGCCTCTGTCTCGCTGCTCTGCCGCAGTGCTCGCTGCTTCACTGGTGAGCACCGGTATATGCCGTTATATTCCGTCGCTCAGCATGAAACACGGGCACCAGGACCAAGATAGAGGCATCGCGGAGGAGACTGAGGGGCAACGAACGGTCAACGCCACTGTGAGAGCAAGAGTGAATGTGGGCACTGGGGGACGAATTTAATTCCTGAATCAAAAATGCCCCATAAGTTAAGGCCAAAACGAATGGGCAAGGAATTAAATTTGTTGCCCAAAAACAAATGGGCCAAAAATGAACCTAAAAATTGGTCCGCATTATTATTTATTTGCACAGGTCTACTACGCACTGCTCTGTCCAATAAAGACTGGAGTACTGCCCTTCAAACTATACGTAAGCAAGCAGTGGTATAAGAACATCCTACAAAAAAGTGACTCGCTGGTATCTTACCCCATCAACAGTCAGAAGGTATTCTGCATAAGGAACAGGCAGCTGCTTTCTTGGCTGCGGAGCAAATGGTACTTACTTGCGTTCTTGGTGGGACTGCACAGCCAAATTGTTGGAGTACCAGAATCCCTTACATTTGTATTGCTAAACCAGTACTGCGTACGAATAATGGGATTTGTAGCAAAGATGTATACTAACACCTGCAGAGCAATTGGTGCAATGCAAAAGGGTACCAGTAGATGGAGACATGGAACCCAACAAGCTCATGATGTTTGAACAGTTAAATTAAGGTTACCATAATGCAGGGCCTGAATTGACTCTACTGTCAGGTGGCAAAACTATAACAGGTCTAGTCAATGACACCATTCGTCTGCCAACTTAATATGTTATTAACTAGATTAAACAAGAATAAACTATGCTGAATGTGAAATATCATGATGTTGCCATTGGGGAACATTGTTCTTGTTGTAATGTCTGCTGTTTATCAGGTATACACAAGAAAAAAATATTAAAATATTTTATAATTTTTACGTTTACAAAGCATTTTTCTCACTGTTGCTATGTCTTTTATTATTATTATTTATCTGTTTAAATGCATTTGCACACTTACTGAAGATTTAAAAAAAAACACTTTTCTTAATTTTGTCCAGTTGTGTCTGAATATATATTCGTGTTTTGTCTACATCTGTATAAAGACAAAACTGTGTAGTATATCCAACAAGAATGGTGGCATATTCCTCTGAATATATTTAAGGAAGGTTTGAATACTGAATACAACCAACATCAGGGTCTGAACCTTCTAGATATCCATATTTTAACATGCAAGACACTAAAATTGTATATTTAAAGTATTGTGTAATTATGCAGTTTCACCTATTTTATCTGTGGACAGGAGTGATGGAGTGACCTATGGCTCGGTGTCCCTGGATGAGTGTGTTACTGATTAATTTTATTGAAATCCAAACAGATTTTTATCGAGAAAAATTGCTGAATCGCTTGCCTTTCTGCTGTTAGTTGGCATCTATAAGTTATCAGGGCCTGTTTTGCAATCAGCCAAGCCATAACTTATTAATGATATTGGCAAATTAGCGTAAACTGACCACACTTTACTAAATTAATTCTCCACAAGCCTTGTCACAGACAAATGTTCTGTAGGGTGGGTAAAGAATTGGGTAAAGTGTAATTGTTTTGCCTTATGGCAAGTATACACAAGTCAATAAGGCACCATCTTATTTACTGAATGATAGCTGAAGATGAAAGCCTAGCTGTTTAATTTGGTGACAAGCCACTTTTTGATGTGGATTCTCCTCTGGTCATGGGTCTGTTCTAAATATTGGTATTTTTAGTATTCATATCTGCCAGTCTACTTCTATGCACAATGGGTTTTATTCACTATAGTTTATGTTGACCCAGATAACTCACAAGTTGCTCCTTTTAACTCCTTTTAAAGAGCAAACAATATCTTCACAAAGGTCAGCAGTTGAACCAGTTAACACTTAGTGTTTTCCTCAAAACAACTGAATTGTTACAAAACTAAAATGTACCGAGTTGAAAAAAATTAAGAACTGGGGTGTTCAAGCCTCCTAGTCTAACTCTCCAACCTCCTGACCCTTTAAGACAGGTAATCTAAAGCATTCTGTCATTATTGTTTACTTTTATGTGAGATGACATAATAATAATAATAGTAACTTCATTTTAATTGTAATTGTTCTAAGAATTCATTTCCTACAGGCAGGGAAAGACGGGCAACATTCAGTCCAGGAGGCAAGTCTGACTAAGTCGACCAATAAGAAAACAGCCCAAGGCATCAACTTACTGGACTTTGGAACAGTAGAAACGTGTTTTCTGGAGCGATGAATCATTCTTCATTAAAAGTCTAATTTAGGAATCTGGGTTTGGAGAATGCCAGGGGAATACTAACTAGTGGGATGCATGGTGCCTACTGTAAAATCTGGGGGAGGAGGTATAAAGGGAGGAGGGAAGCAAATCCAGATTAATGCCTTTGGTTGTGGAATGGGATGTCCAACAAGCTCATAGAGATGAGATGGTCCTATAGTGTAGATATGTCTATTATTAGTTGTAGTATTTGGATTTGTCTTAGTTATGTGTTCACCCAAACACATATCCAAGACAAATGCATATGGGAGCGTGTTACTTTCAAGGGGAACCACATGAAAGTACATATAATGGCTGGAGCGTCTCTTTAATTGCATGACAAAATTGTACACCTTTTAGTTCATGGATTTACGTTTTTTGACTGTCCGGTTCTATGAAATGTTATAGAAATACTTTTCTGTAAATTGGTGCAGTAAAACTTTTTAGTTTCATCCACATTGATTCATACAATCTACTTTCAGACTATGTACATTGTTTAGATACGAGCATAGTTAAGTAACCTTAAGGTTCATAACAACATTGCGTGCTAGATTTTATTTTCAGCTTCCAGTTTAATGTAGATAAAAAATATTGCTTCAGGCTTGTGAAAAGGAACATATTGTCCATAAAGTGCTGGAAACGAGGACATAGAACGGCACACCCTTTCCATGTTACAAAACTTGTATTGTAGATATCAATTCAATAATGTTATTTACTAACGGCCAAGTTCTAACAAACCCCTTAAAAACCAGTAATTCACTGCATAAATATGTTTTGGCAGTAACTATCACCAGTTAAATTTGATAATCGAGCGTGGAAGTTTATCTTAGGACAAACCTTGGACTCTTTAAATATTAACTCTTTAATAGTCACTCTAAACATACTACTCTGGTGAGACCCGTGCTGGCCATCTGATACCCCGGGCAAAATACTTACTAATTCCTACTAATGCTTACTGCCAATCCAGCGATAGATTGGGACCTGTACTGTGCAGCCACCAGCTGGATACACATGGCAGTACGGTAGGTGACTATGAAAACATAACACATGGATGAGCATATCCACACCCCAACCCCCGCCCTGTGTCACGTACACAATTTATTGGATGCTGGCCTTAAAGTGCCAACCCTAAGTCCAACACTGATTGTAGCGACATAATGGTGCGAAACAGTAGTCCTAATGAATACAATTCCTTCTCTGGAGGTAGAGATATTCTGAATTATGACACCTATATTCAAGGAAGAATTTTGACTATGAAAATAACTAATTAGTGATACTTAAAAAATTGAAATAGAAATGTGATAGCTCCAGAAGATGCGCCCCTGAGAATCACTCACTATTCCGATTAATGATTTGTGTAACATCTGAGGGGTCATGTGGTTGAAGGGGCAGGGCCAGGAAAAAACATTGTTATATACCCTGTAACAAACGCTGGCAATGGATTTCTCCAGCTTGCGACAAACGGGGAGCTTATTTGTTCCAATGGACACAGCAGGAATTGTAAGAAGTTATTTTTTTAGTAATTTGATCTAATTCTATTATATATATATTATATATATTTAGCAAGATAGCATATCCCACTGTAACGTCTGATTACATAAATCATGTTACATTTTCAAAATAAAATGTACAAGAAAAAAAATAAAATGAATCAAACTGATTGAGTCAGAATTACGCCACTATGTTGGCTTATTGTTAATACTAATCAAATTTGATTTTGGAAACAAATTATTATGGTGTAGGTGATTAAACCTTACTTTCATTACAAGGTATGAATAATTCATTTTAGCAGTCAGAAGGACTGCAGTATGAATTTGTCAGGTTTCTCCAACTAGAAAGACTGAACTGACCCTATATAATGTATAATTCAATGAATAAGGAGACATTGAAGAACGTTGTCTGATTTGACTATACGGTACATTATACAGGGCCAGCCAAGCTCTTCATGCAGCAGAAGGTAACTGGGGTTTGACTTTCATGATGTTTAATGAAGTAAATGTTTTGGAACCACAACTCTCCCTTAAGTAAACAGACCCCTATGTATTTATCAATGGTCATAATAGCCCCTTCAATGTTATTAGAATTTTTAATTATCTATTTACATCATACAACTGCATGTTCTAAACATTATTTTACTCATCTGTGGTTAAGGTTTTGCAGGTGATCTTGGAAAGTAAATCTTATTGAGTTCAGCTGAGCTCAAAAGCTGACCATGCACTAGATATGTGCAAATGGGTCAAAAACTATTCAGACAAATTTTCGGTTTGTTTTTAGCCCGTTTGTTTTCGAACAACAGATTTTGCTCCCTGCCCATTCAGTTCGGAGAAAAATTCGGGGGCATTTTTAATTCAGGAACAAAATTTATTGCCTGGTGCCCACATTTACTCTCACTTTCTCACTCTCTCACACTTTCATTCTCATTCATTCTCTTATGCTCTCTAAATGTTTCCCTACTTTCTTTGCCAACAACTTTAGGTTCTGCCGACCACTTCTGCTTCCACATCTTCCTCTATCTTTTATCTTCAGACTGCTATCTTCTATGTTCGTCAGCATTTGTGTGGCCATAACCCGACGGAAACTTCTACCAAATTGTCAGTGATTGTGGTGACGTCCTCTCCCCGACACTCCAAAATAAAAATGTTGTCTCCAGAAGACATGCCCCTAAGAAAAAGAGATTTTCCCTTTCAGTGTTCAAAGTGTACGTATCTGGATGTACTGATATTCTCCTTCCTCTAATTTTTGTGACTTTATCATAATAGGTTATAAAATGCAAAGCCGCAGTAGCTTGGGACATAGGGAAACCTCTCAAAATTGAGGAGGTGGAGGTTCAGCCACCAAAAGCCCTTGAAGTGAGAATTAAGGTAACATTTTTACATAATGACTTTGTCTTAGAGAGTTATCACATATGTATTTACGTAATGCTTCATTACTATGGTATAAATCTTCTTCTTAACTTGTGCAGATGATAGCAACAGGAATCTGCCGGACAGATGACCATGTGATAAGAGGTGCCTTCAAAAATATAAATTATCCAGTTATTCTTGGCCATGAAGGGGCTGGAATTATTGAAAGCGTTGGGGAAAAGGTGACTGACCTTAAGCCAGGTATGTTACAAAATATATATTGTTACAGAAATGTAACTACTAATATTAACCAAAATTGCACCATTGAGATATGGTTAGGTAGGGGTTACCATATTTGTGGTACACCCCCTCAGCACATAAAATTTTTTAAATAGAGTTTGTGATAATTGAAACAAATATTAGAGACCTGGATATGCTTTCCCATTCACACACTTACCTGGAGCCTGTCTTGTAACTTGCACTGCTACTGCCAGGTCACATTACCTGACCCTACTGCGCTCCAACTTCCCTTTGCGCGTCGGCTCTGAAGAATTTTGACCGAGTCTGGTATTCATGGTGAACAATTGACAAGTATTTTATCAGAACTTACCTGAGATCAATAAATCGTGTCTGCATCCTCTGCTCCCCCTCTGCACGATAGACACTCAGATTATAGTCTCCAAATTTAATCTTCCATGATAAATGACGCATCAGAATATTAATTCAAATAATTCACTATTATTAATTTTATTGTTATTATTAACCCCTTCAATACCATATGGACTTAACGGAATGTCCTAAATAGCTGTGCTAAGAAGCCCATTAGGACATACTGGTACGTCTTGAACTTACTGCCGCAGCGGGGACATCTCCCTGCTGCTACATGGGAGATCAGGCTCTCTAGTGACAGCCTGGACTCCCCCCTGTCAGCAGGCATCCTGGCGATCGATCATGTGTAACAGGGCTCGATGCAAGCGCTGGTAAGTTATTACATGAGAAATGCTCAATCACGCAAGTGGGTTTTTTTTACATTTTTATTTTTAATGAAAAATTAAATAAAAAATAAACAATACACTGAACTCAGTGATGTCACTGGTATGCATAAGATATACTAGGAAATGGAAACCCTAAAGGGATCTCTGTCCATATTCCACTAACAATGCAGAAAATAAATAAAAAAAATATAAAGAAAAATATGAATACAACAGCCCTGACATTGTAGGAGGGGTTAATTGTATTATTGTTAATATTATTAAGCCATTTCTTTTTAGGTGACAAGGTAATTCCATTATGTGTTCCGCAATGTGGAAAATGCACGTGTTGTCTCAATCCACACACCAACTGGTGCATTAAAACTCAGTAAGTTGGTTGTTTTTCTTTTTTGTTTTGCTTACATTCTATTCCAGTGTAGCAGATTGTGATATGAATAATAAAACAGGAAATAGTTAATGGTCTTTTGTTTAGTTTTAGCGAGCCACAGAATCTCATGCCAGACAAGACATCAAGATTTTCATGCAATGGGCAAGTTGTGCATCATTTCTTGTGGACAAGCACCTTTTCTGAATATACAGTGGTGCCTGTCGATTCTGTTGCAAAAATTGACGACAAAGCGCCTATGGACAAAGTTTGTCTTTTTGGGTGCGGTTTTCCAACGGGATATGGTGCTGTTGTGAATATTGCCAAGGTAAAATTTGAGCAGGAGCTAATCAGTTTCTTGCCTGTAGCATCACAATCACGTGATGATTAAAAGTCAAATGATGAACTTCCTTCCTTTGCCATGCCAACTATTACACTAAAATAATGCGATATTATGGGGCATTATATTTCACATTGAAAATGCATAATATATTTTCAAAATAATAATAAAAATAAGTGTGATTACCAGTGAGTGTGTTGGACTTGGGCAGAATTGCTAATGGTCAATAATGTTTCTAATTGTTTTACGGCCTATACCAAATTTTTGGTAAACAATAGATTTTTTTTTTTGTAGGTACAGCGTGGTTCTACTTGTGCCGTTTTTGGCCTAGGTGGAATAGGGCTATCAACCATCATTGGATGCAAGTTGGCAGGAGCATCAAGAATTATTGCTATTGATATAAACAGTAGTAAGTTTGAGAAGGCTAAGATGTTTGGAGCCACGGAGTGCATTAACCCATTGGACTTCACAAAGCCCATTCAGGAGGTGATAGCTGAAAAGACCAACGGAGGAGTGCATTATTCCTTTGAGTGTATTGGGACTACAGAAACCATGGTAACAAAATACACTAATTCATCAGTTATCTTTGTATGAAACGTATAAAAACATATGAGGTATAATATAAGTTTATTATATATTTTAATTAGTATAGTGTCATATATTGTTTGATTGTAAATTGTATACATTTTTTTATATTTAAAACCTTATTGATAATGAAATTCCTCTTGCCATAGAAAGCCGCTCTGGAATCTTGTCACTTTGCGTATGGAATCAGTGTGATTATTGGAGAAGCACCCCCAGAAGAAATGATCTCCCTCAATCCCATGGTGCTGTTCACAGGGCGCACCTGGAAGGGGGGCATTTTAGGAGGTACAGATTGATTGGTGCACTTCTTACCTTTGATAATACAAGAATTGTGCCCACTTGAAATGAATCTTCAAAGTTCAGCTTTGTGTTGTACTCTAATAAATACAAAGTGAGGAAGAACAGTTATGTTGGGAAAAGTACAGCAATATGTGGACAATATAGTGTTTCTTTAAACGTCGACCCAACTATGAGCATTGTTGGTGATATTCCTCCTTATTAATGCTAATTATCTGGCTTTATGCAAATCTATTGTGTCCACTGTGGTGGTTTTATTTACCTTGTTATAACATTTAAATTTAATACCGGAATATTGAATCAGATTTGAAACCTGATCATTTGTTTTTTGAATATTTTGTAATATTGATATAGTATTTTTTATTTTGCTGTCTTTCATTATACCTTTCTTCATTAACTAGAACATTCCGGAATCATCTTCTTTGTTGGCTGTATATATATTTTTTTCACCATGTTTGATCATCTATTTAGCCTATAGAAAGCTTAAGATGGGATCTTCAACTGGGTTATTGTTTTGCCCAACCTTCAGTATACTCACCATTTTGCATGCTCAGATGATATTTACAGATACTTAGATTTAATATAAGTATTTGAATTATATTGAATATAAATATTTAGGTAATTTTAAAAGTGTTAAAAAATAAGTCTACTTTTTTTGAATGCATTACACAAATACAATAATCCATACAAACTGATCACAAAGACGTGAATCCCTGTCCAAAAGCCGCATCTCTAACCACATGCCATAAAACAAAATTGTCCTTCTTTGACTTTTTGGAATATTGGGGATATAAATTACTAGTGAAACACTCAGGGATATCAAGAGACAATATTATTTGCCATATTTTCAGTGCTTCTGGAGCGACTTCACCTGCATTATACTTATTTGCACTATTATAAAAATAAACATATCACAGTAAATGTTTGTATTTTCAGGATGGAAGAGTAAAGAATCCATTCCCCGTCTGGTTGACGACTACATGGCAAATAAATTTAATTTGGATGGGCTAGCGACCCACACTTTGCCATTCAATCAAATCAATGAAGGATTTGAGCTTCTGCGTTCTGGGAAGAGGTGGGTATTTATTGTAATGCAGATATGATCTCATAAACAAACGGATCTAATATATATTTTTTATAACACAGCTATATAACTGTTTTTACAAAATGACAACAAAATAGTCTACAAATGAAGAGCTATATCCTCCCAGTAACGATAGCTGCGGTAGGCTGGAAATGAAATTGAAGTATTACAGACAAGAAATGCACATGCATCACATTCAATGTAATAAAAGGGATTCCAATGTGCATTTAAAAAAAACAAGTTAAGATAAAAAAAACCTTTAATTGCCAGAAGATGTAATTGTTGGAAAATAATGCACTAAAACATGCTATTCCTCTATTTTTCTTTTCTTGAAGCGTCCGCACCATTCTGCTATTCTGATGTTCCAGTGACTGATATGACCTAATCCCATAAAGAAGTGGAATTGAAAAAACAAATGTGAAGATATCGTAGTTATTGTTAGTTAATTCTTAAAATGCCAAAGTCAAGGCACTGCTTTAATGCTACTGTGCAAATTGCAAATTAATTTTAATAAAATGATTTCCGTTGAATTTTCTTTTAATATTTCTCAGCATTTATCTTGGAACTTGCATCTGTGCATAGAATAACTTGCTTTACAAAGAGAGTAGTAATATGCAGATATTTTCACAGGAATGACTAAAGCAAATTACGTTTGTTTCATTCACACCATTACTCAGGGAAAGGGCACTGGCAGATGACAGTGGTAGAGGTAGAAGTAGTAGAGCATTGGGCCTGGGCAGCTAGGCACTGGCAGATGATAGGAACACGTGGCCCCATGGAGCAGGACTGAATTCCCGCCACAACATTATGGAAATTGAAAAGAAAGGTTCCCCTGGTGTAATGACAGTCAAAGAGGTGCAGCAGCAGCAGCAGTAGTAGTAGTAGGGCTCTGGGCCTGTGCAGAAAGACAAAATTAACCAAAAATTGGGAAGCTTGTACCCACCAAAGTATCAAGGGCTGCTGTCCAAATGGCTGATGCTCTGTTTTGTCTAGTGTAGCTGCTCTGCATGGGTGCAAAGAATTGGAAATAGGACATTAGGTTGGCACTACTGCCACTGCTGCTGGGAATTTCTTTTGTTCTGCATCTCACCCACCCTACGCACAGTCATTTAAGGGCCAACTTGACCGTAACCTTTGGTTTACAGAGGATTGCCAGCATGTCCATAATGGCTTGCATGTGACCTTTCAGCTCTTCATTCTGCCTACTGATCAGCTTTGCAACCTCCATTTGTAATATTTTGTCTGGAAAGACCTCATTTTGTTTTAGCGATTCATGCATGTGTTGTTCAAGATAGTTAAGTAAGGGGATGACCTGGCCCAAAGTACCAGTGCTCTGGCTCAAGTCCCTGGACACATCTCTAAATGTCGTAACCCAGAGGTGGGTCGGTGAATGATGACACTGATCCCAAACAAGACATAGGTGTCTTGGACATCATTTCATCAAGTTGTCCATTGGGTTCATATCTGACGTTGAGTCTGCCTTTCAGCTCCTATCTGTTCATCCCTCTTGTTTCCATTTGATGGGTTGCAGTTGGGGAGATGAGTGCCAAGTGACTGCCTATGGGCTGCTCAATCTTGTGTTTTTATTTGGAGACATTTAGCAATTTCCTGTCTTATTAGACACTCAATAACAGACCATAAATATATATGCATACAAGCCTAGGAGCTCTACCAGATTTTGTGGCTTACCCTCGTTTGTACCTAGCTGATTTATTGGCAGTTCACCCAGATACTGCAGGTTCCCCATTGATTCAAACAGACGGCACTATCTTATACCATTGCCAGTTCATTAATTGAACCTTGTTCAGTTGAATCTGACAGCATCGTATTTTGGTTCACACTCTTTACGTATTGGGGCAGTGACCGAAGTGTCTAGATGGGGTCTTCCTGAGGAGTTGAACAGGAATATTGCCATGTGGGAATCCGCTTTTGCTTCTATGTGTGACTGCATTTGGTCTGAGCTTGGGTGCTGGGCTTTGTTGCTTACACGTTTGTATTTGTATGTGTGTATATATATACTCTGCCCCCTAAACAGCTTGCCTGTTCCATCTCTGCCCCTAACCAGTCTGCCTCTGCCATTTCTGTCCCCTAAATAGCCTGCCTGTGCAATCCCTGCCCCTGTCATCTCTGCTCCCTAAGCAGCCTGACTGTGCCACCTCTGCCCCTAAACAGCCTGCCTGTTCCATCTCTGCCCCTCCATCTCTGCCCCCAAATAGCCTGTCTGTGTCATCTCTGCCCCCTAAACAGCCTGCCTGTGCCATCTCTGCCCCTAAACAGCCTGTCTGTACCACCTCTGCCCCTACACAGCCTGCCGGTGCCACTTCTGCCCCTAAACAGTGCTAGTGGAACGCTGGGGTGCTGCCTTGGGTTAGAAAAAATATGCAACTGTGCTGTCAAAAACAGTATCACAGGGTGTTTTCCAATTGCACAACACTGATATGATTTTTAAAATAAATTATAAATTATAATAACACATGATTTTAATAAAGTAGTCAGTTACCCAGAACAAACAACTTGTATAACACGAGAAAACATGCTGAAAAGATCACAGTTAAGACTTCTGCCTAAAGGAAAAAACTCAAATTGAACTCATCAAAGAGAAACTAAGAAATGCATTGTCAATTAAGCCATTATTTTTAAGAAATTTTATAGTTATTGTATATACGTTTATGAGAAAAGTATATTTTTCATTCTCTTAGGAGGGACCTAGAGCACTCTTTGTTCTATGTAGGGCTGGCCCAAGACATTGTGCGTCCTGGGTACAAGAATGAAATGCTGCACACCTAAACGGTACCCACTTAAATCATGAGAACCAAGCTCACACTCATTATGCTATATAATGATTAATAACTTCACTCTCATAATACAGTTGTAAGGCAAAGCCCCCATCCATTTTTTCTAAAAGAAAAAAAAACCATGGTGGCAGCTCCATCGAGCTCATGTTTTCTGTTGGAAAGCGGTTCCATTTCTCTAGCCCTCATTAAAATATCACATGATCAACATTTTCATGATTGTACTATGCAACCTGTGTCAATTCCCTGGGCTATGTTGGAACTCTTCATAGCCTGAATGTAATTTCTGTATGCTTTGTTTTTAAAGTCACAAACTGTATATAAATTATTTTTTATTAATAATAACATTTCTCTACGTGTGTGTTTTATGGAGGACATGGTCTTCTGGAATTTAACTTTATCTGAGCACCTCTGTATAAATGTGTCATTCAGTAATCAGGGCCATTTTAACAGCATTGTAGGTCCTGGGAAAAGCAATGCACTGGCGCAACTACCTACGCACAAAAAAACTTGAGGTGAAGTGAGGATTAATCAACAGAAACCAAAAAAGGCATATATGTCTGTGCAGATAAGTGAGAGCATGTACATGTGCAGACGTGTCATTGAGTATGTTAGTTTGTGTGGGGGGGGTATGTTCGTATGTGAACATGTGTCTTTGGGTATGTTAGTGTGTGTGTTGTGTCACAACCCTGGGTTGAAAAGTGCTGTTTAATATAATTGTTGTGATAGTTATGTATATTTATCTGTGTGTCTGTCTTCTGTGCCTTTGATCTCCATCCCGTGCCGCCCCTGTCCATGTTCCACGTGCCCTGCCCACATACTTTAACCCCTCGTATCCCGGACGCCATCAGCCCTCACCTACCGCACCATTTACCTTGCTATTAACCTACCGGGGGTGGGGTATAGAACAAGACCAATTCGGGGGGAAAAGCCTCCCCTGGATGCCTGGTCACCGGGACTTCCGGAGGAGTGGAAAACGGCCGGCGCGGCTGCCGAACGCGTGCCGGCTATCTTGCGGTTCGTCCCAGGGAAACTTTAAACTGTTGTCGCTCGGGCCCCCGTTGACCGATCATGACGCTTTTGGACTAGATCTTCCTGGTCCCTGACCGCCCCCTCGGCACCCCTAAGATCGCGGCTGCTTCTTCGGGATCACCCCGAGAACGATGACCAAAGAATACGGACACTGCGGGGCTCAGTAGCCTAAGCGCGGCGCCGGACTGTCTGATAGGGTGGGAAGATGTGTCCTGATTTATGACCTTTTTATCACCTAACCTGTATATAAGCCTGTGTATTTCCCAATAAAGTGTGTCACCTCCCTGGACATTAGTCTTGTCTAATGCTTCAGGGGCTTGCTGGATCACTCACTGTCCTTCTCAGGACAGTTACAGCACCGGATCCAGCTACGCTTCGGCGAGCTACGGTGCTCGTTCACCAAAGAATCCAAGCCACATTCCTGGTCCCTTCCCCACTAGTATAGGCTACAGCTGGAAGTGGTTAACCCTTGTGGTTCCGGGAGGAAGCAACAAAGAATTGACGGGTGTACCCAGCCGGGGTACCCGAGGCCCGTCACATGTTGGTATTTTAGTGTTGGTGTTTGTGTGTCTGGGTATGCATGCGAGTGTGTAAGGGGGAAGAAAGAAGGTTGAAGACAGAAGAACAAGAAGAGGCAACAGAAGAAGCAGATCTGTGGGAAAGTAGACAGTGACACTGATGCAGTCAGCAGAAAAGGTAGGAAGACATTGAGGGAGTCAGAAGAGTTTGGTAGGGGGCAGCTTGCTTGGACCCAGGCAGCACAATGTCTCAGGCCATCTCTGACACTTTTTAAGAACATTCAAGCGCATTACATTATCTGTAAGGTAGAAAAGGGATCCCGAAAAGGAACTCTATTCATTTTGCACTGGAACAGTTAATTTTAGGTTTTGCAGTCCCTGTAAGTGGTATATAAAATTATATTCATACACTACGGTAGTACACTACAGCTTCTCCAATCCACCCCACACCAGTATGTTTTCTGCACTAAAATAAACTATTGTTAATTTATTAATTAACTTGTAGTATTGTATATGAGCAATGAGCATCAATCTCAGCCTCTGCTAAGCTAACTGTCACTGTCTCTCACTCCAACTCTCATCAGTCTGTATCTGCTGTTACTGACAAGTTAAAATGGCATCAGCACACATATATCTAATGCTTGGCCCTTCCCATTGTAAATGCTGATTAGCTAGGGTTGGACCCATTAATCACAGCCATAACCATCAATGAGACCACCTCTCATTATATTTGGCTATTTCTACCTATCAGTTATTGATACATACCCTCCTATACACAGTCCTTTCCCACTTTACCTCATCAGGGAGCGCCAAAACAGAGTGATAGCAGGTACACGTGTCAACAAATGGATGAATTCTAAAGAAATTTCTGCACTTTTGCAATGCGTTTTCAAAAGTTTCGTCAGTGATCGCCCTCCCTATTGGAGATTCGTACAAATGTACGAAACAGGCAATTTTCATTAAAAATACATTCGTACAAATCTGAATGCTCAAGTCATACAGATAGTGTGTACAAGTGTGTGCTAGTATGCATATAATACTTGGCTGGGGTGAGGGGCCTGGAGTCAATCAGCTGTACTTGTCTCCAGCAGAAGGTGCCAGCCCTTCCCGGAGGAGATGGCATGACAAAATGAATACATGTTAAAGATAATTACAGGTAATATCAAGGGCATGTAAAATCATATACTGTATATTCATGAGAAAACAAAATTTGTTGCTGCATACTTGAACCAAGCATGGCTGCCAAATCTTTATATTAGAACTAAGGGTTATCATAAAAATCCTGCTTACTTGTATGACAAAAGAAAAATGTGAGTTATATATAAGGGAAATCAGAATTAACAAAAAGAACATTCCATTGGTTGCTATGGGAATACTCCATATTTCCAATCAGATCCCCCACTATAACTCAATTTACTGTGACGCTCACAATCCTGGAGGAGATATTGATACAGTATAGGACAATGTGTACCCACAAGAGAAGTTCGTCGGCCCCAGGAGAGTTCATCACTCTCCAACCGGTTCCCCCTCGGGTTTAGCTTTTGGGTTTCTATCGGCCGTGGGACTTTCAGATGATCCCCAAGAAATACTCTGGGATGCACACGCAGAATAAACAAACAAGTCATGGTCAGGGAGCCTGAGATCAGGATAGACAATATACAGTGTCAAGGCAAGGCCAGGAAGCCAGAAATCAGATAGCTGGGGTCAAGATGGGTTAAGCCGGGTAGAATACACAGATAGATATCAGGAGAATGCACTAGGACAAATCACATACTGGCCCCATATTTAGCACACGTGATATAGAAACATAGAATTTGACAGGATATAAAAACCCTTCAGTCCAACTAATTTGCCATGATGTACATGATTTGTACGTTTGCCCGCTGACAAAGAGATGATCAGTCTATAATTCTAATGGTAGGTTTATCTGAACAGTGTGGAGCAGAATAACAAAAAAATCTAGACTAAAGCAACTTTCAAATACCGTATTTGCTCGATTATAAGACGACCCTGATTATAAGACGACCCCCCAAAATCTGAATATTAACTTAGGAAAAAAAGAAAAAGCCTGAATATAAGACGACCCTAAAGGAAAAAAGTTTTAGCAGTAAATGTTAATTCATGTAAACAATTTTTTTTAATAAAAGCTATGATTGAGAAAAATATTTTTTTTTTGTTTTTATTTCTTGTATTTTCCAACCTGTCCCCCAGTTACGCACATCTGCCCCCAGGCTTGCCACACCAATATGGCACTGTGGCCCATGATATGCCTTTTAACCCTCTATATGCCACTGTGCCCCATGGTATGCCTTTTGACCCCCTATGTGCCACTCTGCCTCCAGAAATGCCTTATACCCCTATATCCCATTCTGGCATTTAGGGGGTTAAAATGCATATTATGGGGCAGAGTGGCATATAGGGAGGTATAAGGCATTCCAGGAGGCAGAGTGGCATTAAGGGAGTTAAAAGGCATTATATAGAGCACTCTGCCTCCAGAAATGCCTTATACCCCTATATGCCACTCTGGCATTTAGGGGGTTAAAAGGCATATTATGGGGCAGAGTGGCATATAGGGAGGTATAAGGCATTTCAGGAGGCAGAGTGCACAATTAAATGCCCCCTTAACGCCACTCTGCCTCCTGAAATGCCTTATACCTCCCTATATGCCACTCTGCCCCATAATATGCCTTTTAACCCCCTAAGTGCCAGAGTGGCATATAGGGGTGTAAGGCATTCCAGAAATGCCCTACACACACACACACACACACACACACACACACACACACACACACACTCTTACTTACCGGTGCTTCCAATTTCCTGCTGTATTGCCGGGGCAGCGGGTTGACGTCTCATTCCGCGGCACCGGTAAGTGCGTGTGTGCGTGCGTGCGGGGGGGGGGGCGACGATAGGAGGATCCAGGTCCCCTGCAGCGGTGCGGGGGATCTGGATCTTAGTCTCCTAATCAGACCTCTATTTGAGGTCTGATTAGAAGACGACCCCGATTATAAGACGAGGGGTATTTTTCAGAGCATTTGCTCTGAAAAAAACCTCGTCTTATAATCGAGCAAATACGGTAAGTTATAAATTGATTTGCATTTTACTCAGTGAAATAAGTATTTGAGCCCTATCAATCAGCAAGATGCCTGGCTCTCAGGTGTCTTTTATACAGATAATGAGCTGAGATTAGGAGCACTCTCTTAAAGGGAGTGCTCCTAATCTCAGTTTGTTACCTGTATAAAAGACACCTGTCCACGGCAATCAATCAATCAGATTCCAAACTCTCTGCCATGGCCAAGACCAAAGAGCTGTCAAAGGATGTCAGGGACAAGATTGTAGACCTACACAAGGCTGGAATGGGCTACAAGACCATCGCCAAGCAGCTTGGTGAGAAGGTGACAACAGTTGGTGCGATTATTCGCAAATGGAAGAAGCACAAAATAACTCTCAATCTCCCTCGGTCTGGGACTCCATGCAAGATCTCACCTCACGTAGTTTCAATGATCATGAGAACGGTGAGGAATCTGCCCAGAACTACATGAGAGGATCTTCTCAATGTTCTCAAGGCAACTGGGACCATAGTCACCAAGAAAATAATTGGTAACACACTACACCGGGAAGGACTGAAATCCTGCAGCGCCCGCAAGGTCCTCCTGCTCAAGAAAGCCCACCCTCTCTCCCAACATTCAAGAAATATCTCAAAACCCACTTCTTCAGAGAAGCATACCATCTTAGCTGCTAGAACTCCCTTGTCATTGATCCAACCACCACACTACCTTCCACCCTTTCTCTGTGCCTTATGGTTGTCACCCCATTCCCTCAAGATTGTAAGCTTGCGAGCAGGGCTCTCTCCACCTAATGTATCGATTTGTCTTAGTCTGTAAATTCTTGCCTTGTCATACCCCTTGAATATATGTATTGTATTAAGCGCTGTGTAAACTGTTGGCGTTATATAAATAAAGGTAATAATAAAAAAAATAACATGGAGGTGGAAACATTATGCTTTCGGGGTGTTTTTCTGCTAAGGGTACAGGACAACTTCACCGTATCAAAGAGACGATTGATAGGGCCATATACCATTAAATCTTGGATGAGAACCTCCTTCCCTCAGCCAGGGCATTGAAAATGGGTCGTGGATGGGTATTCCA
This sequence comes from Spea bombifrons, assembly GCF_027358695.1. Taxonomy (NCBI): domain Eukaryota; kingdom Metazoa; phylum Chordata; class Amphibia; order Anura; family Pelobatidae; genus Spea; species Spea bombifrons. The sequence goes on from NC_071087.1 coordinate 48,883,920, forward strand.
GCATGACAATGACCCAAAACACATGGCCAAGGCAACAGAGGAGTTGCTCAAGAAGAAGCACATTAAGGTCCTGGAGTTACCTAGCCAGTCTCCAGACCTGAATCGCATAGAAAATCTGTGGATGGAGCTGAAGGTTTGAGTTGCCAGATGTCAGCCTCGAAACTTTAATGACTTGGAGAGGATCTGCAAAAGAGGAGTGTGCCAAAATCCCTCCTGAGATGTGTGCAAACCTGGTGGCCACCTACAAGAAACGTCTGACCTCTGTGATTGCCAACAAGGGTTTTGCCACCAAGTACTAAATCATGTTTTGCAAAGGGGTTAAATACTTATTTCACTGAGTAAAATGCAAATCAATGTATAACTTATTTCAAATGGGTTATTCTGGAGTTTTTTGCTGTTATTCTGTCTCTCACTGTTCAAATAAACAATAAAATTATAGACTGATCATATCTTTGTCAGTGAGCAAACGTACAAAACCAGCAAGGGAATCAAATAATGGTTTCCTTCACTGTAAGGTTTAGACTGCATTGAGATTTGTACGAAATGTAACAACATTTTCCAATTTATATGAATGTACGAACAAGGAGGGACCTCCCAACAAAACAAATAAAAACAAAGCACACAGCTCCAAATTTTCATTGCTCTCTGTCACACTCTCTTACACCCCCTCTCACGCACCCTCACACTTTATCATGCTCTCTCTCATAGTGTCTTTCAATGTCTCCGTACCTTTTTTGCCAACCGCTTCAGTGTCCCAGTCTCATTTTATGCAACTCCTCTTGTACTTCTGTCTTCCGCACAGACCCACCTAAAGATGCCCAAACTGTGTCTGGGTTCTCCTCCTTACCTTATATAAAATTAACCTTTTAGCAATTTCTTACATAAAAGAAAACCCTTCCTTCTTTACTGCCTTCTCTATCTTTTGTGTACATGTATGTATTGCAACATCCCACTCATCACAGTATATATTGCCTTCCTATCCACACATTATATACCAGTTTTCACTTAAGTTCCTCAAGGCTAAGGATTCATCTTGCACTTCAAACACAGTGCACACTTACTTACTTACAGTCCAATGGCAGATCCAAAGCCTGATCTCGGGAGAGGCACTCACAATAACATGACCAGACATTCACACATCCAGACACTAACACAGTCTGACACACACACACACACACACACACTGTAAAACACATGTACACAGACACTCACATTAACACACACACATCAAGGCACTTACACTATCACACACACAGACACACGCACAAACACACTAAGACATACACTAACACACATACCCAGAGAGACTTACACGCTCAGGCACTCACACTAACACAAGGCACTCATAGTTATTGAAACTGGCTCCCTTGCTTACACAATATTATCAAGTTATAGCATATAGCAGGGCTGTTAACATGCCATGATGGTCAATATTTAATCATGCTGTTGTTTAAACTTTCCTGCTTGTCCAATAGTCAAGGTAATATTAAAGTCCATTTAATTGCAGTAATTCCATTTAACTTTAACCCCCTTAAAGCCTTCATGACATTGCATGCAGTGCCCAAAAACTTATAATTTTTCTAAGCAAAATATTATTATCATTTCCAAATGGGCCAATGACAGATTATACCCTCAGTTTTGCTGTTGCATAAAGTATGAGTTGTAGTCAACAAAAGCAGGTGCACTAGAAGATCAAAAGGCTGGCATACAGGGGAGGGTTGGCACCTTCTGGCCAGGGGCAGGTAAAGGCAAGTAGCCCCCATTGACCCCTTGCCCCCTTCCCCAGGTAAGTCACATGTGCACTGGCGCAAAGATTTACACACACATTCACCTTGACACAAACTTACACTCTTGCACTAACACATATACAAAAATACACACATACAGTCATGCTCACACACAAACAATTGCATGCTTTTACCACATTACATGACTCCACTGCATTCCTGCCCCCCCGGGCTGTTCCAAAATTGTTCACAAATCTGGATCGGCTGGCTAGGTCTTATCTGGCCTTTGTACCAGCCTGGAAAAGAACTCTGGACCAGCCTGGGAAGCAAATGCCCTCGGGTTAGCCCACCCCTGTTGTTCCTATGTGTTTGCATAGTGTATTATGTCATTTACATTTTCTGTGTTTTATTCATTTTATTTTATATGCCTATTTCTATCATAAAAACAACCTATTTTGTGAAAGAAACTTCAGGTTAGGAGTCCTAATTTAAAGACCTTTTGGGGAAAAAAAGTTGATGGCCCTTTGTAATTCATGATGGAAAAATATAAAATTATATAAAATAGTATTATGTAAATATTGTAATCATAAATTTCCTTTGCTTGTGGAACAACATTGAAAACTCTTTATAGGCTTCCAAACCAGTTTAACACTTACGTAATAACATACATATAGTATAGAATCTATATTTACTAGAATTTGTGCACATTTACACATGACTCACATAAATTTGACAGCAGAAGAATCAAGATGTTGTAGGTAGAAAAAGCTAACAATGTGCAGATTCATCGACCCGTGTTGCTTGTGAGTAAAAAAATGCAACTTGCAATTAACTACTAACTTAACTTTTACCTTGTATCTTCTCTTACACCCCAACATATTTTTTTAAAAAGGTTTTATATAATAAAAAGTAAATGAATAAAAATGAGAACCAGATAAAACAGTGGTCTCCTATGTGACAGACTTGCTTGTACGCCGGTGGGGTATCTCCATCAAACACGGCTTCCTCAGCACTGAAACCACTAAGTATAGCAGTACATAGCAATTTACTCCAATCACCAGACAACATCGATGTTGGCGTAAAACAGGAACTGGTTTATTGAACAACACACCGATTTATATACAGAACAAAAACAGATAAGAACATCATTAACTTAGAAACACAATACCCTGCCTAGACAGCCCGGCGCCACAATCTGGTCAGCATAGTCAGCTGTACCCATAGGCTTATAATGTCACTCTTTCAAGGGCAATTTAGTACAGGGCAATTTAGTATATGGATAGCTGGGGTCACCCTGGGGTTGGGAGTAGCTGGTGTGGAGAGCAAGTTGGTTTTATCACAGCTTCAAACTATCACCACAGGCCGTCCCAAAGGCATTGGTGCCAGGAAGTCTGAGTGGATTGTTTGTGTTGGAGGGCTCGGAGCTGTTTCAGCCGGAATGCCTGGGTTTATGGGAGGAGGACATGATGGGGAAACTGGATTTACTGTTGAATGTGCCATTGCATGTGAAATACCCCTGTCTGGTATAAACGGCCATGCTTCACCTCGCCCCGCTTCACAGTGCTGCAGCTCAGTTTCAGGGTCTTGGCAATCTTCTTATAGCCTAGGCCATCTTTATGTAGAGCAACAATTCTTTTTTTCAGATCCTCAGAGAGTTCTTTGCCATGAGGTGCCATGTTGAACTTCCAGTGACCAGTATGAGAGAGTGTAAGAGCGAAAGCACCAAATTTAACACACTTTCTCCCCATTCACACTTGAGACTTTGGAACACTAATGAATCACATGACACCGGGGAGGGGAAATGGCTAATTGGGCCCAATTTAGACATTTCCACTTAGGGGTGTACTCACTTTTGTTGCCAAGGTTTAGACATTAATGGCTGTGTGTTGAGTTATTTTTAAGGGAACAGCAAATTTACGCTTTTATACAGGCTGTGCACTCACTACTCTACATTGTAGCAGAGTGTCATTTCTTCAGTGTTGTCACATGAAAAGATATAATAAAATATTAACAAAAATGTGAGGGGCTGTCAAGGGCTGGGTCCATACAGACGGCTGTAATGATCCAGGGCGCCCAAAGATGGAGTTCAGGAGGTATTGCGCAGTAGCAGAGATGGACAGGGCCTGGTGCAGGGCAACTGCACTCTCCAGGGTGTTGAGCACCTAGGGTTGTGCGGCCACATACCAGGGCCCTGACATAGCAGCGGAAGTTGTCCAGAACAAAACAAAGTGATATCCTGCAGGCACCCTGGAGCAGGCATGAAACATAGCTCTCCAGACGAATGTGCAGGATGCTGCAGGCTGGGAGTAGGGAAGCTAAGCAGAGTAACAGCAGAACATAGCAAGCAAGGGGGACAGAGCACGGAACAGGGAGACTGAGCAAGAAACAAGACAAGACATACATGGTACAGGACACAACAGAGGACAGGGAAACAAGGGATGGAGTGAGGAGCCGGGATCCTCAGACGCTTCTCCTTTAAGCAAGGATAGGATATCTTAACTGGGACATGGGGAGAGGAAAGAGGAACCGAAATCCTCAGATGATTCAGGGAAAAGAGGGCAAAGGTACATAAGAGACAGACACACATGAATACAGGAACTAGCCTAGGACTATGTGATAACAATTGAAGATTCCCTCACATCGTATGGCCGTAGAACGCTTAGCCCACCACTACGCCAAAGTATTCCAATATTCAGTGAGTCCTAACACTAAACCCTGCCTACTGAATGACTAATAAACTGAAACTAAACATTGAAATCTAAACAAAACCAAGAAGGACATACCTTTAGACTGCTGACTAAGACAAACATAACAAACGGGTGGGGCACATCTTATAAAGAAAACAGAGCTGAAGTAAAGAGCAGAACTGGAATCAATGAATCAGAAGCACAGAACAGAGCATATGGAAATCCAGGAATGGATTACAGCAAAGGGGGAACTGTAGCAAGACAGGGAAAATCAGAAAAATGCAGCTCCGCAGCCTGGATGGACCCTGACAGGAGTGTACTCACTTGTGATATCCTGTATATATATATTTAGGCATGGAGACGTGGTCAAGACAACTTGCTGAAGTTGGAAGAGGATTTAAGTGACTTTGAACATGGCATGGTTGTTGGTGCCAGAGGGGCTGCTCTGAGTATTTCAGAAACTGATGATCTACTGGGATTTTCACGCACAACCATCTCTAGGGTTTACAGAGGATCAGCCGAAAAAGAAAAAATATCCAGTGAGTGGCAGTCATGTGGATGAAAATGCCTTGTTGATGTCAGAGGACAGAGGAGAATGGGCAGACTGGTTTTAAATGACAGAAAGGCAACCGTAACTGAAATAACCACTCGTCACAACCAAAGAATACCATATCTGAACATGTCGAACCTTGAAGCAGATGGGCTACAGCAGCAGAAGACCACACCGGATGCCACTCCTGTCAGCTAAGAACATGAAACTAAGGATACAATTCGCATATGCTCACAAAAATCGTACAATGAAAGACTGGAAGAACGTTGCCCGGACTGATGAGTATCGAATCTAGCTGCGACATTCAGATGGCATGGTCAGACTTTGGTAAAAGCAACATGAAAGTATGGATCCATCCTGCCTTGTATCAACGGTTCAGGCTGCTGGTGGTGGTTGTATAATGGTGTGGGTGACATTTTCTTGGCACAATTTGGGCCCCTTAGTACCAATTGAGGACCATTTAAATGCGACAGCTTACATAAGTATTGTTGCTGACCATGTCCATCCCTTTATGACCACAGTGTACCCATCTTCTGATGGCTACTTCCAGCAGGATAATGCATCATGTCACAAAGCTCACATCATCTTAAACTTGTTTCTTGAACATGACAATGAGTTCAATTTACTCCAGTGGTCACCAGATCTCAATCCAATAGAGCACCTTTGGGATGTGATGGAATGAGAGATTCACATTATGGATGTGCAGCCCACAAATCTGCAGCAACTGCGTGATGCCATCATGTCCATACGGACCAAAATCTATGAGGAATGTTTCCAGCACCTTGTAGAAAGTATGCCACGAAGAATGAAGGCAGTTCTGATGGCGAAAGGGGGTCCAACGCGGTACAAGCAAGATGTACCTAATAAAGTGGTCAGTGAGTGTATATACTGGCATAGTTAAGTAGCCTCGTTTTTGCCTTATTGCTTTTAAATATACAACTGATAGTTTCGGTTATAGTTACTTATAACTGGCCCTATTTACAGCCATCATTTTATACACAGCATGACTGTGAACTCATCATATGTAACCTTCACTATCCACAGACCTTGTTGATGTTGGTGGGGACTATGGCATTGATGGCAGTAAAACCCTGCATGATCTGATTGACTTAATATTGAAGTCAGAAGCCACCCGTGAACATATGGATCATGCTAGTTATTTTGCTAGGTCTTGAAGACTTTGGGGTCAATTCACTTTAAAAACATCAGAGTTTATCATAGTTTTGAAACCGGAGTTATTGTACCTTTTACTGTATAAAAAAAAGTAGACTTTGTAATTTCGCTCTGTGATCTTAATTACAAAAGGCAGATAACAACACTATACACCAAAAAATATATATTTTAATAGCTGTGTGTTCTTAACTATGTTGAGTATAGTAAAAATGTATAATAAACTACGGACCTTCTCTAGGCTGTTACCACAGAATGATTTTCCAGTTCTTTAGCCTTTTGCATTTTTTTACTTTTTAAGGTGGAGTTTGTAGGATTGTGAATGGTTACTTGCTAAGGGGAGGGAGGACGGGTGGTTAAAACTGGAACGTTTTCTGAATGCAACCGTGGATTCAATCTCTTTTTTATCTGGTGAAACACATATTGGAAGCCATATGGAGACTGCTGGAAAAGTAAGCAGAAAGAATCAAACTCTTTCTAAAATACAAAAATCTAGGCAAATAGGTTGAGGGATGATTATTAGATGATTATTAGAGACTGCATTAGAATGAATAGAAAAAAGCAGATACATTTAGAACATACAGAATACTTACTCTTTATTTCTTGATTTTAACATTAAATACCCCTTTGCTGAACATTATGTGATTTTTTTTGCATTTGGTTTGTTTATTCAGTTGTCAGCGTATTAGGTATGTGTGGGCTTCTACAATATTTAAAGTAAAAAGATCTTTTACATTTACATGTGTAATACTCCCTAACTCCCTCCTAGATTGTAAGCTCTCCTCACCTGTTGTTTCTGTACGTCATATTGTTATGTTACATACTACTTGTTATGTCCTGTATACCCACTGTACAGCGCTACGGAATTTGATGGCGCTATATAAAACAATAAATGATAATAATAATAATACCATGTAAGCCATCATTAATTAAACCACACTAAAGCATGCATGAAGAACAGGCAGTTCTAGATGGGATCTAAAGTAGATCCACTGTCCCCATTAAGAAGCAGTCTTAAAATTGAAACATTGAAACATTCACCAGAGCAATTGAACAGTATTTTACACAGCTGTGTTGGGAACATAGTTATCTTGTGCAACCATTTAGAATAAAGATTTCGAGATTGAGGATGAACATTATCCTCTTCATTAAGCCATTAAATGTATACATTTTTCATTTCTTTATTACAAGTTCAGCTGTTCATAACTCAGTTAATGCAGTTTTGAAATATAATATATTTATGATTTCACTGATATTTTGTCAGCTTAAAATTTGCATTGCATGATCTCACAATGAAAAATTACTTGGCAAATGTATTAGTTTGGCATGTATTTTAGTTATACTGAGATAGGTGTATTTAGAGACACGTCAGCAACAGTCCAACCAAAAGTGCTTGGTTTGTGAATTTTAAAGGGACAGTTTAATGTCCCAGACAGCATGACCAAAGAGCAATACATAATAATAATAATAATAATAATAAAAGTGCTTATATGACACCTCTTCTTCCATAAACAAAAAAATAAAATAATTTCATGTACTCAGACATATTATTTACTGGTTTTTTTTCCATTTTGGTCATATCGTAATAAAAAAAAATATTAAAAAAATGTTTATGACTTTTCTTTGAAAAATCTTTTAGTCATCTACAAGGCTAATAAAAAACTGCTGAATGAATTCTAACATTTGTCCTGGGTTTAAAAATGTTCAATGTTTTTGTTGTTTTTACTTGTTTTGCAAGTTATAGGGCAATAAATGTGAGTAGCTTTTGCTATTTGAAAACTTTTTTTTTTTTTTAAATCTGGTCATCTTGTGCCCATGTGCTATTTGAGACATTTTTGAAGCCAGCCAACTTAATCCACCTTCATACCATATATCTTTGAAAACTAGACACCCCAGAGCATTTTATATGAGTGTATCTTAACTTTTTCCATACGGCACTTACGGTGACATCCTCTCCCCAATCCTTCAGGAACACTGGTTAGTGAAGAACAATAAAAGGAACATTTTACACACGTTATTCTGTGTCACTTTGTGTACGTGAACAAAAGATCTATTCTTCTTCCTCTCTGAGGATATTAGGCATGCCACTTAACCTCAATGTCATCTGAATCTCACTTTCTTTGTAACATTAGAGTATCATTGGTAATCTATGGTCATTTAAAATATGAATAGGTACAAATGAAGTCCATGTATTATCATTATGTACAAGAGTGTGGCTGCTTCATTTCAGTGCTGATAAATGTAAAATTATGCACCTGGCCCATAAAAATCCAAGGCATATCTGGTATTAGGAATACCAGGGGCGTAACTAGACGCCTCAGGGCCCGGGTGCGAGAATCTGTTAAGGGCCCCCCCACCCCCCCACCCCCCCACCCCCCCCCAAAAAAAACATGATTTTTACCCAACAATTTTTTTTCAAAATATTTAATAAAATAAAATAAAAATAAAATAATTAAATTTACATATTGAATCATATCTGTAAAAAAATCAAAGAAAAAGGGGCGCATGTACAAAGGGCATAATCAAAGAAAAAGGGGCGCATGTACATAGGGCCCCTTTTGTACATGCGCTCCTTTTTCTTTGAATACATAAATAATGTATGGAAGCATAGCATAGCAGATATAGATCAACAGAATAACACACAAACCCAGCATTGCAGATATAGATCAAATAGAATTCACATAAAAACTCTGCATTAAAGGTATATTTAAAACCCCCTAAATTATAGGCATAGATCACAGGTTGCGCACCCCAAAACCAGCCCTGGCCTCCACACTGCCCACATAGAACCTGACCAGCACCCAGATAACACACGTAGGGTTTGCCATCTTTGTCCCCAAACAGCCCATCCTGTGCCTGGCTGGATGGGGACAAAGGTGACACTCGGGAGCTGAACTTGTGTGTCTAATCTATATATAAGTGTTTATATATGTATATCTATATAAAAATAAATCTAGAAATCTCCATTTTTTAAAGAAAAAAAACTTTATGCGTTTTGTCCCCCTCCACAGACACACACATATATTTATTTTTATGTTTATAATTGAAATAATAATGAAATAATAATTTAATGCCATATACAATATTTTTTTTTTAAAATACATTATTGTACCGACCTCCCTATTCCTTCCACTTTGGGGCCCTGATGAAGTGCTGATGGAGTGATAGATGAAGACTGCCGTTTTATTTTCAAACTGGATGTACGTGACTGACACGACATCCGGTGCTCCAGCAGTCTGTGTGATGGGGCAGAGCTTTCAGCCCTCATACAGCTCTTGTGGCACGATCCAGTGCTCCTGCAGTCTGTATGAGGGGGCGGAGCTTTCACCCCTCATGCTCTATGTGATCCGGTGATCCTACACTCTGAGCGTGAGGGGGCGGAGCTTTCGCCCCTCACGCTGCATCAATGATTAGGCGGCCGTCGCCAGCTCCGTGGCGCGGCTTGCCTTATTTAAAAAAAAAATAATAAAAAAAAAAAACATAAAAAGGTATCGGGCGGCCCCTTGGCTTGGGCCCCCCTTCCACCGGGTCCCGATTTCGTGCGGCCCCTTGGCTTGAGCCCCCCTGCCGCCGGGGCCCGATTTCGTGCGGCCCCTTGGCTTGGGCCCCCCTGCCGCCGGGGCCCGATTTCGTGCGGCCCCTTGGCTTGGGCCCCCCTGCCGCCGGGGCCCGATTTCGTGCGGCCCCTTGGCTTGGGCCCCCCTGCCGCCGGGGCCCGATTTCGTGCGGCCCCTTTGCTTGGGCCCCTCTGCCGCCGGGGCCCGATTTCGTGCGGCCCCTTGGCTTGGGCCCCTCTGCCGCCGGGGCCCGATTTCGTGCGGCCCCTTGGGTTGGGCCCCCCTGCCGCCGGGGCCCGGTCGCAGTCGCGACCCCTGCGACCCCGGTAGGCAGGGGTCACTAACAACATAGTATTCCTGGAATACTATGTTGTTAGTGACAGAGAAAACAGATTGTGGAGTAATTATTTTTGATGTACTAAATTAGTAAGCATGCAAATCCCAGGGCGTCTCTTTAAACACTCAGCAAGGAGGGGGCTTGTTTTCTACTTATTTCATGTGCAAGGAGGGAGGATGGGGGAATTGTTTAGATATATTTAGATATATTTAGAAACAAGCAAAGCTGCTGAGTGTTTAAAGAGACACCCTGGGAGTAGGTCAGCACTAACTTAACTCCCTGAAGGAGAGGGTCCTGAAGGGGGCTAAGAGGGAGAAGGTACTCAGTGGTCATGCTGCACATGTGTAAGATTACACATTACTTTAGAGCAAACATATTTTTATGCAATGTTTTCATGTAGAACTTTTTTCGTATTGGGGCTTTATATTTTTTTCCTGTTTTAAAGTGCTCCATCATCAATATCCAATATTATTCTGTTTATTACATAAAATATTTTAAAATATGTATATATTTTGGATGAGCATAATTTTTGCAGCTGTGAACTGTAAAATAAAAAAACATTAAGAACAGTACTGTGATCATAAACTTTCATTCTAGCAACTACATTTTTAAGTTTAAACTGATATTTAAGATGTTTCCTCATTGTAAAGAAGGTTCATAATTTCGTATCAGGGTCCTCTCCTCATAAGGACTTCTCTTATAAAGCAGGGAAGTCTGGCTTTCTTTATGTGGTATGATGGATAACCCATTTATTTAGTCATAATATGGTCTCTTAGCACAAGGGAGCTATAGTAACTACTATTTGTTATTTTTGTTGCTATTAAATATTGAATATCATTTACATTTTAGGTAATCAAATGCAAGGCAGCAGTTGCATGGGGGCCTCACAAGCCACTGAGCATCGAGGAGATTGAAGTTGCTCCACCAAAAGCTCATGAAGTCCGCATTAAGGTTAAGATCTTTTCATGCGTTGATGTGCACCTGGGAAAAAATTAAGGGCCGGAATATAAAAATATTAATTATATATATTAAATATATTAATTAATCTGATACAAACAGAAGAAAGACTTAGTTTTAGATTTAATAACGAAATAGTTATGGCCACATGAAGGATATTTTGGAGAATGCGAGAAGGCAGTAAGCAATAACTGACCACATACAAAGCTCATTTTGACTGAGAGATTAAGGTGAAAGGAGAAACTGTACTATCTGTACTAGATCTAATGATTTATTTTATACAGTGCAAAATATTATTTATACTATACAGTATGACCACTACAGGAAAGTAAGCTTGCCTCATTGAAATAATTAATTATCATTTATTATTGTTTGTTTTATTGCTTGTTCTTGTTAACTTCCTTTTTGTATAGGAGTTATATATCTTCATTTTATTAATATGTATGCTTCTCTTTAATATAGATTGTTGCAACTGGGATATGCCGTTCAGATGATCATTTCCTAAGCGGTGCAATAACCGAAATCAAGTATCCAGTGATTTTAGGTCACGAGGGTGTTGGGATAGTGGAGAGTGTGGGAGAGGGAGTAACCGACCTTAAACCAGGTAAGACCAGCAGGAATATAACATATGAGAATAACAGTCCTGAACTCCTTAAAATGGCCATTCCACATAGGGGGGCTATTAGAATATCCACAGATAAGTGCTGCCACATAGAAACATAGAAAGTGACGGCAGATAAGAACCAGTAGGCCCATCCAGTCTGCCCAACCTCTGAGTACTTTCCTTTAGTACTTGCCCTTATCCTATATCTAGCTTGGCCTTATGCCTATCCCATGCTTGCTTAAATGACTTTACTGTATTAACATCTACCACTTCTGCTGGAAGGCTATTCCATGAGTCCACTACCCTTTCCGTAAAGTAATATTTTCTGATGTTACCATTAAACCTTTGCCCCTCTAGTTTATGCTTGTGTCCTCTTGTTGTGGTAGTATTTCTCCTTTTAACCCCTTCGTTCCCCTATAGACGTACCGGGACGTCCAAAAAACACCCACAAAGAAACCCCTATGGACGTCCCGGTACGTCCAGCCCTTTGTGCAGCGTCAGGGACACATCCCTGCCGCTGCACGGGAGACCAGGCTGTCGTTTGACAGCCTGGACTCCCCACTGACAGCAGAAGCCGGCTTTGCAGATCGCCTGTAACAGCTTCCGGCATGAAAGCCGGTAAGCTGTTACCGGTAAACTGCCCGATCGCGCAGTTTCAAACGCGCGATCGGGCATTCCCTTCCGGGTTGCGTCACTGCTGACGTAACCCGGAAGGTCATCGGAGGACAGGATATCCCCTGCGGGGATATCCTGCCCTCCGATGAGGCACAGAGACGCTACGATCTCTATGCAGGTCTGTGAGGACCTGCATAGAGATCACAGTGTGATCGGTGCAGGGGGATCGCGGGGAGGGGAGTGAGAGACCATCTCTCTCACTCCCCCTCCCGTCCTGAAAGAGAAAAGCAGAAAAAAAAAAAGTTAATTCATTTAAAAAATAATATTAAATAAATCATTAAAATAATAATATAAATAATACAAAAAAAAATTATAATGTGAGCTGTGATGTCACTGTGACATCACTGGCATGTTCAGAAGGTCCCTAGGAGGACCTCTTACCATTACTGTGTAAAAAAAAAAATATAAAAAATACAAAAAAATGTAAAAAAATTAAAATAAAAAAAAATTAAAAAAATAAATATAAAAAAAGATAATAAAAAAAATTCTTAAAAAAACCTTACATCCCATTGCCCTAGCATAACATCTAGCCAGTATAACCCTCCTGCCCCCGTTCACAACCCCCAAACCGGTTAAGCCATAGGCATAAAAATTATACAAAATTGTATACCTAATAGTATGCTCCCTGGTGCTGGGAAAGTCTGGAAAATCTATATAAATTAGGTATTTCTGAAATCAGGACACCTGAATTGATAAACTTGGAGGGGATTTTCCATCACTTTACCTAATTTTGTGAGGATTCAGAGGGAAAATGTAAAAAAAAAATAGTTTATTTTTCTAATCTTCGCTAGTTTTTACTAAATTTCTCATTCTAAATTTTCAGCTAATCATCCAACTATGGTATCAAACGAAAGCTCTATCTCTCCTTGAAAAAACAATATATAGTTTACATGGGTACACTATTCACAGGAACAGAGAATAATCGCAAAACCGACATACCCCAAAAATGGCAAAATTGCTCTGGGCTTTGAGGTATCAAAAACCCCTGGGATTGAAGGGGTTAAATAAACTATCTTCCTTTACCTTTTTGATTCCCTTTAAGTATTTAAATGTTTCTATCATATCCCCCCTGTCCCGTCTTTTTTCCAGGCTATATAGGTTAAGATCCTTTAACCTGTCCTGGTAAGGTTTATCTTGTAATCCATAAACCAACTCTCCAACATTTCTATATCCTTCTGGAGATACGGTCTCCAGTACTGTACACAATACTCCAAGTGAGGTCTCACCAGTGATCTGTACAACGGCATGAGCACTTCCCTCTTTCTACTGCCAATACCTCTCGCTATACAACCAAGCATTCTGCTAGCATTGCCTGCTGCTCTACTGCATTGTCTGCCTACCTTTAAATCCTCAGAAATAATTACCCCTAAATCCCTTTCCTCACACGTTGAGGTTAGGACAGTATCAAATATTCTATACTCTGCCCTTGAGTTTTTATGCCCCAGGTGCATTACTTTGCATTTATCCACATTAAATGCCAATTGCCACAGCTCTGACCATTTCTCCAGTTTACATAGATTGTTTGCCATTTGGCTTCTTCCTCCAGGAACATCAACCCTGTTGCAAGTTTTTGTGTCGTCAGCAAATAAACATACCTTTCCATTAAGACCATCTGCAATATCACTAATAAAGTTATTAAAGAGAATGGGTCCAAGTACAGATCCCTGAGGTATCCCACTGGTAACAAGACCTTGTTCTGAATATACACCATTGGCTACAACCCTCTGTTGTCTGTCACTCAGCCACTCCTTAATCCATTCAACAACATTGGGATCTAAACTCAGAGATTGCAGTTTATTTATAAGTCTTCTATGTGGGACAGTGTCAAAGGCCTTACTGAAATCCAGATATGCAATGTCTACTGCACCACCTTGATCAATTACTTTAGTCACCCAATCAAAGAAAATCAATAAGATTTGTTTGGCAAGATCTTCCTGAGGAAAACCCATGTTGTATTTGATCTTGAAACCCATGTGACGTCAGATGTTCAACAATCATTTCCTTTAACATAGTTTCCATTAATTTCCCCACTACAGATGTAAGACTTACTGGCCTGTAGTTGCCCGACTCCTCCCTACTGCAGTTTTTGTGAATGGGCACAACATTCGCTACTTTCCAATCCCCAGGGACAACTTCCGTTACCAATGATTCGTTAAATATATCAGTTAACGGTTTTGCTAGTACACCCCAAAGCTTTTTTAATAACTTGGGGTGTATCCTATCAGGCCCCATCGACTTATTTGTCTTTACCTTAGACAACTGAAGTAGAACCTCCGCCTCGATAAACTGACATATTTCAAATGATTCAGTCTTCTTTCCCAACTGAGGTCCCATTCCTTCATTTTCATCTGTAAAAACTGAACAGAAATATTCATTGAGGCAGTCAGCTAAACCTTTATCCTCTTCTACATACATTCCTTTTGTTTTAATGTAACTAATCCTTGTTTAACTTTCCTTTTCTCATTTATATATCTAAAAAATGTTTTATCTCCATTTTTTACTGAGAGGGCAATTCGCTCTTCTGCATGTGATTTGGCAGCTCTTATAACTTTCTTTGGCTCTTTCTGCCTAATTTTATAGATCTGTCTATCTTCCTTACTTTGGGTATTTTTGTATCTACTAAAGGCTAACTTCTTGTCTTTTACGATTTTGGCCACTTCTGCAGAGTACCACAGTGGTTTCTTTAATTTTTTACTCTTAGTGACCAGCCTAATACAATTTTCTGTTATCTTCAATAATACAGCTTTTACAAAATCCCATTTCTCCTGAACGCCATTTAAATTGTGCCAGTCTGATAATGACTCCTCTATACATATTCTCATTTTAGAAAAGTCAGCTTTTCTAAAATCTAAAACTTTTGTTTTTGTGTGGTGTGACTCAGTCACTGTTCGTATATTAAACCACACAGACTGATGATCACTAGATCCCAAACTTTCACCTACAGTAATATCTGTTAACAAATCTCCATTTGTGAACACTAAATCCAATATGGCCTCCTTACGAGTTGGTTCCTCAACTACTTGTTTTAAAGATAATCCCAGTAAGGAGTTTAGAATATCCGCACTCCACAACCAGCGACTTTCGTTTTCCAGTTCACATCAGGGAGATTAAAGTCACCCATGATTATAACATCCCCCTTCACTGTCATTTTAGCTATTTCCTCCACTAGTAGATTCTTCTACTTGTCCTGGGGGTCTATAAATCACACCTATGCGTGTTACTTTACTTTTGTCAAATTGTACTGTAACCCAAACCGACTCTAAGTTTTCCTCACCAACTTGTATTAAGTTAGATTTTATGTAATTTTTCACATATAGGGCCACCCCTCCCCCTTTCTTGCCCTTTCTATATAAAGAGTACCCCGGTATTGATATGTCCCAGTCGTTTTTCTCATTATACCATGTCTCAGTAACAGCCACTATATCAACATTCTCAGTTGCCACAACTGTTACAAGTTCATGGATCTTATTCCCTAAACTGCGAGCATTTGTAGACATGACGTTTAGCTTGTCATTTAACACCGATGCTGCATGAGTACATTTTACTCATGTAGAGAGAGTAAAAAGAATGTTATCTGTCATTTTGGTTTTCTCTGAAAAACTGTGTTTAAACATTTATGGAAAAACTACAGTTGCCAAAAAATAGAGTCCTGTCATTCCCATTAGCTATCCTTTAGGTATCACATCACAGCAGTCAGACACCTGCTCAAGCATGTCAAACAGCAAAGTTTTAAAGCTCTTAATATCACGTAACAGCCACAATGTTTAGTGAGTGGGAGTGAGTGTTATTGAGTGAGGTGTTTTGTGTGATGGGACAGATGTGTTATGGGAGTGAGGTCCCTTTAAACTTGAAGATCTTGAAGGTAATGCCCTTGGGTTGCCAGAGATGGGTTATTTTTTAAAAAGGATAAGCTAATTTAAGAAGCATTCCATAGTAGTACATAATATATACGGAATGTCTATTAAGAACAGCATTTTTAAAATATTTTGTAAAAAGCTGTTTTAAAAAAAGTGTTCTAAGTCAATTATTTGTATGCTTTTATTTATGTAATTTATTTATTTTTTTGGATGCTTTTTTGGCATTGATCATATTTTTTTCCTTTTAGGAGACAAAGTAATTCCACTCTTTGTTCCTCAATGCAGAGAATGCAGATGCTGTAAAAGTCCAAATAGCAACTTGTGTTACAAAAATGAGTATGTGTTTTCATTATCTATTTTTTCAACCTGCCAATATACAGTGGGGCAAAAAAGTATTTAGTCAGCCACCAATTGTGCAAGTTCTCCCACTGATGAGAGAGGCCTGTAATTTTCACCATAGGTACACTTCAACTATGACAGACAGAATGGGGGGAAAGAATACAGGAAATCAGATTGTAGGATTTCTAATGAATTCATTGGTAAATTCCTCGGTAAAATAAGTATTTGGTCACCTACAAACAAGCAAGATATCTGGCTCTCGCAGACCTGTAACATCTTCTTTAAGAGTCTCCTCTGTCCTCCACTCGTTACCTGTATTAATGGCACCTGTTTGAACTTGTTATCAGTATAAAAGACACCTGTCCACAACCTCAAACAGTCACACTCCAAACCCCACTATGGCCAAGACCAAAGAGATGTCGAAGGACACCAGAAACAAAATTGTAGACCTGCATCAGGCTGGGAAGACTGAATCTGCAATAGGCAAGCAGCTTGGTGTGAAGAAATCAACTGTGGGAGCAATTATTCGAAAATGGAAGACATACAGGACCACTGATAATCTCCCTCGATCTGGGGCTCCATGCAAGATCTCACCCGTGGTGTCAAAATGATCACAAGAACGGTGAGCAAAAATCCCAGAACCACACGGGGGGACCTAGTGAATGACCTGCAGAGAGCTGGGACCAAAGTAACAAAGGCTACCATCAGTAACACACTACGCCGCCAGGGACTCAAATCATGCAGTGCCAGACGTGTCCCCCTGCTTAAGCCAGTACATGTCCGGGTCCGTCTGAAGTTTGCTAGAGAGCATTTGGATGATCCAGAAGAGGATTGGGCGAATGTCATACCAAGGTAGAACTTTTTGGTAGAAACTCAACTTGTCGTGTTTGGAGGAGAAAGAATGCTGAGTTGCATCCAAAGAACACCATACCTACGGTGAAGCATGGGGGTGGAAACATCATGCTTTGGGGCTGTTTTTCTGCAAAGGGACCAGGATGACTGATCCGTGTAAAGGAAAGAATGAATGGGGCCATGTATTGTGAGATTTTGAGTGAAAACCTCCTTCCATCAGCAAGGGCATTGAAGATGAAACGTGGCTGGGTCCTTCAGCATGACAATGATCCCAAACACACGGCCCGGGCAACGAAGGAGTAGCTTCGTAAGAAGCATTTCAAGGTCCTGGAGTGGCCTAGCCAGTCTCCAGATCTCAACCCCATAGAAAGCCTTTGGAGGGAGTTGAAAGTCCGTGTTGCCCAGCGACAGCCCCAAAACATCACTGCTCTAGAGGAGATCTGCATGGAGGAATGGTCCAAAATACCAGCAACAGTGTGTGAAAACTGTGACATTTATGTAGGATTGGTGGTGGAAGGGAGGTATGTTTCTCCTAGATTCCTTACAGGTACTGCATTCAACCATGAAAGTCAATGGAGCCCAGCTTTCTTATCACAATGTGATTAGTAAAATATATACCGTATTGGCTCGAATATAGGCCGCACTTTTTCCCCCCACTTTAAGACTTTAAAGTGGGGGTGCGGCCTATATTCGGGGTCTAGTGCCCGACGCCCGGGACTTGCGGGGCGCCGGCGGGGGACATCTACGCAATACAACTTCCGGTTGTATACGCGTATTGCGTAGATGCCCCCCGCCGGCCCCGCAAGACACCCGGGAGTCTGCTCCGGTAAGTCGGGGGGGCAGAGTGGCATATCTCGGGGGGGAGGAGGAGGAGGACAGTGGCAGCATATCGGGGGGAGGAGGACAGTGGCAGCATATCTCGGGGGGGGGACAGTGGCAGCATATCTCGGGGGGGGCAGTGGCAGCATATCTTCTCGGGGGGTGGAGGACAGTGGCTGCATATCTCGGGGGGGAGGACAGTGGCAGCATATCTCGGGGGGGGAGAGACAGAGTGGCAGAATGTTTTTTTTTTTTTTTGGTGCTTTTTTAAAGAAAAAAAATTTTTCTTTAAAAAAGCACCAAACTTTTAGGGTGCGGCCTATATACGGGGGCGGCCTATATCCGAGCCAATACGGTATATAAAAAATAAAGAAAAAAAAGCTTAAAAAAAAAAGTGGTAACACTTAAAAATAATACTGCATTAGAGGAACCATCCAATTATAGCAAAATGTAAAAAAGTCCAACAAGAATAAAATAATGAAAAAAAAAGAACGTTTATTATTATGAGCAAGTGCTAAAATTAGCGTTCAAAGATAGCCCATAGGCACAGACTGACCAAAATGGGGAGGGGGGAAGCGCACTTCCCAAATGTGGCCTTTTAGCCCCCAAACACCAGACAAACCCTTGCCAAAGGGTACAAAAAGTAAAAAACAGCCTGGTCCTTAAGGGGTTAAGTGAGTTGAGCTAGCTTTAACCCCTTCTCACCTCCAATGCTCCTAAAACCGATGCTGTAGGCACAAAGCAGACTGTGATCCCTAGAATATAAAAAAAGAAGCCATTGATTTTTTCCTTCTAAAATATTTATATTTTTTTTAAATAGTGTTGGTAAATATATCGGATTGATGGCAGATGGCACCAGCAGATTTACCTGCAGAGGGAAGCCGGTTTATAACTTCATATCGACTAGTACTTTCACCGAATATACTGTGGTTGATGAAATTGCTGTTGCTAAGATAGATGACAATGCTCCTTTGGATAAAGTCTGCTTATTGGGCTGTGGGTTTTCGACAGGCTATGGCTCTGCTGTGAAGATAGCACAGGTAAGTACTTCTTGTACTGTTATTTTTATGTGATATATATAATTGATTTACAAACATGAAAACAAAAAGACCCATGACATGGCTTGTGACTAAAGGGGATATAAAGTACCATATATATGTAAATATAGTTGGTGCTGATTAAGTGCACTTCGGAAAACCTTTTAGAAATTTGTATGGACTTCTTGCCAATCTCAATTTATTATACTTTAAATGAATGATAACTCTCAAAGTCAATGCTTATTTGCAAATTATTCATTATTATTCATCATTTAATTAGTCTGATATTTATTTGCTTAATTTCTACATATAATTGGCAAACAAATTAATGACCTGAGACATTTCAACATACCGGTAATTTAGAAACATGCAAGAACAGGGCCAAGACTAGGGTCAGTAAGGCCTGACTGGAAGAATTTTTTGGTGCTCACAGGTGGGTATATTGCTTACTCCTCTTACTCTTATAAAACTTCTAACCACCCACAATCTCTATGGCAACCACTCCACCCCTGCAGCACAGCGGGAGACCTGGACTCTTCTCTCTGGCAGCCGGTTAACATCTGTGTGATGCGCACAGACAACCTCTGCTGCTGCTCGAACCTTCGGCAGGTGCTTCTATGTCAGAGCACCAGCGTGACATGACCTTCCAGTGCTCAGTCATAAAGGCGGAAGTGCCAGGTAGCAGCGGAGGTTGTCTACGAGCATCGCGCAGACATTCACCGGTTGCTCCCTCTAGACACCAGGGAGTCTGAAGCATGGGGGACAAGTCTGGGGATGAATTGGTATAAGGCATATAGGGAGTATAAGGCATATCTAGGGGCAGAGTGGCATATAGGTGGGCAGAGTGGCAAGCTGGGGGCAGATGTGCATAACTGGGGGAGGGACAGGTTGGCAAATAAAAGGAAATGAAAACAAGAAATACATTGTTCTCAATCATTGTTTTTATTAAATATGAAAAAAAGTTTACATGTGAATTAATATTTACTAGTAAAACTTTTTTCCTATAGGGTAGTCTAAATTAATATTCATATTTTAAGGGGGTTGACTTATAATCAGGGTCGTCTTCTAATCGAGCAAATACGGTAATGTCCAGTAACCTTGGTCCCTTGTGCAGCTGCTATTAAATAAAGTATAATCTCTTCATAGTTTACTTAACAAGATCATACAGATAGTTAAACAGTAACCCTGCAAGTATGACTGGGAGGAAACTTAGCAAATCTCTGACTACCATTTTATTCTTTGATTAACCTTTATATGTATAAATGCAATTCTTTACAGGTTAAGCCTGGCACTACATGTGCCGTGTTTGGGTTGGGAGGTGTTGGCCTCTCTGTAGTTATTGGATGCAAAGCAGCCGGGGCTTCCAGAATCATTGGTGTTGATCTGAACAGTAGTAAGTTTGCAAAAGCAAAAGAATTGGGAGCTACTGAATGTGTCAACCCAAAGGACCACAATGAGCCCATCGAAGAGGTTCTGGCAAAGATGACTAATGATGGAGTGGACTATTCTTTTGAGTGTATTGGAAGCACTGCAGTCATGGTTAGTGACATTATACAATATTATCAATGATGTTTGTGCACATTTTTTAATAAGATCACACTAAAGGATAATACATAAAATAGTAATTGTTTTATATTACCTATATTAGCAAAATGAAAACAATTATATTACTACTCAAGAGACAGTAGGTGTGATGGTAAAAAGGGGACAAATGGTTGAAGCATCATCTTAGCAAAAGAAGGAGAAAGATTCCACACCTGTATTAATTGTACCTAACAAGCTAGAACATTTTGCAATGGTGATCATGCATCTTTTTACAAGGCGTAGATCTTGTGACTTAATACACCCAAGCTCATTTCATTATGGCCAATGGAAAAGTGCGCAAGCAACGCAACATCTGTAAAGCTTTCCAAGAGAAGCAAAAAGGACAATGTCAATTACTCTATTCTTTGTCAAGGCAAGATTTGCTCTCCTTTACCCCACAATTGAGTAAAGAAAATGCAAGTTACTATTTTTTGTTTCCTTGTTCAGGTATCTGCTCTCATGTCCTGTCACTTTGGATGTGGAACCTGTGTTATTGTTGGTGTATCTCCTTCATCAGCAAAAGTTTCGTTTGACCCTTTGCTTGTACTGACTGGTCGTACAATTAAAGGAGCAGTGTTTGGAGGTAATGAATGGTGATATCCTAGTACTATTGGTATAATATTGAATTATTTAAATAATTCTAAGTTTCATATGGGAATTGGAGGGTCTAAATGTATTTACAGGAGTTAAAGTGCTAAGGATATGAAGTGTATTAAGAAACTTGTACATATCGAATATATTTTATGATTTCACCAATATATCCGAAAAGTGCCACTGCGGAACACAGCTTGAAATCTTTCTATCCTACTGGCAAAGGTTTCCCTCTTTGGTGGTTGGTGACCAATGACTAATCTATAAAGCAGCCAGACATAATATATATAGAGCTCAGCATGCTCAAAATATATCTGAAAATAATAAAATCTTTGTAATTTTTCTCATCAAAATTAGACTACATGACATGTTTAAAAGTAGCAACTATATACTGGTTTCAAGCTTTATGACACAGACATTTTTAGTAGGCTCTGCATAATTTGAGAGCTTTTAGGAACTGTTTAAAAAGCTGAAAGACTTTGAAATTTTGAAAGGCATTATAAGATGTACTGTATTTGTATTTTTATTTCTGGTTTGGAGAAATATATATATCCAAGTACTCATAGAGTAAGTTAATATGCATTCCTCTTTAGAGAGGGTGTCAGGGACAGTAAACTGTCCCTTTAAAAGCACCAGCCTCTAATTTACTATTTGAGTTTGTAACTTTTTAAACCGGGCCTTCATTATATCTGGTCCATTTATAGCTCAGAGGTCTGTGAAGACCTTTTTAGCACATCCTATGATGAAGCATTGGGGTATGATGTCATTAATCATGTTTTTGTATTAATACAATAGTATAGTTTCTACTTCATTTCATCAGCCCTCCGGAAACTAATAGGTTTGTGAATAGCCCTAGTACGTTCACAGGTGTGGGTGTTTATACAAGAATATTGCATGGGTATACACAATTATCTAAAATGTCATTACAATAATTACAGGTTTTAAGAGCAAAGATGAAGTCCCCAAACTGGTATCTGACTTAATGGCAAATAAGTATTCAGTGGATGGCTTAATAACTCACAGACTGCCGTTTGACAAAATCAATGAAGGTTTTCGTCTTCTGCGTGAAGGAATCAGGTATAAATATTATTTTTAATAGCATTTATTCAATGGAAGCAAAGTATATTCCAATAAGATAGTAAATACAAAGACACATTTTATTACACCAGAAGTTTAACACATGACGCAGGGAAATGGAGAAAGGAAGAAATACCGTATATCCCTTAAGAGCATTTTTTTTCTAGGGTTTGTATCTCTGCTCCAATGAAATAGACAAGTAATATGTAAAGATTTAGTTATTAATTTATACATAATGTATCAAAGGGGAGCAACTGGAGATTTTATAAAATCTGATTGTGCTGGGATGCAATAATGTTGCAATAGTACAAATAAAGAGTTGGGTCTATGGATGAGTGAGAAATTTAGGAAGAAAAGTTCAGGAAGTTTAAGAAGAAAAAAATAAGGCTTGAGAGGACTCTGGAAAACCAAGTGAATGAGGCAAGGGTAGAATTTGTGTTTGGTATAAATACAATGGCGAAATTAAAGAGAAAGGGGGGAAAAAAACACTTTGCCATCATGAGCAGTGAAGGAAAGGTAGGTGAAGTTAAAGGGGGTAGGAGGGGCAGAATTTTAGGGGATGTAGGTTGTGTTGCAAAGATATAATAAAGGTGGTGGGGGAAGTAAGGTAATTAAAAAGGTACAGACATAATAAGAAAAGCTAGGGGATTTTTTTCTCAATGGCATATTCACAAACATTCTGTATAAATTGCTTGTCCTTTTAAGGAACTTCCTACGGGACACATGTTAGGTTAGTATCCAGATGTCTATCCAACAGGGTGACCATATCAGCCACGTTTTCCAGGACACATTATTTATACATATTGCTGACCAGTCCAGATAAAATGCTGCCATGCAGTATGGAAGATGTCATATGCAGTATGGAAGATGGCATAAGTCTATACTGCAGGGCAGCACTTTACCTGTGTTGGTCAGCAATATGAAAAACTTATACCTGTCCTGGAAAATATGGTCAATGTGGTCACCCTATTACCCAATGACATCACCATGCATGTGATGACTCAATTCACTTCCTTATATTCTGAAGTGTTACAATATACAATAAGGCAGTAATAGAGAACCTATGGCACTCATGCCACAACGGCATGCAAAGCCTTCAGTTGTGACACGCAGGGTCAGCCTTGGGGGTGTGCGAGCTGTGTGGCAGCACAGGCGCCATAGCAGCAGGGGCACCAGGCGACCGTCCCATCACCAGGGCCAGGGCCGTGCCGAGGCGGGTGCACAGCACTCAGGCGGCAGGAAGCAAAGGAGGGAGAGTGGCACAGAGCGGTTGCGCATTAAAAAGGTTTCAGCAACCGCTCGGGATCCCACTGTTTCCTCCGCTGCTTGCCGCCACCTCGTCGCTGCCCTGACTGTGGTGGTGGGAGCGCAAGGCCTCTGTTTCAGTTGAAGTGTCATATCCAGGTGCTTAGCAGTGAAGCAGTGCCCCGTGGCAGAGCAGCAAGGAGAGGGGTAGATAGTAAGAAGGGGGAGGAGAGGGGTTAGCTAGTGAGAAGCATGAAGAAGGGGTAGATAGTGAGACGGGGAGAGGGTAGACAGTGAGAAGGGGAGGGGGTAGATAGTGAGAAGGGGGAGAGTTTAATGTGAAGTTCTTGATCCTCATGTAGAAGAGTTGGCAGACTATGCAGGACAAGTATCCTGAATTGTTAGGTTTCATTTATTTTTGTTATACACTCATATAACTTCAGTGCAAATGCTAATGTTATTTAATAAAATCCTTTTCACGAACAGACCCTCTTTTCATGTGTTTTTCTGCTTGGGCAGATACTGTAGATGGGCGAAATAGTTATCCGCTGACACATTCTATGTTTCTATACTTAAAAAACAAATATAAGTTATATGGGCAAATTGATCCACAGTGTTGTGTATAGTAACTTTGTACTGAAAAAACTTCCTTTCCCTGTTTATTATGCAGTGTTGACACTTTGAGGTCTGCAACTTGGTTTTGTGCAGAAAAATGGGCACCTTCACTCCAATAAGCTTATAAAGTCTTTTCAGGGTGTAAAGTACCATTGCCACTTACAATAATAATTAGACTTGGGCACTGGCCAACTCTTAGTGTTCGTCTTCCTGGGGAAAAGAAATCTTCGTATTCCATGAATATTCACCCGGTTTGGGAGAATATCCGCATACATTCTCCATGTATTTTTCTTCGTTTTTTGTAGAAGGGGTTAATACAGAGTTAATGTGGCACACACTACGCAGCTGCTTTGGCGCCAGGATTTTAAAGGTCCAAACGAGCAATTCTATTGGTCACCGACAGGGGCCTCCTCTGCCATTAACCATTGAAGTGCACCTGCACTTCATTGGTTGATGGCAGACGAGCCCCTTGCTGGCGACCAATAGAGTCACTCATTGTCAGGGACTGGGTCCATACAGATGACTGTAAAGACCCAGAGCGCCCAAAGATGGCGTTCAGGAGTTACTGCACAGTAGCGGAGTTGGACAGGGCCTGGTGCACAGTAACCACAGCAAAGGGGAAACTAGTGAGACAGGGGAAATTAGAGATAAACAGCTCCGCAGCCTGAGTTGGCCCTGACACTTGTACAGACTTTAAAAATCCAGGTGCCAAAACTTGGCCTGGGGAGACCATTGGTCACCCCACTCCAATAGAGTCGCTTGTATGGACCTTTAACTCTTGGAGCGTGCCCCAGGCCAGATGCTAAAGGTCCATGCAAGTGACTCTATTGGTGGCCTGCAGGGGCCTCCTCTGACATTAACCAATTGGTTGATGCTAGAGGAGGCCCCTGCCAGCGACCAATAGAGTCACTCTTATGGACCTTGATTTTTGACGGTGAACCTATGGATTTCCGCTCCCGTTATCTACACAGCATCGCAGGAGCGGAAATTCGTATGTTGATGCTAGAGGAGGCCCCTGCAGGGGACCAATAGAGTCGCTCGCATGGACCTTTGGTATCTGACAGTGGAACTTGGCCTGGGGCCCGCTCCAAGAGTTAAAGGACCATACAGGTGACTCTACTGGAGTGGGGAGACCAATGGTCTCCCCAGGCCGAGTTTCGGCACCTGGATTTTTAAAGCCCTTTAAGTCCCACTCCCGTTAACCCTGCAATGCTGCGTAGATAAGGTATGCTAGACGGGGAAGGGACCAGGGAGATTAGTAAACGTAAAAATAATGAAGAAGAAATGCAATAGAAGAAAAGAAGGAGATTCAGATGTATATATACACACTGTATGTATGCACACATACACATGTGTTTTTTTTAACATTTTTATTTTTTTAAATTTTCTTCATGCTCTGCTTATATTAGAAACCTTCATCACAAACCAATAATCTTGTTTTAAGTTAACCTGATTTTTTTAAGCAGTAACTTTAACAATTTTGTTTGTTTTTACAGCATACGGACTATATTGGAATTTTGAAGGGCTGAAACTTTCAACATGTGAAATTCTGCGGAAAATATAAAATATAAAGCACAAGAGTTCACAAATGCTTAAAAGTTCACAAATGCTTAAAAATGAAGTTATAACCGCTTCTCCATATGTCTATTTTTATGATGGCTGTAAAAAGTCACCTAAACGCATTCCCCCTCCCCACTATTTCAATTTTTCTATTACCCTTTCTCCACTCAAGTGTCAATACCCCTCGGACCCCTCTCCCAGTGTCCATACCTCTCTACCCCTCCTCCCTTCAATGTCCATCTCACTCCCATCCTTTCCTAGACCAAGTGACACCCTGGCAAGAATATTCTCTTTATTTTACATAGATAGCAATATTGTTAAGGCTGAGCAGTGAGGAGCTGTACAGAGGAGTTTGCAGAGCAATTTTTTTAATGCAGGGGCAGCTGAGTCAGGGTCATCACACAGAGGCACACAAAATAATTGCTATGCCCCCTTCTCTGCACAGCTTTTTCAATGCTCAGTATGCCACTCTGAGCACCACCTTCCTGGCTTATACATTCTAACATTATAGGAAAACCAACACTTAGTCAACAGGATTCACTGTAACCAAACCCTAACTTCCCTGAACTGGAGAACAAGAAATCATTAATGATTTTTGTACTAGAATACTAGATTATGCAAACCAATTCACTACAGTCCCTATCATGAAAGGGTCAATAGTTGCAGGCAGGACTAATGCTTATTTTCTCCTTCCTTTGTATATCAGTGGCATTCCAGGCAGACACAACCTAGTGACCTGGCTTGACCCACACCAAGGCGTGTGGTTGTTAAAGCATGGATCACAGTGGTGGAGGGTGGTTACTCAACAAAGTACTATAACGCATACACTCTAACACTGTACATGGACACTAACAATGTATACTGATTTCCTCACGCACACTCACTTTAGC
Organism: Spea bombifrons; assembly: GCF_027358695.1. NCBI lineage: Eukaryota > Metazoa > Chordata > Amphibia > Anura > Pelobatidae > Spea > Spea bombifrons. The sequence goes on from NC_071087.1 coordinate 48,910,650, forward strand.
TCCATACACTGACATTCAACACACCCTATACACACTCATTCTAACACTGTACACTAACACATACTCAGTATGACACTGTACACAGGTACCCCAAGCTCACTCTAACACCATGTACAGCAGTGAACAGTTGCACAAAGAGCAAGGTAATGTGGCTGACATCAGCGTGGAGCTGTTCAAGACCCAGAATGATAATTGAAAATGATAGTAAGTTGTGAAGTTAATACCACACAAATTTAAGACCTGCATTGGTATTTTACTAAATTAAAAGCAAATACTGTACATTACATTTCTTAACAGCATCCTTTTGCTTAACACATTTATTGTTGTGCCAGGAATTTGCATTGTCATTTCTCTTCAGTTGAGTACCAGATCAGATTGCTGTGAAATTATTCTGTTTTCTATGATCATATAAAATACTAATCATAGAGTGCTTCAAACATTTCCATTAATGTCTTTAATTGCTGCAAATAAAGGGTAAAGGTGCATCAGTGCTTGGCTCCTTAGTTCTATCACCATCAAGTTACTGATAGATCCAAGAGAAGAAATTACTGCCAAATTACATACAACATACAGTAGAGCTGTTAAAGTGTAAAGATTGTTTTCATTATAAAGAAAATACTGCGGAAATAGTGAAGAAGCTTTAACCCTATAAATTTCCTCACTAGGAATAAGTGACAATTATTAGTATTGTTTTATATAACGGAATTATATTCCGTAGTACTGTTCAATGAGCCGCCCTGAATCTTAACTAAACGGCTGCCTGATTACCGGGGCCGTCTTTAATGCGGGGCAAAAGCCTGCGGCACACCGAGATCCCATTGCAGCTGCGAGTTTTAAAGAAGCCGAAAAACCCACCTCTGCTTGCCGCTTAATGATTTTAAAGAGGCTGGAGTGCCTGCACTACGCCCCTTTGAAGACGCGATGTGCCGCTCAAGGGGGCGGGCGCACACAGAACAGTGTCGAAGGAGAGCACAGAAGCCAGCAAAAAAGTATTCCAAAAAAAAAGTTGGGGTGGTAGGTGGAAGGGGACCCTTATTCAAAGGGGGGGTGTCTTGGGACAACAATTAAATACAAAAAGGGGGTGGCTGGGTGGTACACAACAGGGTGGTTGGGACATCACATAAATTAGTACACATGGGTATATTAACCAGTACAAAAGGGGGCATCAATACACAAGGGAGGGGGGCTGGCTGGGGACATCACATATATCAATACACAACGGTGTGGGGCATAAATGCACACAGGGGACTGGCTGGGGCACAAATACACATGGGGAAATGAACAGGGGTGTGGGGGGAAATACATTAAAACTAAAAGTTCCCCTGGCTGGGGCATCAATATACAAGGGGGAAAACACACAAAACAAACCAGCGTGGGAAGCATTTTAATGCTTTGTGTAGATTAAACCGTACTGATGCGGGTGTCGGTGTGGCCGAGCCTGTCCTGGTGTGTCCTCAGTCCCTTACTATTCAGGGTCTAAACTAAACAAAATGTAGGCTCACCAACCTTTTAGACTGTCTCTTTAGTGCATAGCAAAACTCTCCTCTTCTGTCCATCAGGCAAGGCTTTATTGCAGTCACTGCAGCTAACTACTTGCAGCTGACCAGTACTTTGGAGTCAGCCTGAACTCCTGGCCTGGATTCTGTTTCAGTCCAGGTGTATGTAAACGGCGGGGTTAAGCACTGGTCCGTCCTACTCTCCGTATGCTCCACCCCAGGGGCCCATATATAAACATATTATTATGTGGCACAACACATACTGGGGCTACATATCATACCAAAACCTACGCAATCAGTGACAACACCCTGCACCTTATCACAATATATACAGTATACAGTATACCCAGCACCCTTATTGAGAAGGGTAATATGTTGTAATGAACACATGGATTTCCTATCAATTATAGAAGACAGAGTACCTAGCTACCATGTTGATGTCTTTGTTGAAAAATCTAAAGAAAAAAATAGTTTTGTCAGATGTTTCTGAAAAGAAAAACAAATGCCTAATTAAACATCAGAAAAAAAGCGCTGTACTTGGTTCTGGTATGTGGGTGGAACACTGAGGCATATCTGTGCCTTGATACTAATGAAAGTAGAAATGAAAGACATGTCTGTTTATATGAAATAGATGGAAAATACATTCTTATGGTGTTTCTGGAATGCTAGTGAGCTGCAATCAATTGTAAACATATTTGTAGCTAGAACTTGGAAGAAGTGTGTTTTTCATGGCAAGCGAAAGGAAGTCTGGAATGTTCAATATTTTTACAACAATACATTCTTTAGGTTATAAATATATGAAATATAAACATTATATGACCAAAAGTATGCAGACACCCCTCCTAATGAATGAGTTTATATATTTCAGCCACATCCATTGCTAACAGGCAAGCATGTAGGCATGTCATCTCCTAATACAAACATTTGTTGTAGAATGGGTTGTACTGAAAAGCTCAGTGACTTTAAACGAGGCACTGTCATAGGATACCACCTTTGCCACAAGTCAGTTTGTGAAATTTCTACCCTGCTAGATCTACCCATGCTCTTGTGTAAGTGCTTATTGTGTGAATGGGAGGTGTCTAGGAGTAACAAAAGCTTAGCACTAAGCGGTAGACCACACAAATTCACAAAGCGGCCTGTTCTCTGCAGCATCACCGCTACAGCGTTTTAAACTGCCTCTGGAAGCAACATAAGCGCAAGCACTGAGCCTCAAGAATATTGAAATGGGTTTCCATGGCCGAGCAGCTGCACACAAGCCAAAGACTACTATGTGCAATGGCAAGCACTGGCTGGAGTGGAGTACAGCACACTGCCACTGGACTCTGGAGCAATGGAAAAGTGTTTGCTGGGTTGACAAATCAACAATGGAAAATCTGTGTTTAGTGGATGCAAGGAGAACTAACTACTGGACTGCATAATGTCTGATTGCTCTGTGGAGACTATTCAAAGATTATAACATGGAAATAAAAGCAAAGGGTTAGGACAATGCTTTTTGTTAAACGCCTTTGCCAATTTTTATTTGGACTGTTATCATGGATTTAAGGTTATTGGGTCTGCCAATGTTCCCATGCTTGTAGTCACTTGCTTTAACAAAAGCTTTATAATTCTGTCATTGATCTATCCTCAGCAGCACCAACCACACCTGCACTTAGTAGCATACAATTTCATGCCCAAAGCACAGTTGGCATGCTCACGGACAAGTTATACCTTAACAATTTACTCACCAGAAAATCCATTTTTTGTGGATTGTTTGCACTAAAAAAAATACAAAAAAATAATGTGTCAGCCTGGAAGCAAAATGAATTGCCCTTTCCTCTGCCTTAGACTAAATCTCTTTTCTTCCAGTCTAAATGCATGACCACGTGTCCTATGCATAGTCCTGTTTATGAACAGATTTCCACACAATGGTTTGTATTGGCCCCGAATATATTTATATAATGCTATCATATCCCCTCTGAGGCACCATTTTTCTAAACTAAGCAGATTTCAATTACTTAACCTTTCTTCATAACTAAAGTGTTCCGTTCCTTTTATTACTTTTGTAGCCCGCTTTAGTGTATTTGAATGTTATGTAGATGTTGCTCACAAACACAGACAAGCAGTGGAACATAACTTCTTTTCTTTACTTCAGTAAACACATGCACCAGAATAAGATATATGCACAAGAGACCTAACACAACAGAACAAGTGCACATTTCCATTATGCTGCCATCTACTGGCAAAACAAACTGCATAATACCCCAATACATAACACCCGCCTATGCACCTTTTCCAGTGCTATTATATCATTCTTTAGAATAGGTGCCCAAAATTGCACAGCATATTCAAGGTGTGGTCTTACCATTGCTGCCCCTTTTTATACACAACAATACATGACAATGGCCTTAGCAACTGCTCACTGACATTGCACATTGTTGCCGAGTTTGATGTCTATAACAGTTCCCAAATCCTTCTCATTTGTCGTTATCCCTAATTCACTGCCATTTAGGATGTAAGTTGCTTATGCCTTCCTTACACCGAAGTGCATAACTTTGCATTTATCTACATTAAATTTCATCTGCCATTTGTGTATCCAGTCCCTCTGCAGCAAAGTAATACATGTATTGGTCACTACTGGTGAAACTGGTGTTTACTGCATAGAAAGAAAACTTGCTGCTTCCTAAACCCAGATATGTTAATTAAATCTTCAGTACCGAGCTAAAGCTTCATAATTAGTTCATTTATCTCTTGGTATTCTATCTGTTTGGTATTGAAGGATGGTTATATATATATATATATATATATATATATATATATATATATATATATATATATATATATATACCTACCTATCTAATTTTTCACGGCTAAATTGCTTACCAAGGATAAAATTGACAAAAGTGAAAATGATTTTTTTAACCTTCACTTAATGGTTAAAAGCCGGTCAACACATCTCCTGCTTATACAGTAAGACTGAGCAGATCATCTGCCTCATTGTTGAAATTGCCTTTTAGGAAATTCTCATGGAAGAGTCAAATTAAGTCAGTAGTTTTGGCCTTTCAAAATAAATGTTAATGGGTGCTGCTCTCTTTCCCAGTTATTTTACTTGTGTTTCTTGCCAGTCCAACTACAACAAGATTGATTTTAGTCTATCTTTGCATTCTTTCCAATTTTAGGTGATCCAACAATGCATTAAGTTCTTTCCAAGTCTTGCAAATGACGGTCAGCGAAAGATCAACTGAAAAAGGTCTTCCTAAATTCTTTATTAGAATTTGCTGTTGTTTTCATAGTGGGCTTTTAATCTACTGAATTTGGCTTGTGTAAACCAAACAACCCAGCAGAGGGCATCCTTAGTTATATTTCATGTTTCTTGCCTGAAACATGTATAGCTATAATTGTTTTCATAAACTCTAGACAAGGCTAGATTAAAGAGTTTTGGCCCTGGATCAATTACTCAAGACAGGGCTACTTTCTTCCTCTCGCTGTTCTTCCTCCTTCTGTTCTATTCTCTCTTTTGCCCAATATCTTTTTTTTCATGACTAGATTTCACTCACACCATATATCATTAATATTGACGTATTTTTATGAATAATGTCTCATCAATGTATGTTGTACTTCTTTCCACATTTCCTCACCTGTGATACAAAAAAACAATTTATCCTGCAAACTCAATCAAATGTTAAGCTGCAAAAACCAGCACAAACATTTACAGAGAGTTTTTGGTTTACTGAAGGAGCCGAAAACCATTTAATGTTAATGTAAGTGAAAAAGATCTAGTCTACTATTTTAAGCATATGCAATAAACATACGGTCTTCAGCCGGTGCTATTAATATTTGAATTCTTGCTTTTATTAAAAAAAATAGTTTACATAGTTTACATGAATTAACATTTACTGGTAAAACTTTTTTCCTATAGGGTTGTCTTATATTCAGGCTTTTCTTCCTAAATTAATATTCAGATTTTGGGGGGTCGTCAAGCAAATACGGTATTAAGAAATACAATTAAGTGTGAACATCTGCTACATTATTCTTTCAGTATGAAATATTTGGCAAGAACACATTGAGCTTCTGGGATAATATTATAAAGGCATAGACCTCTTTGGTCAAAGCTACTATTGTTCTAGAACCCATGACAGAACTAGTGAGCTAAATATTTTTATGCAATAAACACAATTATACACAAATTAAAAAACAAATAATGACATTTATTAAAAAAAATAAATAAGCCATGAACTTGAAAACATAAAAAATTTCAAGGGACATGCAAGAGAATCGCAAAACTGAGGCCACAACAATACCGGCTGAAATGGAGATTTTTCCCAACTCAAGATGGAAAAGAGAAGAACAAGAAGATAAGGAAGATGCTAAAGAAGAAGCGGAAGTGTGACCCATGGAAGCAGTCAACGGAGAAAGTAGGGAGACATTCGGACAGCATGAGAGAGAGAAAGTGAATCAGAGTGTGAGAAAACATGAATGAGAGACTGGAAGTAAATTAGTCCATGAAATTAAAATGAAGATTCAGAGCTTTTTGCTTCATTTTCATTAATTTCATGTGGTATTTTGCCTCATTTTCGGAAATTCATACGAATCCACAAACATACAATTTTGTTAAATGTGCAATTGGTACAAACCTGAGTGCACAAGTCTATTCAATACTAGATCTATTTTTCTAAAACCACATTTGAATGATCTCTTCAACTAATGGAAAAAGTACCAAAAAAAACAGATGTTGCCTTTTGTCTTTGTGACAGTGAGCCAGAGGAAATGGAATCACCAAACATTAGAAATAGAAGTAGCATACAAGATTAGAGTTATTGTTCTACCGTTAGCTTGTTTTTCCTTGAATTCTTGTCAGCATTACAAGAATGAGGCAAGTTAAGCTGTTTAGAGTAGGTTAACTAAATATAGAGAGCAGAAAAAAACACCCAGTAGTCAATATAGGGCAACAAAAAAGCTTTTATTTAAAGCTTTCAGAGTGGTTTGGTCTGTTCTTTTCCTCTCCTTCTAGCTTGTCTTCTCCCCTTCACAGACACAGAGTCCCAGCCTTGGTAGAGACACAGTTTGCATGCTGCAGGCACAAATTAATTTATTTCAAGCATGTAATTCAACGTAGATAAATGTAAAGTTATGTACTTCGGGGTAGGGAATGCATAAGCAACCTACACCCTAAACAGTAGTGAATTAGGGGTAACGACAAATGAGAAGTATTTGGGAATTGTAATATACAACAAACTAGGCAACAATGTGCAATGTCAGTCAGCAGTTGCTAAGGCCAGTAAGGTATTGTCGTGTATAAAAAGGGGCATCAATTTGCAGGATAAAAATATAATTTTGCCTCTGTATAAATCAATGGTAAGGCCGCATCTTGAATATGCTGTGCAATTTTGGGCACCTATTCTAAAGAAGGATATCAAAGCACTAGAACGAGTGCAGAGTGGGGCTACAAAATTAATAAAAGGAATGGAACACTATTGTTACCTTGCCAGCGGTTCCGACTGTCCCGGCGTTGCCGCGAGCAGGGGAGCCGAGACGCAGCCCGCGCGTTCAGCCCCCTGCTCGTTCTGTTCGCGGGAAGACGCGATGTGGTCCGTCCGGCCATTAGACGCGCGCCCCTGTGTGCATGCGTGAACGGCTATCTCATGAATATTCATGCCGCGTCTTAAAGGGGTACTTTAGGGGGTAGGAGGATCCTAATTTAGGGGGTAGGAGGATCCTGAGCAAGAGGACTATTTAAACCTTCAGTCTGCATGTACCCCTTGCCTGTGATAGTGCCTTTATTGCCTTCACTAGCGTTCCAGAACCTTATTTGCCTGTTCGTTGCCTGAACTTTGCTTGAACCTGACCACCCGTTGTTTTCTGCCTGCCCCAACCTCTGCTCGTGACCTCGACTATCCGTTGTTTGCTGCCTATCCTGACCTCTGCTCGTGACCCCGACTATCCGTTGTTTGCTGCCTGTCCTGACCTCTGCTCGTGACCCCGACTATCCGATTGCCAGCTCCTAGTACCATCTGGTTGTTCCTGCACTGTTCGTCATCACCGCTTAGGGGCGCCTTTCCTTGTACTGCAGCGTGGATCCACAGCCTGAACCACCGTTAGTGACAACTATAGTTATGAAGAAAGGTTAACAAATTAAAATCTGTTTAGTTTAGAAAATCGGCGCCTCAGAGGGGATATGATAGCATTATTTAAATATATTCGGGGCCAATGCAAACCACTGTGTGGAAATCTGTTCATAAACAGGACTATGCATAGGACACGTGGTCATGCGTTCAGACTGGAAGAAAGGAGATTTAGTCTAAAGCAGAGAAAAGGGTTTTTTTGCAGTAAGGACAATAAGGATGTGGAATTATCTGCCTGCAGAGGTAGTTTTATCAGAGTCTGTACAGACGTTTAAACAACAACTGGATGGATACTTGCAAAAACATAATATTCAGGGGTATAATCTTTATGGGGAAACAGCTTATTGATCAAAGGAGGAATCTGACTGCCTTTCCGGGGTCAAGAAGGAATTTTTTCCCTGATTAGTGCAAAATTGAAAAGAGCCAAACTGGGTTTTTTGCCTTCTTTTGGATCAACAGCAACAAATTAACAGATATAGCAAAGGCTGAACTTGATGGACACGTCTTTTTTCAGCCTATATATATAACTATATAACTATAACTTTAACTATTACAGCTAGCGTTAGTTATTACTTCCGCTGTTAAGAATACATTACAGTCTGGTATGTTAAGCATGGGAATGCGAGTGCTCAAATGTAGTGCCAAAGATTATATTTTATATCATTACGGATAGGTGCTGCAGCTGTTGTGGAATGCACATCTCATGATCCTCAGCCATTTGGTTGGCTTAATATCATGTGAAATGTAATAACAGCATTTTGAGTACCAATCGTACTATTTTGGTGTTAAGCCTTTCTGTCAGATCACAGAACCACACTACACAACATTAACTTTTCTTAACTGCGACTCCCATGATGCTGAGCAAGCAACATTGCTAGTTGGTTATTATGGGAACAGTAGCTAGTAACTGTAGATTGGGCTTAAGGGAGTGTTTTGTACGTTTGTTGACTGCATCTACAATAATATTTAGCCAGCCATATTGCTGGCTGAACTTCATGGGAATTGTAGTTATAGACTGGGGTTTTGGTGGCCTACACTACACAATACACAATTTTTGTTGTTGACTGCAGCTTCCTGATATACAGTCAGCCATTACTTTCTGAATACTACAGGAATTGTAGACTGGGCCAGTTGTGGCTGATCTTTACCACCCCAGCTATTGTAAATGAAAGCTTTCATGTTGTGCAGGTACAATTGCGTACCAAGGTCATATAATTCATCCTATTAATGGGTAACATACATTTGCCTCCCACCAGGAAACCCCTCTCCTGAGCCAACAAAGGTAGGCAATGTGTTGGAGGTAAGGAGGTATTGGGGTCAGAGAGGGGAAAGATGGTGAGGATATGGTGCCCCATGGGAAAAATCCTCAATGTCCATCCTCACGTGGCAGCACTTATTTTCCAACTATTGACATTGTCATGTCAGCAGTCAGCTGCACTTATGTCATAAGGCGGCTGCCAGCCTTAAAGTGCCAGTGCTGCCTCGTTTTTCCCCTGCCCAATCCTGATAAACATTCAATGATGAATATTTGAGTAAGAAGCCAATTACAAAAAAAAAATTGCAATAATATTAGAGGTATCCACTGATGCACTTTAAAAAAAAAATCTTACTTAAGTTTCTTTGTAGAAAATACCGTATTTGCTCGATTATAAGACGACCCTGATTATAAGACGACCCCCCAAAATCTAAATATTAATTTAGGAAAAAAACAAAAAGCCTGAATATAAGACTACCCTATAGGAAAAAAAGTTTTACTAGTAAATATTAATTCATGTAAACAATATTTTCATATTTAATAAAAGCTATGATTGAGAAAAATATATATTTTTTTATTTCCTTTTATTTTGCCAACCTGCCCCCCCAGTTATGCACATCTGCCCCCAGGGTTGCCACTCTGCCCCCAGAAATGCCTTATACCCCCTATTTGCCACTCTGCCCCATGATATGCCTTTTAATCCCCTATATGCCAGAGTGGCATATAGGGGGTTAAAAGGCATATCATGGGGCAGAGTGGCATATAGGGGGTTAAAAGGCATTTCTGGAGATATATATATAACTGCTAACAGCAATCACACCCCTATCAAGCCAAGGCAGCCAGTACATGCTGGAACCTGAGGATGATAGGGGTGTGAGTACAGCCTCCCTATGCCATGCTACCACCACCACCCTTACACATCCATACTAACACACACTCATTCACAAACATTTAAATACTCATTCATTCCATTAATCACATATACACACACACGCTCAAACCCCCCAGCCCCCCACCCCCTTACCTGAACTGCTGATCTCTCACTCGAAGACTTCTGCAGGGGCCCGCTGTGCGTGCAACTTCTCTGGCCCCGCCCCCAGAGGAAGGAGGGGGGAGGCAGAGTTTTGTGACACGCTGCTAGCTTCTTGTTCTCCTGCTGCTCGCGACCAAAGCCCGGTAAGTAGCATGGCCCCATTTTGAGGTCTGATTAGAAGACGACCTCGATTATAAGACGAGGGGTATTTTTCAGAGCATTTGCTCTGAAAAAAACCTCGTCTTATAATCGAGCAAATACGGTAATTAAATATTGCCCTTATCAATTCAAACAAGTGTCCACCAATTAATAACAACAAATTAAAAAAACGTCCCAACTTAATGCAGCAGCAACCCAAGTAAAAACACAATGATATAGATCCACCAAGGGGTACTTGCAAAGTTGGGAGAAAAAATAATAAAATACAATAGTGCAGAAAGTATGTGTAACAAAAAAATTTATGTGTATAATGTATGCACTCAAAAGAGGATAAATGAAAACAGCCTCTTCTCATAAAATCAATTAATTATTTATCTAAAATCAAAACAACAAGACACAATGGCACAGTACCCTCACAGCCATAAAAAGGAATAAAATGCAAAACACTTACAAGAAGCATTGCACATAGTATGAAATGTGCAAAATGAGCAGAAAATCTGGATACTAATTGAAGATGGATGCTGATCCAGAAGGTGCTTATCATAAAGTGATTTTTAAATTGCTTTGATAAAGTGCTGCAGTAGTCCAAGGGATTTTTTTTAAACCCCAGAAGATGAAAACTGGAGAATCAGTTTCCCATACTGCCCCTAATGGACATTTTTGTACAATTTTCCCCATTCTCTTCTTCTTCAAAAAAAAAAAAAAACAGTGGACCTTTTACAGAACAGTAAAAATGTGGTCCAATACATTCAATAAGAGTGGGTCTGAACATCTGCTTCATCTTATGAATGCTAAATGGAAAACAATGCAGTGTTGGCTGCCCAAAACTGATTTTTTTAGAGAGATTAGGAAAATCTTGCATGTATTCAAAAAGGAAAAGGATGCTTCTTAGGAGTACGAGTGTGGTGTTTCAAATTCTCAATGTGATTGGAAAGGACATTGCAATGAAGAGCGGGATTATAGTTTACAACTTCTGTTTGTACCCAAGATATGAAAGGATACCTTAGCAAATGTCTGCATCTAATATCCCCTTAGTAATACCCATGACTTTATTTCACAGATTAATTAAACTTCCTTTTTTTCTATAAAGGAAATCTAATCTGCACCAATGTAGAGATGTTGGTTAAAATCTGCAATGTTCATATATGTTTAACTAAATTCATTCCAGATGTTGTTTTTTAGCAACAAGGAGTTCCTAGGATAGAAAAATGTATGTGCAATTTTAAATGGTTTCATCTTAATTATATTTTAACAAGAATGCCAAACTCTGGCAGTTTAATTCTTAAAACTATGCTGATATTTATTTAGTACCTTCAAGTATTGTCATTCCAATACGTAAATCATTTGCTTGGTAGGAGTGATCAAGTTGTCAATGTTTGACACACACATTGTTTAAAACAAGCAGCAGAGCACAACTATCAACTAACATTCAAGAGGATCTACCTGAGAATAAAAATCTGTAATCCAAATGGATACAACCGGGAAAGTAAGCAACAAACAATAATCTTAATCTATTTTGAAATCCCATGCGTATTTTAAGAATATATTTTATATTTAAGGTGTCTTTATAATGATATGTAGCATTTGTAGACTTTACTATCAACACTGAAGGGCTATACCTACCTGCTACTCTTTTGACAGCACTTTAATTACAGTAATACTATCAAACTTTAACCTTAATCATCAACTTTTAAATCATAACTCTTTTTCTAGTGCTCTAAAACATTTTTATCTCTCTAGTTCTGATTCTGTATGAACTATTTTAGGTAGGACCTAGACGAAATTAAATATGTATAGACATAATGGAAAATATCAAAAAGCAAATATCAAAAAGCAGCATCTGTCTGCTACTTAGCATCTTAATTCCTATGGAAGCAGTAAGGGTGTACTTAGTTTTTTACACATCGCTTCTCCATTTTGGCTTTTTTTGTAACACTTTGTCATGCGTTGCTGTTCACCTGAGGTTGTATTTACCTAATTTTTAGACCTGCGAAGGAACAGATGATTATTATTTCCTGATATGAATAGAATTTAATATAGAGGGTGTGCTTTCTTTTTCACACTACTACATATATTCACCAAGTCCCATAGCTTAGGGGAGGTTGGAGTGCAATTGACAACATCCACTCTCACTTGGTACAGAGGATTGGTCTATTCAGTATTAACATCTTCCTTAATTTAGTAGGGATTTGGCTAAGGACCCAATTGACAGTAAACTTGCCCTAGAGGAGACATTTCTAAAGACCCAGACAAGGTTGTTTCTCATGTCTTCAATGAATGTTTATATTCCGTAAAATTAAATAAAATTGTTACAAAACCTTACAGTTTGCCTTTGGAAGACATCGTGCTCAGGACAAACATATTATGTCTGTTGTATTTGCATGTCGGTTTAACATTACTATTATTGGAATAAAAGATAGAAACAAGACCCATGGCAAGCTGGCATATAATGTCCGTATGGAAACTAAAGAAGCAAATAAGTAACGTCAGAGGAGTGCAAGATGAGGTATGTTTGTTGCATCCAATAGAAGGTGATATGTGACAGCCAAGTGATAACATAAACCATGCAGCATCAAGCACGAATTAACCATGATTCCACCCCAAGGACACGTGTTGGCACTAATTCAAAAGATATTGGTTGCGCAATGCAATCTGGGATAATGTAACAAATCAAAAAGCTGGTGTGAAACCACTTTTTCCATACAAGTTAAGCCAGCTCTATATCCTGGCCATGCATTTACAGTGTATTACAGGAACTTTGATTCTACATCTGGAGGCATAACTGGTAGCTATTAGACTTGTGCATTCGTCTTTGGGCGAAAATGAAAATGAACACGAAGAGTGCGTTTTTTGTTCGTTCCAAAGAAACGTAGAAAAGAATACAGTGCCGGTAAAACTTAGACGAAGACAATTCTTCGTGATCGTCTTCGTTTTTGCGGCACAACCGCCAAATTTTCAAACAGGAGTGAGCTGATCCTCGTCTGTCCAATCAGCTTGTTCTTGTGAGGTCACGCTAAGGGTCTCGTCCAATGCCTGTGCTGCTGTTTTTTTAATTCAGAAACCACCTTTATAAGACCAGAGCTTGCCTGAGAGATCTATTCATTTTCGCTGTGACTGCTTTGGCAACACTGCTATGCTGCGTCCAAGCGTTACAGAGAGAGATTGTTCTGTGTGAGACTGGTAAGCCTCAGCCTGTCATTTCTCACAGTGTACTCTTCTTCAGTTCTACTGAATTAATAATTTAGTAATTTTTTAATTTCATTTTTTTTCCAGTGCTTCTGTCTGTCATCAACTGTGTAGTGCTGTTGAGTTGACAGTGCACACATTGCCTCACTGGCACTGGGGTGCCCTTGCCCTGGGCTGGCAGTGCCTACTGCCTGCCCTGTCTTCACTTAGTTGCTGAATTGTTAGAATTATTAAATAAATAATAGAAATTTTAAATAATAATTTAATATAATCATAAATAATATATAATAATTTAATACATTAATATAATTAATTATTATATATCTTGTCATTAGACTTGTGCATTCGTCTTCGGGCGAACGTAAAAACGAACGCAAAGAGTGCGTTTTCGTGTTCGTTCCAAAGACACGAAGAAGAGAAGACAGCGGCGGTAAAACGTAGACGAAGACACACACCACGAAGAGCTTCATGATCGTCTTCGTCTACTAATCTCCCCGGTCCCTTCCCCATCTAGCCTACCTTATCTTCGTGGCATCGTGGGAGTTGGTGTAGGTTCGCTGTCAGGGGTTACAGGGCAGTATGAGTGAGCCTATTGGTCGCCTACAGGGACCTCCTCTGGCATCAACCAATTGGGGAAGCATTGCTTAAAGGATCATCAAGTAAAGGAAAGGCACCAAAAGCAGGCAGTAGTAGTGCTGCTAGGCCCACAAGCTCTATGTTTTTTTACGGAAAGCCTAAAGCACCAGAAGCACGTTCAAAGTTAAAGGGTAGCACAACTAGTACTTCTACAAGCCCAGTGAGTAAAAAGAAGTGCCTTTTGCCACGAGCAGCATGCAAGGTACCAAGCAGAGCAAAATTAGCAGCAAGACTGAGAGGGGTTTTCCCAAACCAAAGCGATCTCATTCCTTTGTAGGGAAACCACCACCTCTACCACCACTAGTGCTGTGCCTACTGTTCCCACTGGTACCACCAAGCCATGTCCTCCTAGCACCTCTAGCAAGCCACCAAGTCCTTACAATATTTTTGTAAAGACAGTTAGAGAGAGGGCTACATATAGTGGAACTCCACCTAGCAAGGTACCAGAGGAGCCTGCAGGGCCGGCCCAAGACATAATGCTGCCTGGGGAACAATAAGTCCCTCCCTGATCTACTTGAAGAGACTCGTAAGGCAATCTCTCTTGATCAGGTTAACCTAAATTCCCAATTAGGAGAAAAGACCGGCAGACAGGTCCGACAGGTACTTGAGATTAGGAGCGCTATGTTTACTCCCTTCCCAGGCCAAAACCCACTTCTTCAGAGAATCATAACATCTTAGCTGCTAGAACTTCCTTGTCATTGATACAACCACCACACTACCTCTCACCTTTTCTCTGTGCCTTATGTTTGTCACCCCATTCCCTCAAGATTGTAAGCTTGCGAGCAGGGCCCTCTCCACCTAATGTATCGATTTGTCTTAGTCTGTCAATTCTTGTCTTGTCATACCCCTTGAATATATGTATTGTATTAAGCGCTGTGCAAACTCTTGGCACTATATAAATAAAAGATAATAATAATAATAACATGGAGGTGGAAACATTATGCTTTTGGGGTGTTTTTCTGCTAAGGGGACAGGACAACTTCACTGCATCAAAGAGATGATGGATGGGGCCATGTACCGCTAAATCTTGGATGAGATGGATGGATCTTGGCTCAAGAAGAAGCACATTGAGGTCAAGGTCTCCAGACCTTAATCGCATAGAAAATCTGTGGAGGGAGCTGAAGGTTTGAGTTGCCAAATGTCACCCTTGAAACCTTAATGACTTGGAGAGGATCTGCAAAGAGGAGTGGGCCAAAATCCCTCCTGAGATGTGTGCAAACCTGGTGGCCAACTACAAGAAACATCTGACCTCTGTGATTGCCAACAAGGGTTTTGCCACCAAGTACTAAGTTATGTTTTGCAAAGGGGTCAAATACTTATTTCACTGAGTAAAATGCAAATCAATGTATAACTTATTTAAACTGGGTTATTTTGGAGTTTTTGCTGTTATTCTGTCTCTCACTGTTCAAATAAACAATAAAATTATCGACTGATCATATCTTTGTCAGTGGGCAAATGTACAAAACCAGCAAGGGAATCAAATAATGGTTTCCTTCACTGTAAGGTTTAGACTGCGTTGAGATTTGTACGATTTCCAATTTTGTTAATTTGTATGAAAGTACGAATGAGGAGGGACCTCCCAACAAAACAAATGAAAACAAAACACACAGCTCCAAATTCTAATTGCTCTCTGTCACACTCTCTTACACCCCCTCACACTTTATCATGCTCTCTCTCATAGTGTCTTTCAATGTCTCCGTACCTTTTTTGCCAACCGCTTCCGTGTCCCAGTCTCATTTTATGCAACTCCTCTTCTTGTACTTCTATCTTCCGCACAGACCCACCTAAAAATGCCCAGACTGTCTCTGGGTTCTCCTCCTTACTTATATAAAATTAACCTTTAAGAAATTTCTTACATAAAAGAAAACCCTTCCTTCTTTTCTGCCTTCTCTATCTTTTGTGTATAAATGTTAAGGCTAATGTAAATTAGCCTGTAGTTGTGGGAGGGGCTATGGGTACTTAACCATCGCCTCTCCTGCTCTAAATTACGTTTCAGCGTCTGACGTTGTGGACGCTGTACGGAAGGTGATTCTCACGTGCATCGCGGCACTTCGGTTTCTCCCAGCGGCGGTTTTTCTCCCAGCGGCGGTTTTTCTCCCAGCGGCGGTTTTGTCTCGGCGGCGGTTTTGTCTCGGCGGCGGTTGCGTTCCCGGCGGCGTTTCGTTCCCGGCGGCGTTTCATTCCCGGCAGCGCTTCAGTCCCGGCGGCGGTTCCTCGCAGCAATCCGGCGGTAATTCTGCCAGGCGGTTAGGAAGCTGTCAGTCCTAGCAGGTTCCGTCGTTCCTGTTATCATCAGAAGCCCTCCTTCGGTTCAGGTCGTATGTTTCTATCGTCTTCTTCTCTTCGTTACTGCCCTCTGCTGACCGATTGTCAAACTAATATTGCTATTTTTTCCATTACCAACTTACACTACGAGTCTGGTCTATTGCATATTACGGTCACACACCGCCATCTACTGGTGGTTTTTCAATTTAATCTGGTACTGTTTGTAAGGTATAATCAGTTCTCTCTACAAATTAAGCAGTACCTTTTACTGGGAGTTCCTTTTGTTGTATTCAGTTTCGGTTGTGATTTTACATCTTTTCAATCGCAGTATCATTACACTCACCTTCGTAATATAATTTTGGGGATGTGGAATACTCTTTTGGATGTCGTTCTTTCCTGCATACTTATAACTGGGAAATATACCGGTTATCAATATCGCATTCACATTTTAGGGACTTACTACTCGGTTTACGCGATCTGCATACATAACTACGTGTTAACCCCCTCTTTTCTTCCTAACAACAGGGAGGGATTTAAACCTCCTACTCGACATACGGTACTTACCTCACCTGCGAATACGTGTTCCTTTCGGTTCTCCTATCTGGACCCTCACTTCGGCGTTTTGTTGTGAGTCCAATTCTATTGTGATAGCTCCCTCTTGCTGCTTTTAATCAGTCTGATTCATGGTCTCACGGCATGGAGCGCTTTTCTGGTGGTTTTAGGGTTAATTCATTGTATCACTGTCCAGAGGGTACTTGGGCTTAGGCAGGCGAGTGGGCTACTTCAGATGATCCTGCGGGGGGTTTTTTGTACTGCTCGCTATGTCCCAGCTTGTCATTGTGTTATTGGGTGTGTTCTCACTATGTTTGTTTCTGTATACAGCAGGTTATGTTTCTGGAGGGTTCAGGCCAGGGTAACGTATGGTTATACGCTGGTAACATGTTATATTTAGACCGTGTTCACGCAGTCATGTGGTCGTGTTTATGCATTTTACCTGCTGTAGGTGCTCAAGTTCGTTCGACGTTAAGTTCGGTGGCCTAGACATTTCCAATCTCAGGCCAGTTTTTTCGGTTGTCGAAGCTTGGACTCCCCGGCGAATTCATAGGATAAGGTAACTGGTTTGAGGACCCTATCCGGGGTAGTATGTTTCAGCAAGGTAGTTAGGAGGCATTAGAGAGTTTCGTTTCGACATCGGTTAGGCAGCCTGCCTCATGTACGTTAGCTATTGGCCCACCCCTCCCACCCCGAGGCAATTTCCCCTCCTCGCTTGGAGGTTACGTCACTCGAGCTAGTAATCCGTGCCTCACTGGTAGTTAGCTAGGCCGCCCCCTACGTTTCATCCCGCTCTAGCGCAGAGCTCGTTTAGCTAGTGGTTAGTTAGTTAGGTGCTTGGGTGTAGGGGTTCTAATAAGGCTCCTTCTCCTTATGTTCTTAGTATGTCGTTCCAATCCGACCAAGAGGACAGGCCCTCCATGCCTTGCTCACCTGCGCCAGGGTCAGACGTCGCCACCCCCCCTTCGCTCCGGGCATGGACAATTCCAAGATTAACGGCCGAATTAACTAGGAGAGGCATTCCGTTTTCGGCCTCCGCTAGGAAAGCGGAACTTTTCCGCTTACTATTTCCATCTCCCCAGTCTCCTGCTACTAGGTCCAGTCCGCGACAGTCCACTTCCGTGGACCTGGCCCAAATGAGAGATATGCTTACCTCACTGGTAGCATCGGTCTCGTCATTACATGAGAGACTAACCAATCTAGAAAACCAGCCGGCGGCTACCATCCCGCACCTCCTTCCCCCCGTTCAGGTCCTGCCTAGCCCGGGACCACCCCTCGCGGGGCCCGCAGGGTCAGGTATGTCATCGGGCATTTCTCCTACAATTTCCCCTGCTCACTTTATCCAGGGTAATCTGAGGAAGGATATCCTGGAAGGGAAAGACGTTAACCTGGTCTCCCTTCTCCTAAGTTCCCATGACCTGGCGGAAAATAAAGCCTTCTCCTGTGGCGACATTTCTGTGGTGCTAAAAGCAAAAGACCCCAGGCTGGCCAAAAAGTTATCTATCCCAGAATTTGTCCTGGCCTTTAGCATGTATAGGGATGTCCTGTGTTCAGCCTTCCCGTCCAGAAGGGAGGAGCTGGATCAATATTTATATAAAGTGGTAGAATTGGGCTATAAGTATGGGGGTAGTGCGTTTTACGATTACCACAGGTCATTTTCCGCCAAAGCAGCTGCAGCTCTTGCCCAATTTAACTATGCGACTGACTGGAGTAGAGTAGACACGGAATTGTTTTGTAGGCATTTCGCAGGCCTCAAAACTCCGGCGTGTCAGCATTGCCAGTCCACAGCACATGCAGCTAACCTTTGTCCGGTTATTGACAACCCCCCTTCCACCAGCTCGGCTGCTTTGTCCGCCCCCTTTCGTCCTAGTCAACTACTTGCCAAACCCCATGATAAGTTTGGTAGACCGATCTCATTTCTAGGCAGATCACAGATCTGCAACAATTTCAATGCTAACGGTTGCCATTTTAGTCAGTGCAAGCTTCTCCACATATGCATTAAATGTCATAGGGCCCACCCCCAGACCATGTGTCCGGGGACCTTGTTCCCTAAGCAATGACTATCCCCGATTAATGTAGAGGGCCTTTTGGGTAAGTTACAGGTCCACCCCTCCCCAGATTTGGTAAATTTTCTGGTCCAAGGTTTGGCTTTTGGTTTTCATACGGGTGTAGTAGCCATGCCCCAGGAGTCTTGGGAATGCCCGAACCTCAGGTCAGCCTTATCGGACCCGGATGCGGTGGATCTACTACTATCCCAAGAACTAGCAAAAGGTTTCATCATAGGCCCCTTTCATTCCCCTCCCTTTCCGGTTTGGAGGGTTAGCCCTCTGGGTATTGCGATTAGCAAGTTCTCCAATAAAAAAGAGACTCATTATGGATTTGTCTGCCCCTTATTCCTCGGCGTGCCCTAGCATTAATTCCCTCATTCCGGCTGAGGAGTTCTCGTTAAAATACGCCTCCGTCGACAACGCCATTCAGGCCATAGTCCACGCAGGGAAGGGCGCTTGGTTATCCAAGGCGGATATTACGGATGCTTTCAAACTATTACCGATTCATCCTGATTTGTGGCATCTTCATGGGATTAAATGGAGGGGGGTTTACTATTTTGCTACCAGATTAGCTTTTGGTTCCAGAAGTAGCCCTAAGCTTTTTGACACCTTAGCTGAGACGTTGACTTGGCTCCTCCTGAATGTTTCCCGGTGCCCGGTAGTGATCCACTACTTGGATGATTTCTTGTTGGTGGAGGCCCCCAACGCTTCCCCGTGCAGTCTACGGAAGCTATTAGAATTGTTTGATGAACTCCACGTCCCGGTAGCCCAACATAAATCGGCAGGTCCGGTTACCACTTTGGAATTCCTGGGGATAGTGCTAGATTCCAATAAGATGGAGGCCAGTCTGCCTATCATAAAACTTCAGAGAATTCAGGATATAATCCAGAGTTTCATGAGATCTGAAACCTGTTCCAAACTGCAATTGCAATCCCTTCTAGGCCATCTTAATTTTGCAATGCGAATTATTCCCCAAGGCAGGTCTTTCATTTCCCATCTCCTGTCTCTGCTGTCGGAGTCCCATGCGTCCGAGGAGGCAGTGGTCATAGATCAGTCCGCTAGGTCTGACTTGCGTATGTGGGCCAGGTTTCTGAAGACATGGAACGGACGTTCCATGTTTATTTCCCGACCCAGTCTGTCTTCCCCTATGGTTTTTACGGATGCTACACCATCCCTTGGGTTTTCGGCTATTTTCCAGGATCTGTGGTTAGCAGAAAGGTGGCCGTCACAGATGCTGGAGATTCCCCGCTTTCACAATACCTCGGCCCTATTCGAAATTTATCCTATTGTGGTTGCAGCGACAGTATGGGGCAACAGGTGGACAGGTGATACAGTCACCTTTTTTACTGATAACATGGCCACAGTGGAGATCGTAAATAAGGGCAGGTCGTCATCATCTCACATTATGGGATTAATGCGTAAACTCACGTGGCTATCATTATATCATAAATTTTTTATTAAATGTTCACATGTACCGGGAGACCAGAATATAGCAGCTGACGCATTATCTCGTTTCAATTTCCAGAGGTTTTTCGAGGTCCTACCCTCAGCGGCAGCAGCACCGACGTCTGCGCCGCTTTTCGACGAACTCGTTCTAGTATAGAGATGCATCTGAACACAGCTCGCCAGATTATCTCAAGAGCATTGTCAAAAAATACCAGAAAGGCATACGATAGAGCTTGGTCCCTATTTTGCAGATTTGTGGCAGCATCGGCCCCCATGGACACATATTCAGTTGCCACCCTCCTGGCCTTTGCAGCATACTGTCATTCGAGCTTAAACCTCTCATATGGTTCAATTAAGCTTTATTTAACAGGAGTACAGCATCACATTTCTTTAATCTTTCCGAACAATCCCTCACTGATTGCTTCACACCCGGTCAAGACATTACTGAGAGGTCTGAACAAAACCAAGCCAGTTAAAACCCCCAGTCGTTTGCCGATTGATGGGGAAGTTTTCAAAGCTTTGATAAACTGTCTAGATTCACACCCATTTTCTCCAGCCACTTGTGTTGTGCTGAAAGCCGCCATGTTTCTAGCTTTTTATGGTTTTATGCGCCCTGGGGAACTGGCCACAACACCTTATGCGACATCGTTTCTGAAGGTCTCGGATTTGCGTCCGGTTGCTGATTATTTTGTTCTATCCCTCGGGCATACAAAAACCAATCAGTCCGGGCCGAGTACTCAAATCACGTTCTTTCCAACAAATTCTGCTTGGTGCCCAGTTGCAGTCCTGGGTGCCCTTTTGGTGTTTTTGTCTGGGAAACCGGGTAATAGTCCTCTTTTGCCCTTTCCCAGGGAGCCATTGTCATCTGTTACATTTGTCAGATATGTGAGGTTACTACTGGCAAGGGTGGGCCTCAATCCGCTTGCATATTCGGGGCACTCTTTTCGAATCGGGGCAGCCTCAGCAGCATCTAAGAACAAGGTGCCAGCCCATGTGATTAAAAAGCTAGGCAGGTGGAACTCCTCATGTTTCTCTCTGTATATTCCTCAACCTACGGCAGAGATGCGTAATGCCTTCGCGTCTCTAGTTCTATAAGCTTGTTATGGTTTTCATGTTATGTTTTGTTTAGCAATAAAGTTATGATTTTCTAACTTTGTGTCTTCTTCTTTTGCCCTCTATAGGCCTACCTGGTACGTCGGTCATGGCACACCTCAGACCGAATAGACCCTCTCTTGGTCTTTGCGTCTCCAGTTCACTAATCATATTCGGTTGCCCCTAACACAAATGTTAAGGCTAATGTAAATTAGCCTGTAGTTGTGGGAGGGGCTATGGGTACTTAACCATCGCCTCTCCTGCTCTAAATTACGTTTCAGCGTCTGACGTTGCCCACCCTTACCCCCCCCTCGCTATTCATTTACTTCCTTTTATTTCCTCTTTTTCTCCTCTATCCTTTCTTTCATCTCTTTTACAGGGGGCCCTCTATAGGCCTACCTGGTACGTCGGTCATGGCACACCTCAGACCGAATAGACCCTCTCTTGGTCTTTGCGTCTCCAGTTCACTAATCATATTCGGTTGCCCCTAACACAACATGTATGTATTGCAACATCCCACTCATCACAGTATATATTGCCTTCCTATCCGCACGTTATTTATCAGTTTTCAAGGCTAAGGATTCATCTTGCACTTCAAACACACTTCAAATTCCATCTTCTACTAACTTAGATATCCTGGAGTTAAACATTCAAGACCTGAACTTGATTAACTGGAAACAGAAAGGTGTGAACACCATTGCGCAATTAATGACCAGTCATCGTTTGAAAAATTTCGAAGATCTGAAAATTGAATTTAACCATACATTTTTCAGAATGAAATCCTCCCTTGATAAATCGCTACTGAAAGATAACCCAAAAATGGACGCTCTACTAACTAAAATATTTAATAGTAATCTAAAGAAAGGTTTGATAACTAAAACTACAGAGCTTATCAGGTTATCCAAACAACTAAAATATTTTCCTTCAAAAAATGCGTGGGTAAAAGACTTGGGACTAAAAATAACCTCTGAGGAATGGGGTAGATCATTACAAAAAAAAAAAATCAATCACTGTTTGAATCTAAATGAAATGCATTTCAAACTGATGAACAAATGGTATCTTGTTCCTACAAGATTGAATAAAATGTGCCCGACTATTTCACCAATATGCTGGCGTTGCCACAAATTTCAGGGTACTTATCTCCACATTTGGTGGGGATGTGAGGAAATTATGGAAAAAGACCTTTGATTTGCTGGACAACCGACTTAAAACTCCTATTTCTTGTACACCAGAAACTACTCTCCTTACTTTACTCGATTGGCCCAAATATAAAAAAGAAGAATATTTCCTAATTGTCCACACCCTTTTAGCAACAAAGATTATAATTGCAAGAAATTGGAAAACACATACTCTCCCCCCATGGTCAGCGGTTAATACTCAACTTAAATATCAGATAGATATGGAGAAGGGAATCTGTACCTCGAACACTCAATCTGGTATTTATAAAAAATTTGCAACTCTTCTATACAGAGCCCTGTTAAATGCACATAACTATACATTTCCAATCTTAATTTATAACCCCCTCCAAACAACTCTCCACTATGCTCTAGTTGCCTGTTAGTGTTTAAGTTAAGGTGTCTGTGTACATTTAGCTAACTAGATATATAAATCAGTAGAGATGTAAAATTTAAATTAAGCTATAATTTTGTTTATACTTGATGCAAAATGACGAGAAAGATATGACAGTATGCTATTACGATATGAAATCTGTCCCCTCAGATTGCATAAAAAAAATTTGTTCACAAAAGGCCGGTCCAACCTGGATCGGCTGGCCAGGTCTTATCTGCCCTTTGTACCATCCTGGGAAAGACCTCTGGACCAGCCTGGGAAGCAATTGCCCTCAGGCTAGCCCACCCCTCTTGTTTGCATAGTATATTATGTCATTTATATTTTCTGTGTTTTCTTTGTTTTTTTCTCGGGGCTGTTTCAATAAAGTGAAGTCTTTTTTTCTCACAATAAGCCTGTGCAGTCCTATTCCTGTGACAGTGCTCCCCCCGACCCAACGGCTAGATCCCAACGGCTTGGGGTCGTTGAGGGGGGAAATCTCAATCTTTCAGCTCCGCTTGCCGAGAAAGGTCATTTGCATTGCCATTCCGCTTTCTGCATTCTGCCTGTATGGAACAGTTCAATTGTAGGGCTGCAGGGCAAGGCAATAATTGTCCATTGTCCTCTGAGATTCGGTTCAACAAAATCAGAGGGTTATGGTCAGTGAGCACAGTGAAGGAACATCTAAGTAGCGCTGGAGTTTTTTTGAAAGCCCACGCCAACGAAAGACATTCTTTCTATACTGCTGTGTACCCCACCTCTCGAGGCAGAAGCTTACGGGTCTTGTAGGCTACTGGATGCTCACTGACATCGACTCTTACCTGACTTAGTACTGCTCCCAACCTGAATTTGGAGGCAAACAATGTTTTGATGGGTCAGGAGCAGTTAATATGGAGCAGAAATCAGAGCACGTTTCATGCTTTGGAAATCGGTTTCACACTGTCGGGGAAGGTTCTTTTTCATGAGGTCTGCCAGGGGCTTCGCTATAGTACTATAGACTGGGACAAAGCAACGGTTTCGCTGCTCCCGGTCCACCCGTGTTCGTATGGTCATTAAGCCTGTGGTAGTTCACATAAAAGTGGTTCGTTCTGTCCCATTTTGGCACTAGCACTACCGGGGAAGCCCATGGGCTTTTGGATGGCTCTATGATTCCTAAATATAGCATCTCCAGAAACTCACTCACTGCCTCTGGGAACCTGTAAGACACCTGCCTCAACAGCGCCTGCCCCGGGGTCTCCACTCGTGTTCTGCTACAGTAGTGTACCCTGGGACATCGGAGAACATGTTCTGGCATTGGGTAAGTACCTGCCTAGCTGCTCAGCTAGTCCACCAGACTCTTTCATTTGAACATTTCACTACCAGGTAGGTGGTGTCCCAGAGCTGCTCAAGTACCTGACAAGGCAACTGCCAAGCAGCCTGCAATGCATTATTTCTTTCCACTGGCACAAGGCAACTGTAAGTGCTGAAAATAAATGCCCTTTTTTGTATTCGCCTCTAGTTGCCCAGAAGTTGGCATGGAGTCCTTTCCTGATGCACAAGAAACAACTGTATGGTCTTGCCCACCATTCTGCAGCTCAGTTTCATGGTCTTGGCAATCTTCTTATAGCCTAGGCCATCTTTATGTAGAGCAACAATTCTTTTTTTCAGATCCTCAGAGAGGATTTAACACACCAAATTTAACACACCTGTGCCCCATTCACACCTGAGACCTTGTAACACTAACGAGTCACATGACACTGGGGAGGGAAAATGGCTAATTGGGCCCAATTTAGACATTTCCACTTAGTGTACTATTTTTAAGGGAACAGCAAATTTACACTTTTATACAGGCTGTACACTCACTACTCTACAGTGTCATTTTTCAGTGTTGTCACATGAAAAGATATAATAAAATATTAACAAAAATGTGAGGGGATGTCAGGGCTGGGTCCATACAGACAAATGTAATGACCCAGGGCGCCCAAAGATGGAGTTCAGGAGGAATTGCGCACTAGCAGAGATGGACAGGGCCTGGTGCAGGGCGACTGCACTCTCCAGGGTGTTGAGCACCTAGGGTTGTGCGGCCACATACCAGGGCCCTGACATAATAGCGGATGTTGTCCAGAACAAAACAAAGTGATATCCTGCAGGCATCCTGGAGCAGGCATGAAACAGCTCTACAGACGAATGTGCAGGATGCTGCAGGCTGGGAGTAGGGAAGCTAAGCAGAGTAACAGCAGAACATAGCAAGCAAGGGGGACAGAGCAAGGAACAAGGAGACCGAGCAAGAAACATAGTCAGACAAGACATACATGTTACAGGACACAACAGAGGACAGGGAAACAAGGCACACAAGGGATGGAGTGAGGAGCCAGGATCCTTAGACGCTTCTCCTTTAAGCAAGGATTGGATATCTTAACTGAGACATGGGGAGAGGAAAGAGGAACCGAAATCCTCAGATGATTCAGGGTAAAGAGGGCAAAGGTACATAAGAGGCAGACAAACAGGAATATAGGAAATAGCCTAGGACTATGTGATGACAATTGGAGATTCCCTCTCATCATATGGCCATAGTATGCTTAGCCCACCACTACGCCAAAGTACTCCAATATTCAGTGGGTCCTAACACTAAACCATGCCTACTGAATTACTAATAAACTGAAACTAAACATTGGATCTAAACAAAACCAAGAAGGACATACCTTTAGACTGCTGACTAAGCCAAACATAACAAATGGGTGGGGCACACCTTATAAAGGAAACATAGCTAAAGCAAAGAGCAGAACTGGAATCAAGGAATCAGAAGCACAGAACAGAGCATATGGAAATCCAGGAATGGATTACAGCAAAGAGGGAACTGTAGCGAGACAGGGAAAATCAGAGAAATGCAGAAATGCAGCTCCGCAGCCTGGATGGACCCTGACAGGGGTGTACTCACTTTTGTGAGATACTGTATATATATATATATATATATATATACTCACTGGCCACTTTATTAGGTACATCTGTTCAATTGCTTGTTAACACAAATAGCTAATCAGCCAATCACACGGAAGCAACTCAATGCATTTAGGCATGGAGATATGGTCAAAACAACTTGCTGAAGTTGGAAGAGGATTTAAGTGACTTTGAACATGGCATTGTTGTTGGTGCCAGAGGGGCTGGTCTGAGTATTTCAGAAACTGCCGATCTACTGGGATTTTCACACACAACCATCTCTAGGGTTTACAGAGGATCAGCCGAAAAAGAGAAAATATCCAGTTAGTGGCAGTCGTGTGGACGAAAATGCCTTGTTGATGTCAGAGGACAGAGGAGAATGGGCAGACTGGTTTGAGATGACAGAAAGGCAACCGTAACTGAAATAACCACTCTTCACAACCAAGGTATGCAGAATACCATATCTGAATGCACAACATGTCGAACCTTGAAGAGGATGGGCTACAGCAGCAGAAGACCACACCAGGTGCCACTCCTGTCAGCTAAGAACACGAAACTGAGGCTACAATTCACACAGGCTCACAAAATGGCAGACTGGAAGAACGTTGCCCGGACTGATGAGTCTCGAATCCAGCTGCGACAACCAGATGGCAGGGTCAGACTTTGGTAAAAACAACATGAAAGTATGGATCCATCCTGCCTTGCATCAACGGTTCAGGCTGCTGGTGGTGGTATAATAGTGTGGGTGACATTTTTTGGCACACTTTGGGCCCCTTAGTACCAATTGAGCACCATTTAAATGCGACAGCCTTTTTGCTGACCATGTCCATCCCTTTATGACCACAGTGTATCCATCTTCTGATGGCTACTTGCAGCATGATAATGCATCATGTCACAAAGCTCACATCATCTTAAACTTGTTTATTGAACATTACAATGAGTTCACTTTACTCCAATGGCCTCCACCGTCACCAGATCTCAATCCAATAGAGCACCTTTGGGATGTGATGGAACGGGAGATTCACATTATGGATGTGCAGCCCACAAATCTGCAGCAACTGCGTGATGCTATCATGCCCATATGTACCAAAATCTGTGAGGAATGTTTCCAGCACCTTGTAGAAAGTATACCACGAAGAATGAAGGCAGTTCTAAAGGCAAAAGGGGGTCCAACGCGGTAAAAGCAAGGTGTACCTAATAAAGTGGCCAGTGAGTGTATATACTGGCATAGTTAAGTAGCCTCTTATTTGCCTTATTGCTTTTGAATATACAACTGATAGCTTCTGTTACAGTTACTTATAACTGGCCCTATTTACAGCTATCACTTTATACACAGCATGACTGTGAACTCATCATATGTAACCTTCACTATCCACAGACCTTGTTGATGTAAGTGGGGACTACGGCATTGATGGCAGTAAAACCCTGCATGATCTGATTGACTTAATATTGAAGTCAGAAACCACCCGTGAACATATGGATCATGCTAGTTATTTTGCTAGGTCTTGAAGACTTTGGGGTCAATTCACTTTAAAAACATCAGCATTTATCGTAGTTTTGGAAACTGAACCTATTGTACCGCATACTGCATAAAAAAAAGTAGACTTTGTAATTTCGCTCTCACCAGTATGATCTTTTTTTTTTCTTTTATTTATTCAATATTCAAAATGTGACATCGCATCAAATATGCTTACAAAGTCATAAAACATCCACATGTAAATTCACATATAAATATTGATGCATCTAACGACAAACAGATAATATATGAAATAATTAGACTAGGACTGCTACAAACCGCCTAGTCTTAAACCCCAAAACAAACATACCAGCGACTTAGGGAGAAAGGGAATAAATAAATAAATAAAGTTAACCAACCCTCACTCACTCCACACCATCCATACAAATCATGCATACAGTCAAGCTAATTTTATATGATTTATATAGATATATGTTATATGTTGGAATCTACTACTAACATAGAAAATTAGGATGCTGATCTAACCAAGGTCTCCAAATGTTATAAAATTTATAAAGTCTCTGGTGAGACTGAAAGAAGCAGCGCTCCACTAAGCACTGGTGTCAGACTTGATTAACTACATGATCCAGGGATATTGACGATGATTGTAACCATTGTCTAGCTAAGACTATCTTCATTGCCAACAAGCACTGTATAATCAGGGCCCTTTGGTTAAACTGAAAACAGTTCAAATCAAAATGTAAAAGGGTTCTTTGCAGTGTTAGTATTATCAGAGCCGGCCTTAGGTGTTCTGGCGCCCTGTGCGGACTACTCCTCTGGCGCGCCCCCCATCCCAAAAAAAGAAAGGAATAAAAACTTGTAACAAAACCCCAATCACTATATACTACGCCAAACATTGATGTGGTGTAGGCCTACCACTTCATTGTCTAGCTTAGTAGTAGGAATGCACCGAAACGAATTCGGACTGAAACCGAAAGTGCAGCATTTACCTGGCCAAAACTGAATATGACCCCCCCACACCATAAAAAAATCTAACACTTTTATTTAAAGTAAGTAACACACCAAAATAGGACAAAACAATTAAATAACAATAATATATATATATATATTTATATATATATATATATGATTAACAGCAATCACATTCCTATCATGCCCAGGCATACCCAGATTCCAGGATGTACTCGCAGACTTGGCATGATAGGAGTATGATTGCCCTATCTACCCCTTCTCCCTATCTACCCCCTTTCCCCTGTCTCACTCCCTTCTCCCTATCTACCCCCTCCTAACTATCTACCCTTTCCCTCTTTGAAGTTCACTTACCTTTCAGGAGTCCTGCGGTGGGGGTGCAAGGTCTCTGCCTCCCAGCTCTGCCACTGTATGGAACAGTATAGAATGATGGGAGTTATGATGTACTTTAGAGCATAATTAGATCATGAAAAAGGCATTGGAAATGGTACAGCATAACACCCATCACTCTCACACATTTACCAATCCACACATATACTAATCCACACATATACCAATCCACACGTATACCAATCCACACGCATACCAATCCACACGCATACCAATCTACACGCATACCAATCCACACGCATACCAATCCACACATATACACTAATCCACACATATATACCAATCCACACATATACTAATCCACACACATACCAATCCACACATTTACCAATCCACACGTATACCAATCCACACGTATACCAATCCACACATACTAATCCACACATATACCAATCCACACATATACCAATCCACACATACACCAATCCACACACATACCAATCCACACATATACCAATCCACACACATACCAATCCACACACATACCAATCCACACGCATACACTAATCCACACATACACCAATCCACACATACACCAATCCACTCTCACTCTCACTGAATGCTTTCCTACCTTTCCTCTTTTCTCCTTACATCTCCTTTTCCTTCTCTTCGCTCCTCTTCTTCAGTTTTTCTGTCTTCTTCCGGGTCAGAGGGCACGGACAGCGGTGGGCGCGGCTTCAGTGTTGTGCGCCGGGATCTAACAACAAACCCCGGCGCACAGCAGCTGTTGCCGCGCGGATCACAAGGGAGCGATATCGGAGGTCTTTAACAGACCTCCGGCTCCATTGAGTGATTTTAAGCCGGGTTCAAGGGAGATTCTTGAACCGGCTTAAAATCACTCAAGGGAGCCGGAGGTCTGTTAAAGACCTCCGATACCGCTCCCTTTGAGCCTGCTCCTCCAGCGGCGGACATTACTGTCCATCTCTGGAGGGGTGCCGGGTGCCCCCCTGATGAGAGGCACCCGGTGCGGACCGCCCCCCCCTGTTAGGTACGCTGCTGGCGGCGGCGGCGGACTGCGCGGCGCCGCCCCCTGGAATGTGGCGCCCTGTGCGGTCGCACAGGTCGCACACCCCAAAGGCCGGCCCTGAGTATTATTATATAATTTAAAGTTTCTGAGATAATCTTATATAGATTTTGCCAGACATGTTGGATCTTTGAACATTCCCACCAAATGTGAGTATAAGATCCTGATGTAAATCCACATCTCCAGCATAAAGAGGACACATTGTGAGTACATTTTACCTGTTTCACCGGGTTATATATCGTCTCCACATGATCTTATAATGCAATTCGATCATGTTTAAGCAGTGCGAAATTTTATTAATTTCTAATAAACTGCCTATCCAGATATTCATCTGCATATAAGATTTTACTTTCCAAGTCACCGATTCATATAACTTTAATTTCTTTGTTAAACCTGATTCTAATCGCTAATGTATGTATAATATGGGTGCCAGCGGGCAACCCTGTCTGGTCCCATTATTTAGTCTAAACCATTCTGATCTAAAGCCTTGACCCGCTACCATGGCGGTGGGTGTGGTGTATAAGGCCATAACTGCACCACTAAATCCTTTGCCTATTCCATATGACCTCAGAGTCTGTTCTAAAAAGGTCCAGTTAACCCGATCAAAGGCCTTTTCCGCATTCAAGGCAAAATAAAATTGAGGGGACTTCATGAGTTGAAACATATTCAACTAGATCGATAATCGTTCGAACATTATCATTGGATTGTCTTCCTTTGACAAACCCGGTCTGGTCTCTATGGATTAATTGTGGGCATAAAGGTTTCAAGCGATCTGCCAGTATAGAGGAATACATTTTTGTATCCAAGTTTATCAAAGAAATTGGTCTATAGTCAGACACATACTTCTCTCTCCAAGAATGGAATGTACAATTGTTCCACCACAATTTCAGATAATTTTGGCAATCTGGAATCTGGAAATACTGTCTCATCTGCTTCTCTTGAACTTGGCCATCAATGTTATAAAGAGTTGAATAGAACTGGTTTTTATATTTCCATTTTTTAATTGATTAGTAAGCTGTTTCTCTGCACGGTTCCCAGCATAGTAGAACTTTTGTTTCAACTTATTAAACGTTTTAATTTTAATCATATTCGAGATATCTTGTTCATCCTGAGTTTGGCCACTCTTTCTTGTTAGATTACTCAAGGATATATATAGATCAGACGATTTTTCTTTTCCCTTTGTTCTATTATATGCTTCTTTTTTAATTAAGTACCCTCTCAAGACGCATTTGTAGGCTCCCCATGTATTACCAAGGCTAACATCATCCGTCAGATTCTCCTGGAAAAACTGAGTAGTCATCTGTAAAATAGAGGCAAGAGAATCCCTGCAATTTAGTATTGATTCATATATCCTCCAAGGGCGGGGACTTAGATAATATTTCTTTTTTATTGCCAGACATACTGGATCGTGGTCCGACCAAGCTACATTGCCTATTTTTATGCATTTACAGTCTTTAATCACACTCGCAGTAGTTAATATTAAATCTATACGTGAAAATACCTTATGTCGGCATGAAAAAAAGGTGTAGTCTTTATCTGTCGGTCTCAGCGTCCTTCAGATGTCATAAAGTTCATATTTGCCTAAGGTATCACAGAGTGCTTTAGATAAAGTAGCTTGATTTCGACTAACAGTTCCTCTTTGGATGCTAGTGCTATCCCATTCAACGTCTGGGACGCAATTAAAGTCCCCCATGCACAAAAAGGTTCCCTGGATATACTTCGGGATTTTTTGTAATGTTCTATTTAAAAAATGAATCTGTTTTTTGGGGATATTTGGGGCGTATATATTCAGAATGGAGAATATTCTTTCGTCTAACTTGCAGACTATGAAAGCATATCTAGCATAAGGATCCTTCTGTTTATAAATAATCTCAGCTTTGATCTTATTAGAAATTAAGATGGCAACACCTCGTTTTTTTTCATAAAATAAAGATGAGTACTCAAACACTGTGTATCTTTTATTATTCAATCTGTAATATCCTCATTTTTCAAATGCGTTTTTTGAATGCATACATACATCTACGTGTTCGTTATTTATATAATCAAACTGTATCTTTTATGGGGCAGATTAAGACCATGGACATTCAGCGAGATAATCTTAAGGAATTCTTTTATATTTCATGCAAATTTTACTAATAACACTTAATTGATTAAGCTTGACTGGGAATGACCCATCTAGTACATACATACAATCCATACACACCACTTTCTTACAAAACAAACCACAAACAATCAAATTAATGGAAACCCAAATACTATTCAAACACCGGAAAGAAATCCCCAAACTCTCCGGGGTCATAGTACATCCACATTGTTGAGGAGCTATACGAGATCTTTATGTTTATATTGAAGAAAAATACGAAGGAAGAAGAGGGAAAAAATCACAACCATCTTTAAAATATATATAGACATCACCAGCATGGTTTTCTTATTGATGTACAAATAATATCATATAATGTGCTATACCTTCATAATATGGGTACATCTGGACCACAGGCATAATGCCAACATTTAGGAGTACCCATGAAATCATTTAGATATTAGATATTATCATAATCTGTTAGATCAGCCATATGTAATTATTCCATTAAATGTATAGAACTTTTAGTACTTCAATCAGAGCCGGCCTTAAGTGTTCTGGCGCCCTGTGTGGACTACTCCTCTGGCGCCCCCCCATCCTCTTCTCTCTGCCCCCACCACTCTGCCCCTTCTCACTGCCGCCCCCCCTGCCCCTTCTCACTGCCCCCTCTCTCTTTTGTCTAGTATATAAAGATAAGTCTTGAAGGAACATTAGATTTTGAAATGTATCCACGTTCGGGAGGTAATTACTCGCTGCCATTAGTGTTTTCTGCCACATGAAAAAAAGTAGAAAAACTAAAAATTATGTCTCTAGGTTTTCGTTCAGCTATATTCTTCGGTTTTACAGTTTTGTGTTCAATTATATCATCTATGTCGGCTCCTGGAATGCCCATATCTAAGAATAAATCTTTCAAAAAGAGTCTGATGGAATCCTGTTTTATGTCTTCTGGTATGCCTCGTATCCTTAAATTCTTCCTGCGAGTTCGGTCTTCAACGTCGTTCAATTTTTGTTCCAAATTTCTTATGGTGATCGCTTCATGATTAAGATCATCCTTTATTCATTTTAATTCTAACTCAAGAAATTCATTTTTTTGCATAATTGATTTCAGACATTCTTTTGTTTTTTTAAAAAAAATTAATTTTCCAATCATTATTGAGTTTCGTAAGTTCATCTTTAAATGAGTTGAGCTGAGATTCCATACACATTTGTAAGTAATCTTTGGTATATATTTGAGTATACTGCGCCCCTGGGCTTAGGGAATGTCTTCCAACTTCTTCTAAAGTAACATCTGTAACGCATTGCTCCATTTTCCTATGCCCCTGAGGTGCAGGAAAATTTATCTAAATCCCTTTTTTTTTATTTTAGATCCTCTCTTTTTGAGGCCATCTTGTGACTCTTCCAGGGTGATCTTAATTACAAAAGGCAGATAACAACACTATACACCAAAAAATATATTTTAATAGCTGTGTGTTCTTAACTATGTTGAGTATAGTAAAAATGTATAATAATAATGTATAACTACGGATCTTCTCTAGGCTGTTACCACAGAATGATTTTCCAGTTTCTTTAACCTTTTGCATATTTACCTTTTAAGGTGGAGTTTTTTATGATTGTGAATGGTTACTTGCTAAGGGGAGGGAGGATGGGTGGTTAAAACTGGAACTTTTTCTGAATGCAACCGTGGATTCAATCTCATTTTTTCTGGTGAAACACATATTGGAAGCCAGATGGAGGCTGCTGGAAAAGTAAGCAGAATGAATCAAACTCTTTATAAATAACAAACATCTTGGCAAATAGTAGGTTGAGGGATGATTATTAGATGATTATTAGAGACTGCATTATAATGAATAGAAAAAAGCAGATACATTTAGAACATACAGAATACTTACGCTTTATGTCTTGATTTTAACATTGAATACCCCTTTGCTGCACATTATGTGATTTATTTGCATTTGGTTTGATTATTCAGTCGTCAGCGTATTAGGTATGTGTGGGCTTAAAGTAAAAAGATCTTTTTCATTTACATGTGTAATGAGTATGCGTGATTGAGGGAATGAATCTGTGAATGAATGAATTAGTGTGTTTGTGTGTGTGATAGCATGGATATGTAAGTGCTGGAATCTAGGCATGATGGGACTGTGATTGCTGTCAGCCAGTACATGCTGAAACCTGGCTAGCTGCCCCCCTTGTGTATTGATGCCGCCAGCAGTATGGGGTCTGCACTTACAGCCACCCTGTACCAGCTGACTTGGGATGATAGGAGTGTGATTGCTAACAGCAATCACAGTCCCATCATGCCTAGGTTCCAGCATTTACTGGTTGCCTGGGTATGACAGGAGTGTGATTGCTGTTAGCAATCACACTTCTATCATGCCAAATCATATTGTTGATTTTTTTTGTCCAATTGCGGTGTGTTACTTACTTTTAATAAAAGTGTGGTTAACACACCAAAATTGTACAAAAAATACAATAACAATATTAATTTCTATATGATTGTTGACAACAATCACACTCCTATCATGCCCAGCCAACCAGTACATGCTGGAATCTGGGTATGCATGAGATTGCTGTTAACAATCATAATATATATATATATATTAACATTGTTATTAAATTTTTTTTGTACAATTTTGGTGTGTAACTTACTTTCATTAAAAGTGTGGGATGTTTTTTATTATTTTTAAAGGTGGGTGGTCGTTTTCGGTTTCGGCTACGTGAACCCTGAATTTTTCGGTTTTGGTCCAGAATTTTCATTTTGATGCATCCCTAGAATAAATAGAACTATTTCATTTTTACTTATCCAGAATCCTGAATTTGTAGTCACACTTTCTAGGCCCAGAAATCAGTGAGAGGAAAAGTAAAGGTTTTGTGTCATTTACTTTATTTTAATCTGCATATTTTATTAAAGGCCAGTGAAAAATGACTGCGGCCCTCGCACGTATACAATTCTGATGAAGTGACCCACTGCAGAAAAAAACTTGTAGCTCAGTGCTCCCTGAAACTCCCTGAAGGAGAGGGTCCTGAAGGGGTATAAATACCCTCCCACAAATACAAGCTGAAAACAGCCTTTACATTTGTCTTTTCCTGCCCAATAAGCTAAGAGGGAGAAGGTACTCAGTGGTCATGCTGCACATGTGTAAGATTAAACATTACTTCAGAGCAAACATATTTTTATGCAATTTTTTCATGTAAAACTTTTTTCGTATTGGGGCTTTCTTTTTTTTCTGTTTTAAAGTGCTCCATTATCAATATCCAATATTATTCTGTTTATTACATAAAATATTTTAAAATATGTATATATTTTGGATGAGCATAATTTTTGCAGCTGTGAATTGTAAAAGTAAAAAATACATGAAGAACAGTACTGTGATCATAAACTGTCATTCTAGCAACTACATTTTTATGTTTAAACTGATATTCCGCATTGTAATGTGGAATCTTAGGATGTGGAGAGTATGGGTAATAAGAGGTTAATTGTTTTCTGCATTTAGGTGATAAGAATCTGCTCTGGGAGGTAGTATTGTTCTGTAGAGGAACAGGATATTTATGGTATAGGGCATAGGTCAAATTATACAGCTGAATTAGTTGGTGAGAAACTGGACTATAAGTGTAGGGCACAGGATGTCCGCTTAATATTACTGAAAACCCACCCATGTTATACATATTAATGTTATGTAGGTTAAGCCTTGCCTTTTATGATAAAAAGCAGAGTTATTCTAATTGTGCCAACCTTTAGTAGGAGTGTACTTATTTTCTTTTGTGATCAATGTATATATATATTGTGTGAAATTGTAAAGTTGGGAGATCTGCCTGCTTTTGTGCAGATCTCCCTGCAGCTGCTTGTATCTGGAATAAACTTTTATACATTCAAAGAAGTCTGGTGGTCAGCACAACGTTTGATTTCCACAACAGTAAAGAAGGTTCATAATTTCGTATCAGGGTCCTCTCCTAAAAAAAAGGACTTCTCTGATATAGCATGTCCTAAGTCCGGCCCGAGCGCCAATCGCCGCCCGCGTTCCGGACTGATAAGGCCCCACAGATTAGTTGCCCAAATATAGATCTGTTTTTTTGATATTTAAGGCAGAGTGATTTAACACCTGTTTAGATTTGTCATCCAAGTCACAAAATGAAAAGTATGCCGTTTTCAATAAACTTTGCATAAAATAGTTAATTTGCATTTAATTTTAATGGTTCAAAGAATGTCAGGCAAAATGGTCGGCTCTCACACATGTTCACTTCATCAAATCTGGCACTCTTCGAAAAAGGTTTGGACATGCCTGCTTTATGTGGTATGATGGATAACCCATATTTATTTAGTCATAATATGGTCTCTTAGCACAAGGGAGCTTCAGTAAATACTATTTGTTGTTTTCGTTGCTATTAAATATTAAATATCATTTACATTTTAGGTAATCAAATGCAAGGCAGCAGTTGCGTGGGGGCCTCACAAGCCACTGAGCATCGAGGAGATTGAAGTTGCTCCACCAAAAGCTCATGAAGTCCGCATTAAGGTTAAGATCTTTTCATGCGTTGATGTGCACCTGGGAAAAAATTAAGGGCCGGAATATAAACATATTAATTAATTAATCTGATACAAACAGAAGAAAGACTTAGTTTTAGATTTAATAATGAAATAGTTAAAGCCGCATGAAGGATATTTTGGAGAATGCGAGAAGGCAGTAAAGAGGGCAAGTTGAGTAAAGCAAGAAAAGAGAAACTGTACTATCTGTACTAGATCTAATGATTTATTTTATACAGTGCAAAATATTATTTATACTATACAGTATGACCACTACAGGAAAGTAAGCCTGCATCATTGAAATAATTATCATATATTATTGTTTGTTTTATTGCTTGTTCTTGTTTTTGAGAACTTCCTTTTTGTATAGGAGTTAGATATCTTCATTTTATTAATATGTATGCTTCTCTTTAATATAGATTGTTGCAGCTGGGATATGCCGTTCAGATGATCATTTCCTAAGCGGTGCACTAAACGAAGTCAAGTATCCAGTGATTTTAGGTCACGAGGGTGTTGGGATAGTGGAGAGTGTGGGAGAGGGAGTGACCGACCTTAAACCAGGTAAGACCAGCAGGAATATAACAGTTGAGAATAGCAGTCCTGAACTCCTTAAAAATGCCATTCCACATAGGGGGGCTATTAGAATATCCACAGATACGTGCTGCCTCATGTAGAGAGAGTAAAAAGAATGTTATCTGTCATTTTAGTTTTCTCTTAAAAACTGTGTTTAAACATTAATTGAAAAACTACAGTTGCCTAAAAATAGAGTCCTGTCATTCCCACTAGCTATCATTTAGCTATTCACAAGCACGTGAAACTGCAAAGTTTTAAAGCTCTTAACATCACGTAACAGCCACAATGTTTAGTGAGTGGGAGTGAGTGTTATTGAGTGAGGTGTTTTGTGTGATGGGACAGATGTGTTATGGGAGTGAGGTCCCTTTAAACTTAGAAGATCTTGAAGGTAATGCCCTTGGGATGTCAGAGATGGGCAGGCTGAGCAGTGAAGACAGACAGTATTAAGAGGCCCCACTGAAACTTTTTTTAAC
Organism: Spea bombifrons; assembly: GCF_027358695.1. Taxonomy (NCBI): domain Eukaryota; kingdom Metazoa; phylum Chordata; class Amphibia; order Anura; family Pelobatidae; genus Spea; species Spea bombifrons. The sequence continues at coordinate 48,947,882 of NC_071087.1, forward strand.
AAGAAAGTAAAGCAAATTTAACCTCTTAATGGTATGTTACTTTTTAAAAAGGATATGCTTATTTAAGAAGCATTCCATAGTAGTGTATAATAATATATACTGAATGTCTATTAAGAACAGCATTTTTAAAACATTCTGTAAAAAGCTGTTTTAAAAAATAGTGTTCAAGTCAATTATTTGTGTGCTTTTATTTATTTATTTAATTAAAAAAAAATTATGCTTTTTTGCATTTACCATATTTTTTTCCTTTTAGGAGACAAAGTAATTCCACTCTTCATTCCTCAATGCAGAGAATGCAGATGCTGTAAAAATCCGAATAGCAACTTGTGTTACAAAAATGAGTATGTGGTTTCATTATCTATTTTTTAATCTGCCAATGTATGTTACATATGTTTAGAGTAGACACACTAATTTTATATTTAAGTACAGTTATTTTTCAGCAATCCGTATTGGTTATCGGTTCATGCAGTGCATAGTCATAGCACATAGGCCAAATTAAATAAATATTTCTTATTGATTTGCAAGAGCAGTCTAGACATAAAAAGCAAGGAACTAGGGAACCAACAATCCCAGACATACCTTTCAGCCTTGTTAGTTGTGTGCAGTGTATATTCTCTGAGATACTGGAATATCTGAATCATTTACTTCATTGACTTATTGCATGGTGCTTTTTCCCTTGCTGAATTTTTTTGAAAGCCAAAAATGTGCATTCAGCAAGAAAAGAGTTTCCTAAACTTCAATGATGTCGCTGAAATGCCTCGATCATGAGGCATTCAGCGACACTGAACACCCACCCCATGACGTGATGAGTGATTTTGCCTCTTGCAAGATGGTGGCATGTCCTTTTAAAAAAATAACAGAGTAGGAAAAGTTCACCAGAGGGTCTCCAAACCCTCTAGAGAACTCTGGCTCCACTTGCAGGTTGAATACAGGTACTGCATTCAACCATGAAAGTCAATGGAGCCCAGCTTACTAATCACAATGTTCAAAGATAGGGCTCAAAGATAGGGCATAGGCATAGACTGACCAAAATGGGGGGGAGGCACACTTCCCAAATGTGGCCTTTTGGCCCCCAAACACCAGACAAACCCATGCCAAAGGGTACAAAAAGTAAAAAAACAGCCTGGTCCTTAAGGGTTTAAGTGAGTTGAGCTAGCTTTAACCCTTTCTCACCTCCAGTGCTCCTAAAAACGATGCTGTAGGCACAAAGCAGACTGTGATCCCTAGACTGAAAATATAAAAAAATAAGAAGCCATTGATTTGTTTCCTTCTAAAATATATATATATTTTTTTTTAATAGTGGTAAATATATCGGATTGATGGCAGATGGCACCAGCAGATTTACCTGCAGAGGGAAGCCGGTTTATAACTTCGTAATGACTAGTACTTTCACCGAATATACTGTGGTTGATGAAATTGCTGTTGCTAAGATAGATGACAATGCTCCTTCGGATCAAGTCTGCTTATTGGGCTGTGGGTTTTCGACAGGCTATGGCTCTGCTGTGAAGATAGCACAGGTAGGAAATCAAGAAATATTTTTTATTAGACAGGAAAATACTTCTTGTACCGTTATTTTTATGTGATATATATAATTGATTGACATGGTGAAAAAGACCCATGGCATGGCTTTTGACTAAAGGGGATATATAAGTACCAAATATAAGTAAATATAGTTAGTGCTGATTAAGTGCACTCTTTTAGGAATTTGTATGGATTTCTTGGCAATCTCAATTTATTAAGTCGAAGCTTATTTGCAAATTCATTTTATTATTTTGATATTTATTTGCTTAATTTCTACATATAATTGGCAAACAAATTAATGACCTGAGACATTTAAACACCATTTAGAAACATACAAGAACAGGGCCAAGCCTAGGGTCAGTAAGGCCTGACGGCAAGAATTTTTGGTGCCCACATGTGGGTCTGGCTATATTGCTTATTCCTCTTACTCTTATAACACTTCTAACCACCCCCAATCTCTATGGCAACCACTCCACCCCTGCAGCGCTGCGGGAGACCTGGATCCTCCTCTCTGGCAGCCGGTGAACATCTGCGTGATGCGCACAGACAACTCTGCTGGTGCTTCTATGTCGGAGCACCGGCGTGACATGACCTTCCGGTGCTCAGTCATAAAGGCGGAAGTGCTAGGTAGCAGCGGAGGTTGTCTAAGAGCTTCGCACAGACGTTCACCGGTTTCCGTGATGGGGGACTGAATTGGTATGAGGCATATAGGGGGTATAAGGTATATCTAGTTGCAGAGTGACATACAGGTGGGCAGAGTGGCAAGCTGGGGGCAGATGTGCATAACTGGGGGGGCAGATGTGCATAACTGGGGGGGCAGGTTGGCAATCATAGTTTTTATTTAATATGAAAAAAGTTTACATGTGAATTAATATTTACTAGTTAAACTTTTTTTCCTATAGGGTAGTCTAAATTAATATTCATATTTCAGGGGGGTTGTCTTATAATCAGGGTCGTCTTCTAATCGAGCAAATACGGTAATGTCCAGTAACCTTGGTCCGTTGTACAGCTGCTATTAAATAAAGTATAATCCCTTCATAGTTTAGTTAAAAATATCAGACAGATAGTTAAACAGTAACCCTGCAAGTATGATTGGGAGGAAACTCAGCAAATCTCTGACTACCGTTTTATTCTTTGATTAACCTTTATATGTATAAATGCAATTCTTTACAGGTTAAGCCTGGCACTACATGTGCTGTGTTTGGGTTGGGAGGTGTTGGCCTCTCTGTAGTTATTGGATGCAAAACAGCCGGTGCTTCCAGAATCATTGGTGTTGATCTGAACAGTAGTAAGTTTGCAAAAGCAAAAGAATTGGGAGCTACTGAATGCGTCAACCCAAAGGACCACAATGAGCCCATCGAAGAGGTTCTGGCAAAGATGACTAATGATGGAGTGGACTATTCTTTTGAGTGTGTTGGAAGCACTGGAGTCATGGTTAGTGACATTATACAATATTATCACTGATGTTTGTGCACATTATTTAGAACACACTAAAGGATAATACATAAAATAGTAATTGTTTTATATTAACTATATTAGCATAATGGAAACAATTATATTACTACTCAGGAGATAGTAGGTGTGATGTTAAAAGGGGACAAATGGTTGAAGCATCATCTTAGCAAAAGAAGGAGAAAGATTCCACAACTCCATTAATTGTACCTAACAAGCTAGAAAATTTTGCAATGGTGATCATGCATCTGTTTACAAGGCATGGATCTTGTGACTTAATACACCCAAGCTCATTTCATTATGGCCAATGGAAAAGTGCGCAAGCAAAGCTACATCTGTAAAGCTTTCCAAGGGAATATTTGCCCTCCTTTACCCCACAATTGAGTAAAGAAAATGCAAGTTACTATTTTTTGTTTCCTTGTTCAGGTATCTGCGCTCATGTCCTGTCACTTTGGATGTGGAACCTGTGTTATTGTTGGTGTATCTCCTTCATCAACAAAAGTTTCGTTTGACCCTTTGCTTTTACTGACTGGACGTACAATTAAAGGAGCAGTGTTTGGAGGTAATGAATGGTGATATTCTCATACTATTGCTATAATATTGATTTATTTAAATCATATCATGCGGGAATCGAAGGGTCTAAACATATTTACAGGAGTTAAAGTGCTAAAAATATGAAGTGTATTAAGAGACTTGTACATATATATATTTTATGATTTCACCAATATATCCTAAAAGTGCCACTGCGGAACACAGCTTGAAATCTTTCTATCCCACTGGCAAAGGTTCCCCTCTTTGGTGGTTGGTGACCAATGACTAATCTATAAAGCAGCCAGACGTAAAAACTGAGGTTGTGACATGCCTTAAAAAAAAATCTATCATTTAGATTGATAAAATGCAATCCTTATTGACAGCTGTAGAACTCAGCATGCTCAAAATATATCTGAAAATAATAAAATCTTTGTAATTTTTCTAATCAAAATTAGACTACATGACATGTTTAAAAGTAGCAACTATATACTGGTTTCAAGCTTCATGACACAGACATTTTTAGTAGGCGTCGCAGAATTTGAGAGCTTTTAGGAACTGTTCCAAAGGCATTATAAGATGTACTGTATTTGTATTTTTATTTCTGGTTTGGAGAAATATATATATCCAAGTACTCATAGAGTAAGTTAATATGCATTCCTCTTTAGAGAGGGTGTCAGGGACAGTAAACTGTCCCTTTAAAAGCACCAGCCTCTGATTTACTTTTTGTGTTTGTAACTTTTTAAACCGAGTCTTCATTATATCTGGTCCATTTATAGCTCAGAGGTCTGTGAAGATCTCTTTAGCAAATCCTATGATGAAGCATTGGGGTATGATGTCATTAATCATGTTTTTGTATTAATACAATAGTATAGTATAGTTTCTGTGGGTGTTTATAAAAGAATATTGCATGGGTATACACAATTATCTAAAATGACATTACAATAATTACAGGTTTTAAGAGCAAAGATGAAGTCCCCAAACTGGTATCTGACTTAATGGCAAATAAGTATTCAGTGGATGGCTTAATAACACACAGACTGCCATTTGACAAAATCAATGAAGGTTTTCGTCTTCTGCGTGAAGGAATCAGGTATAAATATTATTTTAATAGCATTTATTCAATGGAAGCAAAGTATATTCCAATAAGATACTAAATACAAAGACATTTTATTACACCAAAAGTTTAACACATGAGAAATGGAAAATGCAAGGAAATGGAGAAAGGAAGAAATATATCCCTTAATAGCATTTTTTTCTAGGGTTTGTAGCTCTGCTCCAATGCAATAGACAAGTAATATGTGAAGATTTAGTTATTATTTATACATAATGTATCAAAGGGGAGCAATTGGAGATTTTATATAATCTGATTGTGCTTGGATGCAATAATACAAATAAAGCGTTGGGTCTATGGATGAGTGAGAAATTTAGGAAGAAAAGTTCAGGAAGTTTAGGAAGAAAAAATAAGGCTTGAGAGGACTTTTGGAAACCAAGTGAATGAGGCAAGGGTAGAATTTGTGTTTGGTATAAATACAATGGCGAAATTAAAGAGAAGGGGAAAAAACACTCTGCCATCATGAGCAGTGAATGAAAGGTAGGTGAAGTTAAAGGGGGTAGGAGGGGCATAATTTTAGGGGATGTAGGTTGTGTTGCAAAGATATAATAAAGGTGGTGGGGGAAGTACGGTAATTGAAAAGGTACAGACATAATAAGAAAAGCTAGGTGATTTTTTTTCTCACTGGCATATTCACAAACATTCTGTAAAATTGCTTGTCCTTTTAAGGAACTTCCTACGGCACACATGTTAGGTTAGTATCCAGATGTCTAACCAACAGGGTGACCGCATCAGCCATGTTTTCCAGGACACATAATTTTTACATATTGCTGACCAGCCCATATAAAATGATGCCATGCAGTATGGAAGATATATAATTTGTTCCCTTGCATAAGTCTATACTGCAGGGCAGCACTTTACCTGTGTTGGTCAGCGATATGAAAAACGTATACCTGTCCTGGAAAATATGGTCAATGTGGTCACCTTAGCAGGGGCACCAGGCGACCATCCCATTACCAAGGCCAGGGCCGCACCAAGGTGGGTGCACGGCAAAAAAAGTTTTCAGCAATTGCTCGGCGTCCTGCTGTTTTCTCCGATGCTTTTCACCACCTCGGCGCTGCCCTGACTGTGGTGATAGGAGCGCAAGGCCTCTGTCTTAGTGCAGAGTGACGTCATATCTTGTCAAGATGATAGGAGCAAGGTGAGGAACCCAGTTTGCAGGCTACCTCCCAGGAGCTGAGGGAAGGTTTAGTAGACAAGGCAAAACCAGAAGCAGTCTGAAGGTGGTGCGTGGTGCCGTTGATGTGTGTTCCCAGGCTACGTCTTGCAGGAAGCTAGAAAAGGCAGGAGGGGGCGCACACACGCGCGTGCCTAGAGACAGTTGCCAGAGCTGGTTCCTGGGGGACAGAGGTTATGGCGGCGTGGGAACTAGTACCCGCCATCGGCGGGTACTCAGGTGAGTTACTGCGGCGAGGATTCTCTCTGCCTCGCCGTGGACCCTGACATATCTTGGCGCTTAGCAGTGAAGCAGTGCCCCGTAGCAGAGCAGCAAGACAGAGGCCCTGCACTCCCACCGCAGGACTTCAGCAGGGTAAATGAACTACAAAGATGGGGAGAGGGGGTAGATAGTGAGAAGGGGCAGAAAAGAGAGTAGCTAGTGAGAAGCGCGGAGAATGGGTTGCTAGTGAGAAGCAGGGAGAGGGGGGTAGATAGTGAGAAGGGGGAGAGTTTAGTAATGTGAAGTTCTTGATCCTCATGTAGAAGAGTTGGCAGACTATGCAGGACAAGTACCCTGAATTGTTAGGTTTCATTTATTTTTGTTATACATTGATATAATTTCAGTTCAAATGCTAATTAGTTATTTAATAAAATCCTTTTCACAAACAGACATTCTTTTCATATGTTTTTCTGCTTGGGCAGATACTGTAGATGGGCCAAATAGTTATCTGTTGACACATTCTATGTTTCTATACTTACCAAACATTAGTTATATGGGCAAATTGAGTATAGTATCTTTGTACTGAAAAAAACTTCCTTTCCATGTTTATTATGCAGTGTTGACACTTTGAGGTCTGCAAATTGGGCACCATCACTGCAATAAGCTTATAACGTATTTTCAAGGTGCAAAGTACAATTGCCACTTATAATAATAATTAGACTTGGGCGCTGGCCAACTCTTCGTGTTTGTGCTCGTCTTTGTGGGGAAAAGAAATCTTCGTATTCCATGAATATTCGCCCATTCTGTGTTCGGTTTGGGAGAACATTTGCGTACATTCTCCGTGTTTTGCCGTTTTTTGTAGAAGGCGTTAACGCAGCACACACTAGGCAGCTGCTTTAGCGCCAGGATTTTAAAGGCCCTTTAACTCCCACTCCCGTTAATCCCTGCGATACTGCGTAGATGAGGTAGGCTAGATGGGGAAGGGACCAGGGAGATTAGTAAACGTAAAAAGTTAGAATAATGAATAAGAAATGCAATAGAAGAAAAGAAGGATATTCAGATGTATATACCGTGTTTCCCCGAAAGTAAGACAGTGTCTTACTTTCTTTTTATCCCTAAAAGCCCCACTATGTCTTACTTTCGGGGTATGTCTTATATTGGGAAAAAATTGAGAGTGATGGGAGTTATGATGTACTTTTAGAGCATAATTAGATCATGAAAAAGACATTGGAAATGGTACAGCATAACACCCATCACTCTCACACACTTACCAATCAACACACCTACCAATCCACACACATATACACCAATCCACACGTATACACAAATCCACACACATATACACTAATCCACACACATATACCAATCCACACACATATACACTAATCCACACACATATACACCAATCCACACACACATACACCAATCCACACACACATATACACCAATCCACTCTCACTTAATGCTTTCCTACCTTTCCTTTCTTCTTTCAGCTTCTTTTCCTCCTCTTCGCTCCTCTTCTTCAGTTCTTGTCTCCTTCCGGGTCAGAGGGCACGGACAGCGGTGGGCGCGGCTTCAGTGTTGTGCGCCGGGATCTGACAAGAAACCCCGGCGCACAACAGCTGTTGCCGCGCAGATCACAAGGGAGCGGTATCGGAGGTCATTAACAGACCTCCGGCTCCCTTGAGTGATTTTAAGCCGGGTTGAACCCGGCTTAAAATCACTCAAGGGAGCCGGAGGTCTGTTAAAGACCTCCGATACCGCTCCCTTGCGAGCCTGCTCCTCCAGCGGCGGACATTACTGTCCGTCTCTGGAGGGGTGCCGGGTGCTGCAGGTTGGCACCCCCTGGAGTGTGGCGCCCTGTGCGGTCGCACACCCCAAAGGTCGGCCCTGCTCTAAGGGGCCGGCCTTAGGGGTCTGCGGCCGCACAGGGTTTAAATAAAAACATCGGGGGTTTTTTCAACTTTATTTAACATCCTCCATGTTAAATAAAGTTAAAAAAACTTTATTTAACATGGAGGATGTTAAATAAAGTTAAAAAAAAACCCCGATGTTTTAATTTAAATCCTGTGCGGCCGCAGACACGTAAGGCCGGCCTTGGTGGGGACTTCCCGGCCCCTTAGAGTGGCGGACCCGGCAAATCCCCCGTGTTTCCCCGAAAGTAAGACATATGTCTTACTTTCGGGGTACGGCTTATATTAGCCGACCCCTCTGAAACCCCCGATACGTCTTACAATCGGGGGTGTCTTACTATCGGGGAAACACGGTATACACACTGTATGTATGCACACATACACATATATGTGTGTGTGTGTTTTTTAATTTTAGTTTTTTACATTTTCTTTTTATTTTTTTTCTGCTTATATTA